>NW_026575023.1:2870000-3470000 GCF_905146905.1 Nyctereutes procyonoides | reverse complement strand
ACGGACCTAGCATAGATCCAGTCAGTTGGACGAGTTGTAGAAGGGAAGTGATATGCACTTTCTAGTAAGTTAGCGTTTTCTTTTCAGTTTTTTTAGGTCAATATTTTAAGAGAGATTCATGGGTCATATTTGAGAGAAAAGTGAATGCCTTGACTATTACCTGATTTAAAGTTCAAAAATTTAATGGGAAATTCTTGAGTTCTCCTTGCCATTAGATGACATGTGCTATTATTCTTCTACAGCCTTGGGGACAAATAAAACCTCAGATCAGATATTCTAGATTCGATTCTGGGAAGTTATTATGGTTGTTCCTAATTGTTGTGTGTCAAATGTTGATTTATGTCCTCTTTGTCCTCAGGGAATACTGGCAAAGTGTGAATCTGGAGTTTATCGTGACTCATTCATAACTGAAATTTTCCAAGCAGCCAGATTTTCTAAATAACTGCCATACAAGGGCCTTTTGGAAATATGAAAACAGAAGACAAACCTCTGCCCTTTGGGAGTTTACAATCTTGGAGAAATAATATTTACACACATAAACAAAAAATAAGTTAGCATGTAATCAATGGCTGAACAGAATAGAATAATATAAAATAATAATTTAAAATATAGGTGGAAAGAATAGAAGAATGTTAATAATATGTCAGGATGTTTATATATAATGATTACATAGTAATTTGGAATTTGCATACCTTTTGTCTATATAGTATCCATGTTAATACTGTTTTTCTTATATTTTTACAGTGACTAAATTTTAAAAATATTCAGAGTAATGTGAAGAACTCTGTATATTTTTATTATTAATCACTAATTAACTTTATATAATATTACCCAGATTTCTGCAGCTCATTTTGTATGCTTACAGACAAAAATGTTTGTGGAATTATTTTATCTTTTTGTTACTGCAAAGACTGTTCTCTTTCATAATCACTGTGTTTCATCCATACTCATCTTATTTCAGTATTTGAGTTTGCCAAACTTCAACTCACCCAACATGTGCTGCTTCCTCTGCCTGAGCTCTTCATTCTAACCTTCACCTAAGTAGATCATCCTTGAGGTTTTGGTTTAAATGTTTTCAGAGGAATCTTCCCTGATCCCCTATACTAGATAAAATTTCCATGTTATATGCATAAAAAAGCACTTTGGATTTTCCTTAGCATTCTCCATTGTAGTAATTATATACATATTTTTTAAAGTTTGCATTTCTCCCCAGGCGGTAAACTCTATGAATATATCTGGTTAACCATTCAACCTCCAACCAGTACAAATTCTCAATAATTATTTTTTAATGATATATAAGTATTAGAATTCTTTACCAAGAAAAATCCTTAAGACTGATTTCAAAGAATTGCTAGAAATATTTGTAATTAGCATATCAAACATTTATAATGGGTGCTTCCAAACTGTATAAAATATACACAAAGTTTCTTTCTTCAGTGGGTTACAGAATTTTCTTTTTAAATATTTTTGTATGCGTGTAATACTAAAGCCTGTGTCTTGGGGTGCCTGGGGGTCTCAGTTCACTAAGCCTCTGCCTTCAGCTGAGATCATGGTCTCTGAGTCCTGGGATGGAGCCCTGAGTCGGGTCCCTGCTCAGAGGGCAGTTTGTCTCTCTTTATCACCCTTTGCCCCTCCCCACCACTCATTCTCTCTCAAGGAAAGAAATAAAATCTAAAAAACCAAAAACAAAACAAAACAATAAAAACAAAAGTCCATGCCTGAACTATCAAAAACAGGGGAAAGATAGAGCTTGAATTGAATCTTTAAGTTTGGCGAAAAAACCCCAAAACAAAATCAAAAGCCCTTTTCATATTCTTGAAAGATACTTAAGGCTGTGGAATGAACATTTGAATATGAGTATTAGTTTAGGAATTTTCAATTACATTTTCAACGTGACACACAGTGTCCGGAGGAAAGGAAAAGGGACCATCTCTTAGTTTGACTTATTTTAAAAGAAAGGAAGTCTTTCCTAGAAATCCTCAACCAACTTCCCTCCTACATAATGGACCAGAATGAATTGGCATGTTCACTCTTGAACAACCATTGGTCAGGGGAATGGAACTATCAAGATTAGCTAACACAAATTATGTGGGGATGAAATAAATGTAGGGATGTGCTTCAAGAAAATTTTTGCTAAAGGATCAATGGTAATTAGTAGTTCTTTTTATAGCTCAGTGAAAGAGGAAAACATGAACCAGAAAAGTTTTTCAGTGAAGATGCCCAACTTTGTATTCAAGATAACATTAAATAATTATTGGGTATCACCTGTACTAGGTATTCAGATTTCTTTTTTGGTAATATCTTTCTCCTTTTATTATGACAAATATTTGTTCAAAATTTCAAGAAGGTGCCTTCACCTACTATCATGTTAACAGAAGAATACAAAAAGAGATTTGACTGTTCACTCTATGAACATGATATGAAAACTGTTTTTTTTTCCCTTGAGAGTAAGTTCAAGGAATCTTTAAGCGATACCTTCAGATACTCAAGATAACTGAAAAATAAAGATTTCTAATTACAAACTTCCATTTTCCAGTTGGGAAAGTGATAGGTTTCCTCAACTCTCTAGAACAGACATTTCAAAGTAACAAGCACTGAAAAGTTCTTATGCCACAGGGCAAGATTTAAGTGAAGTGTGTCTTTTATGATTTTTCTCTCCCTCCTTGTTATAGTTTAGCATGTGGAAATAGAATGGCCTAAGCCTGCTGAACCTTTCATCTAGTGATAATCTTACTAAGAAGGAAGATCCTAACACGAAAACATAGCAAGCAAAATATATGCAGGATTTTCCAAGAATGCTTGTCACAGATGCATGGACTGCACCAAGATATTTGTTACAGAAGGAAATCAGCACTTCTTTTCTTATTTCTACATAAATCATTTTTGTTGAAGATTTGTCTGGCCATGAACTTCATTTGTAAGAGCCCATCCAGCCTAATAATGTGTTGCCAATGGCAACTTCAGGAGATGTATCATTTAATAATCTGCGTTGTCTTCCTGTTATCAACACTATAGATTAAATATACTACAACATTTTTTAGTTGCCATTTATGGTTTCAATATATATATTTTTAAGGATTTATTTATTTTTTTTTAGAGAGAGGGAACATGAGTGGAAGGGGCAGAGGGAGAGGGACAGTGAATCTGAAGCAGATTATACACTAAGCCCCTGTAAAAGGGCTGGATTTCACACATCTGAGATCAGGACTTGAGCCAAAAACGAGAGTGAGCCGCTTAAACACCTGTGCCACCCAGGTGCCCCTATGGCTTAAATATTTATAAATGTCTACAAATTCTCTTTTTCTCCATCATGGTTCCTATCAGCACATCCTCTTGGAATAAGTTTCATAAGTGTATTATCTATTTCAGAAGTCCTAATTTCTCTTTGGCTTAATTCTATTTTAAAAGGATGATCACTGTTTTTAAGACTTTGAGATCTGGTAAACAAGTTTTTGATAATGACACTGCTCAGTCTTAACTTTTTCCGGATTAGAGTCTAATATGTCTACTCCAAGCTTATATGGCAACTCCAGGAGCCCCCTTGATCATTTTAGTTTCCTTTCTTTGGGCCTATTCTGTGTCCATTAGCATTTTCCTTGAGTGCAATCACTATAATTAGATGTTCCAGAGGATTGAGTTGCACAGTTCTGTGAGTTTTGACAAATGTATAAAATCAAGATATAGACTATAACCATTACCTTAAAAAGTTACCTGTGCACATGGATAGTTAATCTTCAATTCCTGCTCTAGTCTCTGATGATCACTGGTCTGAATTTTGTTCCTATTTTGTCTTTTTTGGGTGTCATACAGATGGCATCAAACAGTAGTCTTTTGTTTCTAGCTTCTTTCTTAGTTTTTTGTGTGAGATTTTTCCTTGTTGCATAGATAACAATGTGTTCATTTTTATTTCTGAGAGGAGTATATTGCATGGCTATACCACAGTTTCTTTATCCATTTACTAGCTGATGGATATATGGTTGTTTCAAATTTTTGGTGATAATTGATTTCACTGTTTTTCTATTTTCAGTTTCATTAGCTTTTTGCTCTTCTCTATGTTATTACCTTTTTCAACTTTTTCTTCGTTTACTTTGCTCTACTTTTTTTCTAGTCTTAAGGTAGAGGCCAGATTACTGTTTTATTATTTTCTAATAAAAGAATTTAAAGCTATAATTTTTTCTTAAGCACTGCATTAGGTGAAACCCACAAATTTTAAATGATACCTATTTTTCTTTAAATTCAAAATATTTCTTTTTTTCCAATAATGGTGCTCAATAAGAACCTACTGAATGAATTACATGTGACAGAAGGATCAGATTCATTTTATATGATCCCAAGGAAACATAACTAATGTAATAGATGTAAGCTTTAGGAATGCATTCCAAAAACCATCGTCAGGTTACTTACAAAGGCAAAAGGAGCTTCCTCAAAGAAGTTAGGAAGGAAAAGTTTTACAAACAAGCTGGGCAACATTAGAGTATTGATGTGATAAAGAGGAGTTTAGCACTGGTAAGTGATGTTAATAATGTTATATTTAACTATGAATTCTGAGAATCTATGTGTTCTGGGTAAAATCAAGAAAGGAGTCTTCTTATCCTTACCACCATACATTACAAATGCATTTGTATCTGTAACCAGTTTCAGAGGAAGCAAGTCTCTTTATCAAGACTATCTTCTCTAGATCCCAGTTTTTCCTACCTCTTCTGATACCCTATCACAGAAAGAGAATAAATGGCTCATATCTATGTCTACCACCTGCCTGCTAATTCCTTACAGATTAAAGCCTGCTCAGGAGTTTCCTTCATTGGAAAGACTTTATAGACATGCCACTTGAAAAGGTGATCCTTGAGTGTATGGCAGGCAGGTAAAGGATATGGCAGGCAGGCAGGCAGGCAGGTAAAGGATAGAGAATTGAAAGTGAGAGAGGTTATTAGGGGCTATGTGACAGATTGGCTGCAGAGGGCTCCATCCTGGGGAATCTTCAGGGTTATGTTAAAGAGTTTTGTGTCAGTGTGAAATTTAGTAGTTAATTCTTGTGAATGTGTCTCAGCGAGGAGATTACATAGTGGTAGATTTCCATACACCCTCTCCTTTCCAGAACAGCTCCGTTTTAAATTAGTGTTATATAGTAGAGCTCCATGTAAGCATTAATTTGAGAAAGGGGTCTCAGCCCCTTCAAAATGTTTCTTTCCCCTGCTCAGGCCAAACATAGTAGAACCTCCTTAACTCTTTCACATTCTGCACCAATTCACTGTAAATTCTTTTTTTTTTTTCATCAGAAAATTCTGTCTGCAAGCCCTTTAAAATTCTGAATCCAATGATATATTCTTTTTTTTTTCCAATGATATATTCTGATCTCTTCACTTGCCAACATTCTAGTCAAAGCCACTATCATCTCCCACCTGAACTTCTGCAGTGGTCTGCTAACCAATTTCCCTGCTTTTACCCTTTATGCTACCTTCTCCCTCTACCCCAGTGTATTGTCCACAGAGCAATCCTTTTAAAAAGACAATTCCATTTCACTGACTAAAACTCTGCAATGGTTTCCCTTCTCACTTAATCATATAAAGGAATCCTCATGGTGCCTTGCTTGGTTATGATCTGCTATATGACTCTCGCAGACCTCAGCTTCTCTCTTCTGCTTGCTCACTGCATACTGGTCACATTGACCTTCTCACTCTTCTGTCAACATGCCAAACCTGCTCCCACTTCAGGACGCTCATACTTACTGTTCCTTTTGCTTATAGTACTTTTCTCAGACAGCTGCATGACTCAGTCTTTCACTTTGTTGTATCTGCTTGGTGTCATCTTTGCAGAGAGGTCTCCTCTGATTGCCTTAATCTACCCTACCTCCATGCATTCTCTATTCTCTTACCTGACAATTTACATTTATTCATAGTTTATGTGTTGTTCACTGTCTTCCTCACCAGGAGATGTGAGGACAGACAATATGTCTTCAGTCTTGCTATATCCTTACCACCTAAAATAGTGCCTGAAACAGGTAGATGCTCTATGAAGGTATGTTGACCGAATGAATGAGGTCAAAGTTGCCATATTAATAGTGTGCTTGGCAATTAGAATAACCATAAAATCTTTTTCAGGCAGAAAATGTGATCATTCTCATGCAATTTTTGTAGTCATCTAGAAAATAAAAGATTTTGAGGAACCTGGTGTATTTTTGAAGGACACATGAAAAGTTACCCATATTTGTAAGAATTAAATTAAATTACTAAATATTGTTGCTCATGTAGCTGCTTTCACAGAGGTGGAGCTACCATTGCTAATATGATAGTATGGGGGGAGGTTGCCTTTGGGTGCTTAGAGATGGCAAACATAATTTTGAAGATAAGCTATAAAGGGGGATAGATCTTATGCTGTATCTAAAAATCATAGGTCTACAAAAATTTTTTAAAGGAAGTTTGGAAAGCCCATGAAATTCTTATCATCAATATCCTAGAATGTCCTATATGCTTTTATATTACATTGCATTATGTAATAGGATTTAATGGGATTAACATACCCGTCCCCCTGCAATTTATAGAACTATTATACATTACAGTATAGAAGCAGGGTGCTATCCAATTTCTGCCCACACTCTGCAACTTTCCCTTCTCCATTTCCTGCCAAATCAGTCATGTCTAGTTGATAGAGAAGCTAATTTTGATGACTAACTCATATTCATAATTCTTCTAGTTTCCCACCACTTTGCTAGTTCTTTATGCTGCTGTAGTCACTTACTATGACTACATTTTTAGTATATGCTCTCATGTGCTTTTTGAACAAAACCAAGGGCTTTTCTTGCCAGAGTTCTTTTATTTATGTTCCTAGTCTTAAAAATTCTTATCAAAACAAATTTTGCCTTATGAAAACACATGTCATCACTAAAATGACTATATTGTTGATTGATTGTAATTTTTAACTTAAGTATAGTTGATATATGATGTTACAGTAATTTCTGGTGTACAGTATAGTGAATCAACTTCTCTGTACATCATGCTATCCTCACCATAAGTGTAGCTACCATCTATTACCATGCAACCCTATTAGAATAGTATCATTGGCTATATTCCCAATGCAGTGTCTTTTATTCCAATGACTTATTCATATAACTGGAAGCCTGTATCTCCCACTCCCCTTCACTCATTTTGCCCCACCCACTTCCCCCTGCTAACCATCAATTCTCTTTAAGTCCAATTCCTCTTACTGTTTTTCAATTTATTCATTTGTTTTGTTTTTTAGATTCCACATCTGAGTGAAATCATAAGGTATTTATCTTTCTCAGTCTGACTTATTTCATTTAGCATAATACCCTTTAGGTCCAGCCATGTTATCACAAATAGCACAACCTTATTCTTTTTTATGGCTGCAAAATATTCCATCATACACACAGACACACACACACACATATACACATCTTTCTTATCCACTAATGATATATCTGATAAGAGTTTAAAATCTAAAGTAGATAAAAAATTTATACAACTCAATACCAAAAAAACAAACAAACTCAACAACAAAACCCCCCCCCACAATTTGATTAAAAAATGAGCAGAGGATCTGAATAGACATTTTCCAAAGACGCATGAAAGATGTTCAACATCACTAATCACAGAAACACAAATCAAGAAACTACCATGAGATATCACATTATACCTGTCAGAATGGTGAAAATAAAAAAGACAAAAAAATAACAAGTGTTGGAAAGGAAGTGTGAAAAAGGAACTCACATGCACCATTGGAAGAAATGTTAATTGATGCAGACACTGGGAAACAGTAGGGAGATTCCTCAAAAAATTAAAAATAGAAATAACAATCCCACTACTGAGTATTCACCCAAAGAAAACAAAAACACACTAATTAAAAAATATATATGCACCCTTATGTTTACTGCAGTATTATTTACAATAGCCAAATTATGTACGCAACTCGTGTCCATCCACAAATGATTGTGTTTTTTTTAATGCTGCAACAACACAATGAGCTCCTCTTTTTTCACCATCCAACATTTTGTCAATTTTTAAAAAAGATTTTATTTATTTATTCATGGGAGACACAGAGAGAGAGATAGAGACATAGGTAGAGGGAGAAACAGGCTCCCCTAGGGAGCCTGATGTGGGATTTGATTCCAGGACCCCAGAATCACAACCTGAGCCAAAGGCAGATGCTCAACCACTGAGCCACCCAGGCACCCCTTGTCAGTGTTTTGATTCATATTTTCTGGTATTTCCAAGTCTTCCCATAAAAAGAGATTTCCCAAAAAGCATTGCTACCATTAGCTGAACTGAATTAGATTAAGCCACTAATATGGTTTCCCCAAATCTCTTTAACTCTTCTTACTTCTCATCCTCTATCCAAAATACATAAATCATTTTCTTTTGTTGATTTCATCAACTTTTTATATGAGTGATAGTGAAAAATACTATTCATTGGTGAGTTTTCTTTGACTTCCAAGTAAATTCTGTCATCATATTCCTGTTTAAAAAGGTGCTTTTATGATAATGAAACATTGTTCTGCTTGAAAGCAAGGTGTAAAGAGGAACAGGATATATTTAACCACTATCACGTGTTACAGAATGCTCTTGACCTTCAAGGGCCTGCTCAGTTGTCACATCTTCTAAGAAGTCTTTTCTGTATACATTTCTGTCCCTTTCCCATTACATTATTCAATCCTTCATGTTTACTTATCTTTGTACTTGTTATATCTGTTATTTTTCTTATAACACTGTATTGATCTTACTATTTTATATATTTCAACTCTTCCATAAGCCCCTTGGATACAAAGTGTATTTTTTTTTAAGTTCTTGTATCTCCACTGCTGGGAATATATTAGGCACACAATAAAAGTTTCTTAAATAGAATTGAATTAAGTATAACAAAAGAGCATATAACAATCCTGCCGACCAGATTATACATCATGTGGCTCTGGGTATGTTCCAAATTTAGTAGAAGCAGAGCTCTGTCTAGAAATACTTGACATATATTATATATCAATAAGCTTATTGCCATATTATTATGATAATGTGATAATGTAGTTTTGGGACCTTTAACCATGAACTTAAGAGTCACATAGTAAGACTATGAGAGAAAAAAAGTACTGAAAAAACGTCTCGTCTATGTGAAGTTCAGAGAACATAGATAATAAGTGAGTTTATGAGGCATAAACTAAGCTTTGCCTCTGCATCAACAAATAAAATACTATATTTATATATATAGTATAAATAATAGAGAAATTTCATTTATATAGTATCTGTTAGTTATTATTAAATGCCTACTACATATATATTAGCTCTGAGAAGCTGAGAATTGGTCTATCAATGTAACAGCAACAGCAACACCAATGCTAAACCAACAAATAATTATTCAATAATAGCATAAATGCTTTCCAGTGACATAAATTTAGAAAATCAAGCACACACATAGGTACACACACACACATATCAACTGTAATATGAAGTCTAGGAATGCGAAAAGCAGTCAATGTATTTCAGTAATGAACTGGTTCAAATCCCAATTTCATAACTGAATTAACTAAAACAGATTAAAGTTTAAAAAGAGGCAGGGTACTGTTCCAAAACACATACTACAAAGTGTCTCAGATTATTGGCTTAACTCCTATCAAGCAAAGTGACAGGAAGAAAATAAATCCTAATTATTAATTTAAAAATTAACCTTTTTGGGCAGCCCTGGTGGTACAATGGTTTGGCACCGCCTGCAGCCCAGGGTGTGATCCTGGAGACCCAGGATCGAGTCCCATGTCAGGCTCCCTGCATGGGGCCTGCTTCTCCCTCTGCCTGTGTCTCTGCCTCTCTCTCTCTCTCTCTCTCTCTGTTGCTCATGAATAAATAAATAAAATCTTAAAAAAAATAAAAATGAAAATAAAAAAATAAAAATTAACCCTTTTGCCATCGACTCTTTAACTATTCCATCTAGATAATATCTAATAGCTATTTTTGGTGACTAAGCAAGTATGGAAGTTTTACTCTAGCTTGGGGAGATCTCTCATCATGTAAGTGTCCTATTGTGACTGGTCCGGTCCACTTTAACCATATATGCTTACATATATTTCTTTTTCTTTTTTTTTTTTAGGAAAGATTTTATTGATTTATTCATGAGAGACAGAGAGAGAGAGGCAGACATAGGCAGAGTGAGAGTCAGGCTCCCTGTAGGAGCCTGATGTGGGACTCGATCTCCAGACCCTGGGATCAGGCCCGAGCCAAAGGCAGATACTCAACCGCTGAGCCACCCAGGTGTCCCTGCTTACATATATTTCAGTTTAACTCTTTAAAAGGATACAAATGAATTAACTTTTAGAATCCTGGAATAAGAATAATTTATGCACAAATGGGCTATCCTCATTTTTATGATTTATTTTTAATTCATTATTCCTTAATCTAGTAAAAAATACTATAATTTTTCCATATATCGTGATATCATGGTTTTTGAACAGCTTTGTTTCACTGATTCTCACATTAGGACCAATAATGCAAACTATGTATGGAGGCCGAAGTCTGAGGGAGTGGGAGATATATTAATCATACAATAATCTCCCCATTCTGCCTAACAAAAAGGCACTCATGCCATTCAATGTGCAAATATATAATAAAAATGGCTTACTTCTTTCTGCATAATTCTACTTAAACTACATTAGTTAGAACCTCAATTAATTTGTTATAAAAGCCTCCATTTTAAGAAAAGTTCTGTAAAAGTGGAGAAAAGCAACTCCATTTCAATTGCTTAAATAAACTCCTTAAAGTGTAAGACTGAACTCTCTGATAAATGTCATATGTGCAACAGTGAGCCATCTAGGATATAGTAATCATAGAGCTTATTACAACTCGTTATTGAGAGTTGGCGTGCTTTCTCACCTGTTTATTTAGGTCTTATTACAGTGCTGATTACAGGCTCTCCTCAAAGAGCCTGCTTCTAGAAGACATAACTCCAAGACTTAATTGTTCATCTACACAAGTGGCATGATGGAGGGGGGATGTATTAGAGGTTATGTTTGTTCTTTTCATCAGAGCATTTGTGAGTCTGTCTGCAGAGAAAGGTATAAGATTGAACTTTTTTATGTACATCTTATTGGCCAGGGATAATGTAGTTGGTCTGCTGTATTTACCTGAGTTAAATGGAAAGAATGAAATAGCTGGGCCCTGGGGTAGGGGAGTTCCTGGGGAGCCCTTTCACAGCCATTCTCAGTTTGCTACAAACTCATGGGTCTTGTGAAGGTCAGCCTCTCTGGTTTTCAAAGCTAGATGTTTTGGGATCTTGTCACTCCAGCTTTCAAAGTTGGGGTGCTCAGTGTGGGACTCAGACCTTTGCTTCTAAAGGAGAAGCTCCAGGTTTTGAGTTCCTTCTCAATTGTAGGTCCCCCTGCCAAGGGTAGGGTTTATGGTGAGATGATATCTCAGCTTCTCCTACCCACTTTGATGTGGTTTCCCCTCTCCCTTTCTAATGTGCAGTACTCACTCAATAGTTTTCAGGTTTTTTCAGAGTACAGTGTTCCATATGTAGCTGTGAATTCTGTGTGTCAGTGAGAGAAGGTAACTCAAGATCCTCCTGGATCATCCTTTTGAATTGGAACAACAGTCGGGTCTCAAAATTCTTTAGCTTTTGTATGCAAATGATTTTTCAGATCTAGGATCTAGAGGGCATGCCTTTCATTCATCGTTCATTTATTCAAAAAGCAGAAACATTTATGTCAAGAATAAAAAAAAACTTCTTTACCATGATGCAATGTTATCATGACTTAGAGTGTGGCTATAACTCCCCAAATTTGACAGAATTTGATTCTTGTCATTTCTTGCATCTTTAAGGGCTCAGGTAAAAGCAGCCAAATTTTCCTTTTTAGGAAAAAAGGAAGAGAAAAAAAAATGCAGCAACCAAAATATCCACAAACTCAATCGTCAAGAATACTTAATGCCATAGATTTGTATATGGAGACTTCAATTAGGGTGAGGAAGGAGGTATTGTATATGCAGATATTAATAAATTTTTGTTAATTCTGGGCTGTGTGGTGCCAACCTTAACAGTTGCTTTTATTATCTTGTTTAATGAATAAAGCTTATAACAAATATTGTTAGATAAAATTAAAAATATGAAAACTAATAAAAATATCTTACTTTGAAGATATTAACTGTTGAGAGGAATTTGGAAAATAAAGTAGATAAATGTCAACTTTTAGTTGGAGAAAGATAATTTCAATGGCTTAAGATATTTTGAGTGGGGAAGTAGTACAGGAGTAGAGACAGGTAAAAGTCAAGTGGAAATAGTCTTCTTGGGGACTATAATTCACAATTTGTGATTTCTTTGGGAGGTGCTAATAAAATGCAAAGAACCATGATCAGGTCTTCAAAAGTAAGATTGCTATTTTTAAAAAAAATCATTAAGAAAACTTTTAAAGTCATTAAAAAATAATTCATATTAAGATTTTTATTTTTAATCAAGTAGAACTGATGAGATTATTATACAACTCCATTGCTAGAAACTCCCTTATTAAAATATGTTATTTATAAATTATTATAAATGTTATTTATAAATTACCTTTTTAATAAGTGAGTCTGTGTTCCACCATCCAAATTTCAAATTGCCAATATGTCAGACAAAATGCTGTAGGAAGATATTCTCACTTGAATGTCAACATTGGTAAAACTTTAATCAAAATTTATATTGTGATTGGGGTATTGGGAAAGTGTATACAAATTAAAACCTTGTGTTTTTTTCAAGATCTAAGTACTCTATTGTTAGCATTATGAACTATTTTCTTAAAGGAACATAACAAATGGACATATAGTGAAACCATATGACTTTCTTATTGTCTTACTATTTATTCCTATTATCACAGACCAGTTGAATTTTCAGAAGCCGATTACCCACGGGTTGAATATCAAAGAAGACAGCAATTTTGGGATCCTATACGTCTAGCTCTTTTCACATTGGCAATTGTAGCAATCATAGGAATTGCAATTGGTATTGTTACTCATTTTGTTGTTGAGGGTAAGTATCCAGGTCACATTTCTATTGCCTAAGTCCTCTATGACTTAGTATCTTAAAATTCTCTCTTGTTTAAAAAATGCTATTTGCATGATAGTAAAATTTTAATTACTAATCTCTTATTGATGTTAAATTATTGTTTGCTCCAGTATTGAGTTCAGTGTTACATGTTTGCAGCCAATGAGGTTTGCAATATGCATTATTACATGGATAGACACATCTAAAAGCAATATAGTTTTGGGGCACCTGAGTAGCTCAGTTGGCTAAGTCTGCCTTCAGTTCAGGTCATGATCCCAGAGTCCTGGGACCCAGCTCCCTGCTCAGTGGGAAGTCAGCTTCTTCCTTTTCTCTGCCCCTCCCCTCACTAGTGCTTTCTCTCAAACAAATAAATAAAAATCCTTAAAAACGATATAATTTTGTTTTTTTTAAAGATTTTATTTATTTACTCATGAGAGACATAGAGAGAGAGAAAGAGTCAGAGACACAGGTAGAGGGAGAAGCAGGCTCCATTCAGAGAGCCTGACCTGGGACTGGATCCCAGGTCTCCAGAATCACGCCCTGGGCTGAAGGCAGTGCTAAACCGCTGAGCCACCGGGCTGCCTGCAACATAATTCTTAAAATGAGAAAGAGTGGGGGATCCCTGGGTGGCTCAGCGGTTTAGCTCCTGCCTTTGGCCCGGGGCGTGATCCTGGAGACCTGGGATCGAATCCCACGTCGGACTTCCTGCATGGAGCCTGCTTCTCCCTCTGCCTGTGTCTCTGCCTCTCTCTCTCTCTCTCTGTCTATCATGAATAAATAAATAAATCTTTAAAAAAATGAGAAAGAGTGAACAGCTTAATTTTTAGAATAAAGACAAATCATATGTGCTGAGTTTCATATGCCTTTTTTTCCCCAAAACCAATATAAGGCAACTGCTTAAGCTATAGGCAATCAAATGATCTCTTTGCTTTGTTTCTGCATCTTCTCTATGTAAATCTCTTCTCACTCCTGTTGATGGACGGCTCCTAATGACTTTTGGGTTGGTGCTACCCAACTGGAATCGCTATCTGCTCAAATAAACTTGAAAATTTGAATTTAAATGGCCCCCCGGGATCATAACCTGAACTGAAGGCAGGCGCTTAAGCAACTGAACCACCCAGGCATCCCAACCCAGGTGATCTTCTAACATCAGCAAATAGTTGATCACTGTTAGGATCATCCAGAACAGGTTATTTAACATGATTAGGACAAGGATAGAACAGTGGAAGGCTTAGGATAGAAGTAGAAATAAAAAGTTCTCCAAGGTCACTGAAGAGGTGTGGCCAGGGAGGAAGAAAGTTGGAAGATGACTCCACAAAGCCTAAGATGGGGTTTCAGGGAATATGATTAAGGCTGCAAAACAATCAAGATTTTTTTTTTTTTAAAGAAAAGACCATTATTATGATCTGTTTTCCTTGACAATGGCAGTTTTAGTCGTATGTACATTGCTGAGAATTGAGAGGTGAAAACAATAAATACTAATACTTATTGGTAACATGGAAAAAATTGATAACCTGTTCAATGTATCTTTATAATACAGCTTATCTTTTTTTTTAATTTTTTAATTTATTTATTTACGATAGTCATACAGAGAGAGAGAGAGAGGCAGAGACACAGGCAGAGGGAGAAGCAGGCTCCATGCACCGGGAGCCTGACGTGGGATTTGATCCCAGGTCTCCAGGATCGCGCCCTGGGCCAAAGGCAGGCGCCAAACCGCTGCGCCACCCAGGGATCTAAGATGTATATATCATAATTCTTTGGGGGAAACTGACAAGTTTTGCATGACTTTCAGCAATCCCTTTCAATATTTATTTTCCATATTGCACGTCCAATTTTGTATGAAAATTCTGATATGCATAAACACTGTAAATGAGGTATTCTGAAAGTGTACTTGGAGGCCTGAATTTTCTATTTTAGCTGGATACAGTGACAAAGCTACAAAATATTTTTTAAATGTCCACAATTACTCTTGTACCAAGAAGAAATAAACTGCACTATAGTAAACCTATTTCCTGGGGTTGGAGAACAAGAAACTGATTATATTTAAGCATGAATCTTTTGTTTATGTTTACCTTTCAGATGATAAGTCATTCTATTTCCTTGCCTCTTTTGAAGTCACAAATATAAAATATAAAGAAAATTATGGAATAAAAAGCTCAAGAGAGTTTATAGAAAGGAGTCATCAGATTGAGAGAATGGTAAGTCCAATAGAAATTTTTAAAGTTTATGAATGTGTTTTTCTGTTTCACTTTCAGTGTGGTTGCTATAAGAACTTAGCCTCTCCATGCCTCAATGTCTTCTGTAAAATGTGGTTAATGTCTAGGCATTTTGGTTGTGAAGATTAAATAACTTAATATATGTAAAATACTTAGAATAATTTTATATACCATTAAACATACATTGATTAGAGTAGGCTACTAATTAGCAACTAAGAAAACTGTTGGTTGAAACAGCTGTTTGTCCTATTTTTAATTCTTGATTTTCTGTCCTGGTTCATTTTCCTTAAATTTTTTACATTTTATTTTATTTATTTTATATTTTATTATTTTATTTTATTTTATTATTTTATTTCATTTTATTCATGAGAGACACAGAGAGAGAGGCAGAGACATAGCCTCTATGGGAGGGAGAAGTAGGCTTCCTGAGGAGAGCCTCTTGCAGGACTTGATCCGGGACCCCGGGACCATGCCCTGAGCGGAAGGCAGATGTTCAACCACTGAGCTATCCAGGTGTCCCTCCTTAAACTTTTTAAACAGAAGAATATATCATTGCCATGTTTGCCTTATCATTTTGTTTATTATGTTTTTAAAAGCATCACAAGATGTGCATCTATCTATCATCTCTCTCTATATATATATATTTTTTTTTTTTTGAGAGAGAGAGAGAGAGAGAGATTGGGGCAGGAAGGGGCAGAGGGAGAGGGAGTCTTTTTTTTATAATAAATTTATTTTTTACTGGTGTTCAATTTGCCAACATACAGAATAACACCCAGTGCTCATCTCATCAAGTGCTCCCCTCAGTGCCTGTCACCCAGTCACCCCTACCCCCCGCCCACCTCCCCTTCCACCACCCCTAGTTCGTTTCCCAGAGTTAGGAGTCTTTCATGTTCTGTCTCCCTTTCTGATATTTCCCACTTATTTTTCCTCCTTTCCCCTTTATTCCCTTTCACTATTATTTATATCCCCCGAATGAATGAGACCATTTAATGTTTGTCCTTTTCCAATTGACTTACTTCACTCAGCATAATACCCTCCAGTTCCATCCACGTCGAAGCAATTGGTGGGTATTTGTCGTTTCTAATGGCTGAGGAATATTCCATTGTATACATAAACCACATCTTCTTTATCCATCATCTTTCGATGGACACTGAGGCTCCTTCCACAGTTTGGCTATTGTGGACATGGCTGCTAGAAACATCGGGGTGCAGGTGTCCCGGCGTTTCATTGCATCTGTATCTTTGGGGTAAATCCCCAACAGTGCAATTGCTGGGTCATAGGGCATGTCTATTAACTCTTTGAGGAACCTCCACACAGTTTTCCAGAGTGGCTGCACCAGTTCACATTCCCACCAACAGTGCAAGAGGGTTCCCTTTTCTCCACATCCGGGAGAGGGAGTCTTAAAAAGGCTCCATGCCCAGTGAGGAGCTCAGTGCAGGGCTGGATCTCACGACCCTGAGACCATGACCTGAGCCAAAATCAAGTCAGATACTCAACCAAATGAGCCACCTAGGTGCCTGTGTCTGTGATTTTTGATATCAATCTCAAATCTAGTTACACCTCTCATAGTTCCTCTTGAAAACTATGCATTTTCAAGGCATTTCTAATTTCAAAGTATATGAGACAAGCTAAATCTTTACCTATCATAGCAGAAAGTCAAAAAGAATAGTTTTCCATTTTTTGTTCCATGAAAAGCATGTCCGTGAAGACCATAGATTTGTTTAGCAAAACCCAGTATATTAGCCTAGACTGTACTCCTTAAAGCTTATTAGAGTTACTCTGGAACAACGAAGTTATAGCTCTATAGAAAGAAGACTGAATTAGTATGATTATTTATGATTAACTAACGATCCAATCTCAATTAAAAGATGACTTTAGCACTTCAACTCTTCACTCATTGTACTTTCCTTTCTCTGAATTATTAGTAATGTAGAAAAGTATTTGTATTTTATTTATCTTTATATAGGTTGATTCTAAATACTGAAAAACAGTGACTAGTATTTTCATTTCCATAACTATTTAAATAGTGTTTGTTGAGACGTCTGGGTGGCTCAGTGGTTGAATGTCTGCCTTTGGCTCAGGGTGTGATCCTGGGGTCCTGGGATAGAGTCCTGCATTGGGCTCCCCACAGGGAGCTTCCTTCTCCCTCTGCCTATGTCTCTGCTTCTCTCTGTGTGTCACTCATGAATAAATAAAATCTTTAAATAAATAAATAAAATCTTTTTTGTCATTTAACAAAATAGTGTTTTTTACAATTGCGTTGACGCATAAGAATGTTCCCAAAAGCAATTCTGAGTAGAACTCACTCATTTATTTTAAGTCCTCCCCCGTTTTACTATATCCTCAGATATGTTCAAAGTCTCACTATTTCTTTAATTCTTCTTTCTCAAAACTTTATGCATTCTGCTTCAATTTGAACTGGTTGCCTTCTAGGTCCACTTCAGAGAGGTAACCTGGATCCAAACAGGATTGCTCTAGTTTGTGAGAGCCATTGCTTCTTGCATCCCATATTTTCCTTGACATGGTGGGTTAAGTCCTCAAGCACCTTCCTTAAGAAAAAAGTGTATGGGAGGTAACATTTCTGAATTATTTCATGTTGAAAAATTCTTTATTCTTTAGCCCACTAGAGTGACAGTTTGAATATAAACCTTTAAGTTGAAAATCACTTCCCCTCAGACCATCTGAGGCCTTGATCCATTTTTATTACTTGATCACTACACTTAAAAGAAATTGTGTTTCTTTTTTTTTCTCTAAAAGCTTTTGTACTCTACTTTTTGCTGAAATTTCATAATGATGTGTCTCAGTATTTGATTTTTTTCTTTCATTCATTTTTTTTGGAATATCATACATTAGAAAGTGTGTAAAACATTTTAAAGAACTATTAAAAATAAATATCCAAGAACCCAACCAAATTTCAGAAATAGAACTTTACTAGTACCCCTGAATCCTCTATATGTCCTTCCCCCTCTTCTTTGTAGTTAAAATTTTTTTTGAATTTGGATTTAATCATTCTGTGATTTTATTACCTATGTATGCATACTCAAATAGCATATTATGTGATTTTACCTCTTTTGAACTTTATGTAAATATAATCATATTGTATCTCTCTGTGACTTCATTCTTTCACTCAACATTATGTTTTTGAGATTTCCCCATTTTGATGCACATAGATGTAGCTCATTTGTTTTCACTTCGGTGTAGAATGCCCTAGAAGAATATACTACTATTTATTAATTCATTCTATGGTTGACAAATAATTCAGCTAATTTCACTTTTATAATTATGAACAGGCGGCTAATTAACCTGCTTACAGATTAGTCCATGCACTCCCAGTGCATGTGCAAGAGCCTTCATAGGTCATATACCAAGCAGATAGTTTGCTGGGTCATAGGTTATGCTCAGACTCAACTATTATGTATATATAATAGTAACTCATTGTGAATTTAATTTACATTTTCCTTATTATTAATATGGTTCATCAGCAGTTATTAACCATTTGTATTTTGTCCTTTATAAATACCTACTCATGATTTTTTGCCCATTTCTTTTTTCTATCTTTTGTGTGTGTGCATGTGTTTTGTTTTGTTTTTTTTTACTTAATGTACAGTGTAAAATGCCCAGTTCCTATTGTATTTTATCTTTTAATTTATTCTTAGAAACCTTTTTTGGGGAAAAAAGGAAACTTTTTGGGGGAAATTAATCCCTCATTTTGGGAAATGAATCTTTTTCCATTTTGTGGCTTGCCTTTTCATTTTCTTAATATTTTAATGAACAGTATTCTGAATTTTAATATAGTTAAATACATCATTCTTTTCCTTTATTATTAGTGTCCTTTGTGTTTGTATAAGAAATCCTTTTTGATCTTGATGTCACTGTCTTAAAAAAAATGGGTTTTCCTTTTTTGCAGTTAAGCCTTCTTTATTCTACATGGAATTGATATTTGCATATGTGTTTGATTTAGGGATTTTAATTTCATTTTTTCCCTCTATATGAATAAATATTTCTCTAAGCACCACTGATTGAGCAGTCAGCCTTTCTGTGGTTGATCTGCCATGCCATCTCTGCCACAAGTCAAGTTTCCATATGTGAATTGGGATGTTGCTGTGCTCTCTAATCAGTTCCATTGATCAGCTTGTTTTGCATTTTGTCAATACCACAATGTTTTAACCTTTATAGTTTGACAATAAGTGTCTATGCCTGTTAACATTAGTTTCCTAGTGTTGCTATACCAAATTACCATAAACTAGTGGCTTAAGACAATAGGAATTCATTTTCTCAGTTATGGAAGCCAGAAATATGAAATCAAGGTATAGACATGTCTGGCTTCCTTGGAAAGCACTAGGGAAGAATCTTTCTTTGCCTCTTTCTGCTTCTGGTACCTTCAGTCATTCTCTGACATGTAGTTAGATAGCTGCAATCTCTGTCTACATTTTGACCTTTTCCTCTGTGTTTCTCCAGTCCAATAAAGGCATTGGATTATTAGATTAGGGTCACTAGATTCAAGATGTTCCTGGATATCACATTGGTCTTATCTTGAGATCCTTAGCATAGGATCTACAAAGATCTGCCAAATAAAGTCATATTCACATGTTCCCAGACTTAGATGTATCTTTTAAGGGGGCCACCATTCAACCAGTACACTTGAATTTATCACCATCTTCTCTAAGTATGACTTGGTTATTCTTGACCCTTTTCTTTTCTATATCAGGTAATACACACACATACATACGATACACACCTTCATATTAGGATTTTTATTTAACTTGCTTCAAATCTAGAGGTCTAGAGAAATAATTGACATCTTCATTTATTTATATATATTTACCATAAGTTTTATAAAGCTTTAAAATGTTTTCCTTAAAGGTCTTATTCATCTTTGGCTAGATTTAATCTTAGAGGCCCTTTTTTGTCATTGTTATTTGGTATCATTTTAAAGAACATTTTCTTACTGGTTTTTACTGGTGTATAGAAATATGACTGGCTTTCATAATATCTTTTCATGCCCTCTTCTCTTTTGTAGTCGGTATTTCTGAGTGCTGAGTGTCTCCTGAAGTTTTTAGAGAAGATAGACTTTCTTCTTGGCTGTGTTTCTGTGATTCATATCAGAGGCAGTTTTGTTTCCCAACAGATATTTGGTAATTTCTGGAGACCTTTTTTGATTGTCACACTGGAAGGAGGATGTTCTTAGCAACTAGTATCTAGAGACCAGGAATGCTGCAAAACACCCTACAAATCAAGGATAATTCCCTACAAAAAAGACTTATCTGGCCCAAAATGTCAATACTGCTGAGGGTGAGAAATCCTATTCTAGTCTGTGACTTCCCTCATCTTAGTTTGTCAATTGTTTTTCCTTCATTTGTTGAGTTTAGGAAAAGAGTTAAATCTATCATCTACTAAAGATATCTCTTTGGTTTTTATCAGTGCTCAGATTTGTCTCTATTTACATATCTTTAACATAATTTTAATGGGATTTTCAAAAAGTAGGAGAGAATATATAGTTAATCTACTATCCTAGACAAAAATCTCCTTATTTGCATGTTATCAAAGCTTACCATTTAAAAATCAACTAGTTTTTAGAATCAAAACTAAATGTCCTTCCATAAGAATTACCTCCTTGTAATTGTAACTAAATGTCCTCCCATAAGAATTCAAATCCTTGAATATTTTATTTTCCTTTCTCTTTCTCTATACTTTCCTTTTCACTATATCCCATTGTACTTTAAATTTCTCAGAGGACAATGAATACAATTAAAATTTTATACATTGTGGATTTGTGCATAATAAGCAAGCAGGATTTTTCTGGTTACTTCCAATATCTTTTATGATGACAACAATTATTGACCTTTTGTTTTTTGTCATCAGAGACTGTTAAGCTAATACCTCCTCAGAAATGTGAAGGATTCTTTTATATTGCTTAACTGTAATTTTTTTTCATTCTCTTTCACTTTCCTTTTATGAAGCCAGTTTCCTTACTTCCCCCCTCCCCACCCACCCTGAGGACCACCTTTACTGTGCCTATGGGAGCTCCAAGAAGAGGCCAATACTGTGGGGCAAGGGAGAAGAGAGCAGGGTAGAGAAAGGGGACAGAAGTTAGGACAGGCCCTGTGTGGGGGTATAGGGCTCCTGCATCCTTCTGGGATCTGAGTCTAGAAAGCTCTGACAGAGTGGTGAATGCCTCAGTGGAAACTACTTTCTGGCTAGCATGAGGTTAATATGTGTGGCCTTCATCTCCTTCAGCTCAGGGTTCCACACATATTTGAATTGCTCCCCTTTGGTGCTCACTACCTGGTTGTTAATGTATCGGATCAGCTGCTTGGAGGCCTCTCTGGGAGCCATGTGTTGGTAAATCTGCTGATCCTCTGTGCTATCCAGTATCATGTACTTCTGCAGGAAAAAGGACTTCAGTTCATCCTTTTGAGGGCCTCTGAGGCATCTGGGCAGGTCCTGGTTGAGGTCAGTACTGGCTAGACTCTTCTTCTCCTTCCCCTCTACCAGCACCTGCACAACTTCTTACAAATTTCTCTGAGCTTTGGGCCTGCTCCACTGAATAGGGAGGGAACAACTTCAGGAGTACAGGCACCCCTGGCAACAGCTTCTCCTCAGCACTGACTGCCTCATGCTGAGTATCTCCAGCATCAGCAGTAGGAGAGGCCCCAGTTTCTTCTTTGAGCTTTTCAGGCCACTGCAGGGGCTATGTGGAGATGGGCACCAGGCCTTGGACATCAGAGCTCTGAGTTTGCAGGTTCTCTTTTTTCTTGGCACCACTCAACTGCCCTGAGAGCTTCTGCATCATGTCCCCTATTGTACTCCTTGGAATGTGGACAAAGCCAGGCCATCATCATCTCAGTGAAAGCCTCCATATTGAAGTTCTCTTCTGATGGCCCTGATGGGCCAAGGTTCTCCAGGAGCCCAAACACATCGGAGAAGATGACCTTAGCTAAACCATTGAGGTTAGCCCTTGGGAGGTGTGTCTGGACAAAGGCAAGGAGGATTTCACTGACAATCCTCTCCAGCCCCAAGCTCTTTCTGCTTCTGCTCTGTCAGACACCGCCAGTAACTTTTCCAGCATATTGAAGCTCTCACCCCTCCCAGTTTCCTTACTTAAAAAAAAAAAAAATATATATATATATATATATATATATTTCTTTAGAAAATTTCCTTCAGCATCTCTCCAAACCAGGATTTGACTTTTATGATTATGTGAGATAATGGTGAAAATGCATAGGCTATGATTCATTCATTCACCTATGCAACCACCCATTAAGCCATCAATTAATTTGTTTATCCACTTATTCATGTATTTTTAATGAATGTTTAGTGCCCTTCATACTTCAGGATTCTGTCAACTGCTGGACATACCAGAAAATGTGATTTCTTTATTGGTAACCAAGATTGTAAATAAAGCATTATATCTATCTTTAAAAATTTAATAATATTTCAAATTATTAATAGTTTAAATCATTGTTCTTCAGCAAATTTGAAACTACATTATAGAGGTATGTAAAAAACTGTGCATATTTAATGTATACAACTTGAGAGTTTGGGAAGTATGTACCTAAGAAACCATGATGGTGGTTAACACCATTAAAGACATAAATATATCCAACACCTTCCAAAATTTCCTCCTGTCCCTTTTATTATTATTGTTATTAATATTATTATTATTTTGTGTGTGTGTGGTAAGAATACTTAAGAGCCTCCTTGTTTCAAATTTTAAATAAACACTACAGTATTGTTAGCTATAGACACTGTGGTAGTAGTCCTCCAGAACTTATTAATCTTGCATAACTAAAACTTTGTACCCTTTGACCATCATCTACCCATTTATGCCTCCCCTCACACCATGGCAACCATCATTCGCCTTTTTGCCTTTATGAATTTGACTATTTTACATTCCACATATAATTGAAATCATATAGCATTGTCTTGCTGTGTCGGTCTTATTTCATTTAGCATAACATCTTCCCAATCCATTCATGTTGTAAATGGCAGGATTTCCTTCTTTAAAGCTGGATAATATTCCATTATGTGCATATATCACATTTGCTTTATCCATTTATCAACAAATGAATATTTAGGTTGTTTTCATATCTTGACTATTATGAATAATGCTACAATTTGCAAATATTTTCCCCCATTCCATAGATTCCTTTTCATTTTGCTGATGGTTTCCTTTGCTGTGCAGAAGCTTTTAATTTGATATAATCTCACTTGTTTATTTTTGTTTTGTTTTATCTTTATTTTTTTTTTTGCCTGATTTTGGTGTCACATCTAAAAAATCATTGCCGGGACCAATGTCAAGGACCTTTTTCTCTATGTTTTCTTCTAGGAGTTTCATGGTTTCAGGTCTTAAATTTAAGCCTTTAATCTATTTTTAGTTGATTCTGTATATGGAGTGAGATAGGGATCTAACTTCATTCTTCTGCATGTGAAAAATTAGTTTTCCTAAGACAATTTCTTGAAGAGACTATCCTTTCCCCATTATGTATTCTAGGTGACCTTGTCAAAGATTAGTTGACCATATATGCATAGTTTTATTTTTGGGCACTCTATTCTGTTAAATTGGTCTATATATCTGTTCTTATGCCAAAACCATACTATTTTGATTACTAAAACCTTGTAATATAATTTGAAATCAGGAAGTATGATGCCTCCAACTTTGTTCCTCAAAGAATTCAAGATTTCTTTGGCTATTCAGGGTCTTTTGTGGTTCAGTATATATTTTAGGATTGTTTTTTTCCATCTGTGAAAAATGCATTGTAATTTTCATAGGGATTATATTGAATCCGTAGATTGCTTTGGGTAGAATGGACATTTAACAATATTAAATCTACCAATCCATGAATGTAGGATATCTTTCCACTTATTTGTCTTCAATTTCTTTCATTAATGTTCTACAATTTTCAGTGTACATATCTTTTACCTCCTTGATTAAATTTACTATTACATATTTTATTCTTCTTGATACTATTGAAAATGGTATTATTGATCTCTGGGTTGTGAGATCAAGCCCCAGAATGAGCTCTGTGCTTAGTTCAGAGTCTGCTTGAGATTCTTTTCCTCTCCTTTCCTGCCACTTCCCCTGCTCATGCATGCTCACTCTCTCTCTCTCAAGTAAAATAAATAAATAAAATCTTTTAAAAAAGAAAATGGTATTATTTTCTTAATTTCTTTTTCAGATAGTTCATTATTAGTGTATAGAAATGTGACTGAATTTTGTATTTTGATTTTGCATTCTGCTGTTTTAATGAATCCATTTATAAGTTCTCACAGATTTGTGTGTGGGGGGGTATGTGAAATCTTTAGGGTTTTCTACTGTAAGCACATTCTGTTAACAGAGAGAGTTTTACTTCTTCCATTCTGATTTGGATGGCTTTTATTTGTTTTTCTTATCTGATTGCTCTGGCTGAGATTTTCATCACTGAGCTGAATAGAAGTAATGAGAATGGGCATCCTTGTCTCATTTCTGATTAAAAGAAAAGCTTTTAGCTTTTCATCATTGACTATGTTAGCTGCTATGTTAAGGTACATGCCTAATTTATTAAGAGTTTTTTTTAAATTTTTTTATTTATTTATGATAGTCACAGAGAGAGAGAAAGAGAGGCAGAGACACAGGCAGAGGGAGAAGCAGGCTCCATGCACCAGAAGCCCGACGTGGGACTCGATCCCGGGTCTCCAGGATCGCGCCCTGGGCCAAAGGCAGGCGCCAAACCGCTGCGCCACCAAGAATCTCAATAATAATCCCTTATTAAGAGTTTTTAATCATGACAGAAGGTTGAATTTTATCAAATGTTTCTTCTGTACACATTAAGATGATCATATGATTTTTTCTTCATTCAGTTAATATGATATTAACATTTATCAATGCATTTATGTTGAACCATCCTTGCATTCCAGGGATAAAACTTATATGATTATGGTGTGTGACTTTTTATGTGCTGTTGAATTTGGTTTGCTAGTATTTTGTTAAGGATTTTGCATCCATATTCCATCAGGAATATTGGCCTATACTTTTCTTGTAGTCATCTGGTATCACGGTAACACTGACCTCATAAAATGAGTTTAAAGTTCTTTTTTTTAAAAGACTTTATTTATTTATTCATGAGGGGCACAGAGAGAGAGACAGAGACATAGGCAGAGGGAGAAGTAGGCTCCTCACAGGGAGACTGATGTGGGACTTGATCTCTGAACTGGGATCATGCTGTGAGCCAAAGGCAGATGCTCAGCCGCTGAGCCACCCAGGCATCCCTAAAATGAATTTAGAAGTGTTTCTCCCTGTTGATTTTTTAGAAGAGTTTGAGATTATTGGTATCATTTCAAGAAAAGTTTGGTAGAGTTTGCCACTAAAGCCATCTGGTCCTGGACTTTTCTTTGTTGCAAAATTATTCAATCTCTTTTTTGTTATTGGTCTCCAGATTTCCTGTATCTTCATGACTTGATTTTGATAGGTTGCATGGCTCTAGGAATGTACCCATTTCCTCTATGTTATCCAATTTGTTGGGTTATAATTGTTCACAGTAGTCTCCTATCATCCTTTCCTTTTTATTTCTGTGATATCAGTTGTAATGTCTCCTCTTTCATTCTTGATTTTTTTTATTCTTCTCCCTTTTTTCTTAGTCTAACTAAAGGTGTGTCAATTTTGTTTACCTTTTCCAAAAGCCAACTCCTAGTTTCATTGATCTTTTCTATCATTTTTATAGTCTTTATTTCATTTATTTTTGCTTTGCTCTATTATTTCCTTCCATCTGATAACTTTGGAATGTTTTTAGTTTTTTTTTTCTAGTTCCTTAAGGTATAAAATTAGGTTGTTCATTTGAGACTTTTTTAAAAAAGATTTTTTGTATTTATTTGAGAGAGAGAGTGTGAGGGAGAGCATGAGCAGGGAGAGAGGGAGAGGAAAAAATAGGCTTCTGCTGAATAGGGAGCATGACACAGGGGCTTGATCCCAGAACCCTGGGATCAAGATCCAAGCTGAAGGGACACTTTGACAGACACTTAACTGACTGAGTCACCCAGGTACCCCATGAGACCTTTCTTTTTTCTTAATGTAGGTGCTTATCATTATAAACTTCCCTCTTAGAACTGCTTTTTCTGCATTGCTTGTTTTGGCATGTTGTATATTCATATTAACTTTTCTCAAGATTTTTTGCCTTTTTTTAAAGATTTTTTTTTCTTTTGATTTCTTCTCTAACTTATTGGTTACTCAGGAATGTGTTGTTTTATTTCCACGTAACTGTGAATTTTCTTATTTTCCTATTGTTTTTGATTTCCAGTTTTTACTATTGTGATCAATCTTCTTAAATTTACTGAGACTTGTTTTGTGTTTTGTGTCCTGAGAATGTTCCATGCACACTTGAGAAGAATGTGTATTTGCTGCTCTTGGATGGAATGTTCTAACATGTCTCTAGGGCCATTTGGTTTATAGCATTGTTCAAGTTCACTGTTTCTGCATTGACTTTCTGACTGGATGATCTATTCATTGTTTCAAGTGGGAATATTGAAATTGTCTACTATTATTTTATTGCTGCCTATTTCTCCCTACATTTCTATTAATACTTGTCTTATATATTTAGGTGCTCCAATGTTATGTTCAGCATAAGTTTTTTAAAGATAGTTATTTTCTTTAGTGTCATTCTCTACCCCAAGGCTCATCTGAAATCTCAGAGCCAGATGTGTGATAGGTTTTGCCACAGAACTGTTTTGTTTGAAAAATGGATTTATATTTTGATAAACAATCCATTGTTATTAGCAGAGTTAAAATTACTAATACAGTAATTAAAAAAGATAATAATTGTTTTCTCACTAAGAATTACTATTTTAATTATGTTAAAATCAATGAGTGAAGTATGACTATTTAATTCAATGTAATACAGCAAGGAATTACTGAGTACCTATTCTAAGACTAGCACTGAGCTGGTTTCTCATTCTAATACAGACTGATCCTCACTTTCCTCTTGGAGACATTCAATAATTAGTGCACTTTCTGTAGATTCCACACCTAAAGGCCAGTGCTATGAAAACTTGTTTTTTTTTAATTTAAAAATAAATATAAACAAAGTTTGAATACCTTTTGCAGCCTCAATGAATCATTAGCTTCACTTTGAAAATCAATGCTCCGAATAATCCAAAAGGTTAGTACTAAATTACATCACAGAGGTAATTTCACCTAGAAGTAAGAGGCCTGGGCTGTTTGCGTTATACCAATAAGGACTGCCCAAGGAAAGTGGACACAAGCTCCCAGACATCAGTAAGTAAGGTGCTCAAGTCAGGCAAGGGCAAGTCTCTTGAGAAGTGTTGGTGTGAACTATTACCAATCAACACTTATAGATCCTAGAGCATTAGTGCACTTGCCCAGTAAATGTAGTTTAGATAGGGAAAAATATCTGCTACAATTCCTTTTTTACCACAGTTCATCATCTGTGAGTGAAGTCAGCTTCTAAATAAATTTCCTAAGAAAGAGGAAAATTTTTATTTGCTTGTAGGTGACAATAAAATTCCCACTGGTCCAGGCCTCTGGATCATCCAAGACATCATCCTGGTTTTGCTTCTTTTTCTTTTGTTGCTCTGTAAATTCTCATAATAAACAGGACAGTTTGGGTAGAAAGCAGAAACCCAATGAACACATCAAAGATAAAGAAGGAAAGAAAGAAGGGGGAGGGAGGGAGGAAAAAAGATATGAGAAAGGGAGGAAGGAGGGCAAGAAGATTACTGGAAAAATCTAGAGATTCATTTGACTTCAGGTATGGTGGGATTCAGAGGCACAAATAATGTCATGCTTTCTCCATGTGGCAGATGACATAGCTTACATCTACTTTATATTCACACGTTTCCAGGTATTAACTGAAGCAGGAAAAGACAATTTTTCATAATAGCACTTGTAGGAAAATTTGAAGAACCAAGCTAGCTGGCCAAAATTGGAATATCTTCTCAACCCTACACTACTCACTGTGACCAAGAGAATAACCCTGTGCCACCTTTGTGGTAAATGGGAGAAGGGGCAAGTTTAGCTCCACCTGGACCATATGGAATGAGTTCTCTATAGGAAAAAAGGGTTCTCTTAGCAGAAAAAAGGGGATGTGGGAGGAAGTACCAGTGAGTATACAATAACTCTAATTCTAAAATTTTAATCTCTAACCCACATATCTCTGAACTCTAGACTTGTACATTCAATGGTCTACTTGACATTTCCCCTTGGATATCTCACAGGCATCTTGATGTTATATCTAAATCCAATTCTTAGAAGTTGTTCCCTTTCTCACTAATTCCTATTTCTTTCCACTCAACAAATGACATCACATCCATCTAGTTGCTAGAATACTATTTTCCCTCATCCTCATGTCTAGTCCATTCACAAGTGATGTTTCTACTTCTAATTCACTGTCTCCATCCTGGAGCTAACTAATGCATTACCTCAAATAGGTAGCTCACCAAAATCATTGCTTCCACTCAGGCCACTTCTAATATATTGTCTACATGATCCTTTAAAAATGTATTATATATTATTTTGCTTAAAATTTCATAAGTGGCTTCCAAATGTGCATAGAATAAGATCCAAGCTTTTTGTGAAGTCCTCCAAGGAACTTAGTGCCCTGGCTATGACTATTATTCCCCCAGTGTCTACACTCTCTTCCTTGCTTACTGTATTCTAACCATATTTGCCTTCTTTTTGCACATTCTGTTCTTTTTACCTGGAAGATTGTCTCATGATCTTACTCTTTTTGTTGCTTATTCATTCTGATCTTTCAGATACCACTTAAATGTCCCTCTTGGAGAACCCTTATATATTATAGACCCCCAGCCATTTTCCTCCATTACTTTATTATATTAGTTGTCTCTTGTAATTAATTTATTTTTGTTGATTACTGTCTATAATCAACTCATATATTCTATGAGTCCAAGGACCATAGATTTTTGTTTACTGATTTTTATCCAGTGTTTTCACAGTGCCTTAAGCATATAATATTCCTAATCAATTGCATTGAGTGAATAAATAAATGAGTAAATAGGAAAGGGAATATAGTAAAGGAGTCATGAAGAGATGCAAAAGCTGGCATTTTTTGGGATCCCTGGGTGGCGCAGCAGTTTGGCGCCTGCCTTTGGCCCAGGGTGCGATCCTGGAGACCCCGGATCGAATCCCATATCGGGCTCCCGGTGCATGGAGCCTGCTTCTCTCTCTGCCTCTCAATATCTCTCTCTCTCTCTGTGACTATCATAAATAAATAAATTAAAAAAATAAAAAAAAGCTGGCATTTTTCCCTTTGCACTGTTGTTTACAATTAACCACAGCTAGAGAATCAGTTAATGAAAATGTTATCGTGCACCTATTTTGTGCAAGACTGTGAAGAATGCCAAGGTCTAAATAGTACAGTCTCTTCCTTATTGGAGTTTGCATTATGGTTTATGTATGAAAGCCTGTGCACAGAAAAAAATAGAAACTAGATAGATTAGAAAACAAGATGATATGGCAGTATGAGAGCTGTCATAGTACAGAA
Organism: Nyctereutes procyonoides; assembly: GCF_905146905.1. Taxonomy (NCBI): domain Eukaryota; kingdom Metazoa; phylum Chordata; class Mammalia; order Carnivora; family Canidae; genus Nyctereutes; species Nyctereutes procyonoides. Next base: position 3,440,287 of record NW_026575023.1, on the reverse strand, counting down.
TACAATTGTCAAATATATATGATGTGAACAAATAGTATTTTAAGAGTTCAGAGGAAGGAAAAATCCCTTTGAGCTAGCACGAAGTTTTCCTGGAGAAGAAAGGGACAACGGATTTGTTTTATTGGTGTATTCACCCTCTGTTGTTACATATTCCCCTGACAGTCGCAGAAAATCTGCAGAACTTGCCTGACTTATTTTCATGGGTGGACCTGGAAAGGGATTCCCTAGCTGGCATCCAGTAACTACTGATCTTTCATGAAGACTTAATCTGCATGCAGTTCCCAGCCAGAGGGAAGGGGCAAGCTCAAGCTTGTGGAAGATAGTAACTGGATATACTATTAGTCAGAGTCACAAGTATTGTTTCAAACATGTCGTTTTGTTTTTTGATGCTGGAGTCAAACCAAGGACTCCAAGTGGGATCTGATTTTAAGGTGAGATTTTCTTCCCATTTTAGCTTAGATTCTATCTTGGTTTAGACGGAGTAATTTAAAAAAAAATCTATTCTTTGGTTTGGACCATAAAAAGGGAAGGATATAATTAGTTTTTGTAATTTGGACTAAATGTAACATTACTGAGTTCTCAGTAGAAAAATATAAGCAGTAGTTAATTTTCTCCAGAAATTGCTTATAGTGATGAATAGATGTCTGAAAAGGAACAATTTTTCGGAAGCAGAAAAAAAAAAAAAACTCCCAAGAGATGATTTTTTTTCTTTTTACAAAGTTTGGATTCAGGAAATAAAAGATGTATTTGAGGCCTTTTTAAGGTTTCCTGCTGCAGGTCTTCTCTACTCCTCACCAACCTAAACATCTGTCATCAGGTATATAAGAAACTCAGGATCTTCAATGTCACTTAATATACTTAAGAACACAAGCTCTAGAGCCAGGTTTCCTCGGTTCATGTGCCAGAACCAGCACTCCCTATGCCACCTTAGAGAAGTTTACCTGGGTGTCCTGATATAGTTTCTTCATCTTTAAAATAAGGCTGATGAGAATTTAAAAAATACTTTACTTCTAAGTAGTATGAGGTTTAAACAAAGGAACCGGCTCAATGCATACCCCGTAGTATGGACTTAGTACAAGTAAGCTATTATTAGTCACACCAATACTGTACTGTACCAAGAATTCACCCATTTTTAAACAGAGGTTGACTCCTCAGGGGAAGATAGTCTTGCTCTGAATCACATTTTAGTTTGAGTAGAGTCTTAGTACTTTTTTATACTCTGGTCTGACAGAATCAAGGTCCTTCCCCAAATGCTATCATGTGTACAGTTCAGAATTTCAGGAGACATGTATATAAAGTGCTAGAGACCTTAACATTGGACTTTCTCCCTGTTCCCTGAGGTATGGAAATAAAATGAGCTCAGAGAAGCTTAATGAAATCATCACTCAGAAGTGATCCAGATCCCTGGAGTGACCTATAAAAGGATTTCACCACTGGAGGCTCCTGGCTCCCACCTTGCTTTAGAAACTCGTGGATTTTTTTTTTAATTTTATTTATTTATTCATGACAGAGAGATAGAGAGAGAGGCAGAGACACAGGCAGAGGGAGAAGCAGGCTCTATGCAGGGAGCCCGACGTGGAACTCGATCCAGGGTCTCCACGATCACACCCCAGGTTGAAGGTGGTGCTAAACCGCTGGGCCACCAGGGCTGCCCTCCCGTGGATTTCTATTTATACTTGGCAACATGATTTGCAGATAAAACAGAACAGTGTGTTGTTATTTTCTTCTCTTTACCATATTGTTGATTTATCTTTTTTTTAAGATTTTATTTATTTATTCGAGAAAGAGAAAGAGAGAGAGAGACAGACAGAGACAGAGAGTCACAGGCAGAGAGAGAAACAGGCTCCATGCAGGGAGCCCGTCGTGGGACTCGATCTGGGGTCTCCAGAATCACACCCTGGGCTGAAGGCAGCGCTAAATCGCTGAGCCACCCGGGCTGCCCACATGCATTGAATGTTTACTGTGGGCCAGGCAGTGTTCAAAACACTGAAGATAAAAAGATGGATCAGACCCACTCCCTACCATCATACAGCTCACAGGCCAGAGTGGAAAAGGAACAACTGTATGGGAAAGGAACACACTGGTATGATGCTGGGGTGGCCCAAATAAAGGAGTGTTGAACTTTGGGGAGGGCAAGTCAAAGAAAACTTATTTGCCACCGGAGTGTCTGGATACTGACAGAATTGTCATTAAAGGAATTGCTAGAGGGAAAAAAAAAGTGCATTGTAGGGAGAAGGAAATGAATGTGCAAAGCCATAGAGGTATGAACCAGTCTAGTGAGATTAGGAAAGAGCAAGTAGTTCAGAAGATAAGAAAATAGTCTTTGAAGGTAAGGGTGGGGCAAGGGCTAATGAAAGCATAAGATTGTGGAGCTCACACTAAGGGAAGCACAGAGCTTGAGGCAGGAGTGTAACATGCTCAGTTTTGTACTTCAGGCATATCACCTGGTTGGTAGCATTGCTGGGGAGCAACTGAGAGGAGAAAGGACAGAGTAGAATCACATAAACATGCCAATGAGGGGATAGAGGCCCAGGCACAAGTTTTGGAGGAGTTGATCTTAGACCATAGTGGAATTAGGTGAAGGGAGGGAGATTCAATATTTAGTAGGTAAAGTCTACTGAGCATTGTTACTAGTTTAAAGGAGTCAGGGAGAGGGAGAAATCTTGTGGGGTGGGAGGCAATATTCCCTCTGCCCAGAGGGTGTAGGATTGGGGGTGCAAGATTTACCAGGAAGGTGGGTCTTATGTAAATTTATGTGGACTTGTAATTTCTGATTTCTGGCTCTCAGTCTAGTGCTTCTTCCTGTGAGGCACTACCTCAATAGTCTTTCGGGAATTGGGTCCTGGGAAATCAGCTCACTGAGCATCTAAATCCTTCAATGTCACAGGCTGGAAAAGCTGAGAAATGAAATGCTGACCCCATGAAGTGTGGTGAAACTTATTCCCAAAGCTGATAGGAGTTGTGAAAGCCTGCCTGCCTCGGAAAGGTGACTAACAAGTGAGGGTATCAGAGTCAAATAACACACATTGTTACTTACTGTGACAAATGCTCTAGTCATGGGATAACCATTTAAGAGAGCAACGAGTTAATACAAATGGTGGACTAGGTGCCACATTGAAGAGTAAAACAAACTTCGTGTGGGCTTTCTTAGAAGTGAGGGTGCTGGGGTGCCTGGGTGGCTCAGTCAGTTAAGCGTCCAACTCTTGATTTCATCTCAGGTCATGCATGATCTTAGGGTCATGGGATCCAGCCTCGCCTCAGGCTCCTCAATGGGTATAGAGTCTGCTTGCGATTATCTCTCTCACCCTCTGCACCTCCCCACCCTGCTCATGTTCACTCTCTTTCTCCCTCTCAAAAATATAAATTAATTAAATTAAATTAAAAGTGAGGATGCTATGCTGCCTTTAAAAATAACACAGATACTTAAATTCACTTGATAATAGTCAAAATGAACATTATCAATAGTTTACTGTCTGCCAGGTAAGGTATGAAATGTGTGATAAACATGACTTCATTTAATCTTCAAAAAAAAACTCTATGAGGTAAATATTGTTTTTATCCTTTTTTTTTTACAGGATAACTGTAACGATTTTGTTAAAGTTGTCATTTCTGCAAGGATTAAAATCTCTATTAAAATCTCTTTTAGTCTTACCACTATGATAAACCAGTTCCAATCTGGGAATAAACCAAAATTGTCTTTGCCTCAACTCTAGAAAAACCAAGAAGTAACTAACTGTTCCATAACTAATACTTCTCTCATTTAATTTTTCTAACCAGATGTCTAGGATATTTCGACGTTCTTCTGGAGGAGGTCGGTTTATCAAATCTCATGTTATCAAACTGAGGTATGTAAACTTAGTTCACAACTTCACACCCGTACCCTTGAGAAACACTTGATTAACATGACTGCCCACCTCCCCCAGGCAAATCTTTGCAGAAATATAGATACTTCATAAATCCTGAGCAGTTCACCTTATGCTGCATAGGTATTTCCCAGTCACAATAAGAAGAGGTAAAATGCCCAACGTCAAGAGGCAATGTCAAAGCAGACATTGGAAGGGGAGGAATGGCACAGGTGACACACTTGCTCCTTCAGCTCAGGGCTAACGAGAATTTAGATCAGCTCTTTTTAATTATCCTCATTCTAAGCCTAACCAACAACAGATCACGGCTTTCTGTGTAATAAGGTTTTTCCTTAATGCCATTGCATTTTTATTATTTCTAATACCTTTTCATTTTTACTTCTGATAAAAGGCAGTATGCATAAATTGAACATATGTCTGTTGTAAGAGACTCAAATAAATTATTAGAATCCATCTTGAATATACTATTTATATCATGTCCAAAATGCTTGACATTTACTGGAATAATATATCTTGTTTTCTACCCATTTTTTAAAAAAATGTTTTATTTATTTTATTCATGAGAAACACACAGAGAGAGGCAGAAACACAGGCAGAGGGAGAAGCAGGCTCCCTGCAGGGAGCCCGATGTGGGACTCGATTCCAGGACCCCAGGATCACGACCTGAGCCAAAGGCAGACACTCAACTACTGAGCCACCCAGGCACCCCCCACTCTTTTTTTTTAAATTTTATTTATTTTATTCATGAGAGAGAGAGAGATTTTCTACCCATTTTGATGGAAAATTTTAAACTTATTTGCTATCAATCCATATTCAAATATAAATATTTGTAATACGTACTTGTCTGCTTCACTTCTTGATGGTAAAGTACATATACACATGGTTAGGGAGCTCCTGCCTTGTCTTCTCTCCCCCTCTCCACTTTTGTTCCTTCTTTACTTTCTCCCTTCTTTCTTCCCTCCCTCCTTCCTTCCTTCTCTGATTCTTTGTTTTAAGGTTAAATTTTCCTCTGAAGGGCAACTGGAGGCTTTCTAGACCTATACATTACAGTATAATATGTGATCCCTTTATCAAAGGATTTCCTTTAATAAGTGCTTTCAATAATTATCCACTTAAAAACACATATTAACGGACCATCAAATCCCAAAATATAAATGGTTTAACACAGTAAAGGTTTACTTCATCTCCATAACATAGTCCAAAGAGTCAGAAGTGGCAACAGAGATGTGGATGCTAGGAGGGATGTAGAATGGAATTGCCCACTGGATTCTGCATCTGGTTGGCAATACGGGAAAAGTGAAAGTATGAAGGATGGTACGGGAGGTTACAGAGGCCAGGTTGGAGGTGAGGTATGTCATTTCTGTCCACATTCCATTGTCCAGAATTCACTAGAGTTTCAGTGAACTGCAAAGGAGGCCAGGAAATGAAATCTAGCTTTGTGCTCAAGAGGCAAACGTAACTGGGTTTCATGAACAAAAAACATCGTCTCTGCCATTTCACTATTGAAAAATGATGTTGATTATGATGGTCCAGACTGTCTTAAAAAAGCAAATTAAATTTAAACAAGTGCATATGAAGCATGATTTCATGAACATCTCTTTTCCCAACCCCCTGCAGATTATGAGCTAAGTAAGGAGCAAGAACAAATTTTTTCAGCTATGTATCTGAGCTAGTATTTCTAGAGATAATTTAGAAATCTGATGTACACCTATTTCATCCACTCTTTTAAAAAATTTAATATGAATCTTAATAGACAAAAATAGTTAATGATTAGAGAGGTGGCTTTATCTGCTTTTTTGCTTTCAGCCCAGATGAACACGGTATGAAAATTCTTATGGTGCTCATGTTTCGATATCCATCTACTGATAGTGCTGAGGGAATTAAGAAAAAAATTGAAAGGATTTTATCTGAAAGTCTGAAGACAAAGCAGTTGCCTTTGACTATAAACAGACCATCCTTTACACTCACATGTAAGTCTTTTTACCATCTTTGTGGTTCCCTTGCAATCCTCTTTATTTTTCATAAGAATTTAGATCAATGTCTTCTCCCATTTTAAGACTTTACCACTGATACACACATATTGGTGTGGAATTAAACTAAAATAAAAATTCACTGTAAGGCAAAGTTTAATTTTAGGAATTTATTTTCATATTTGATGAGGGCTTTTGCTAAGGTTTCTAAGTTTTCCCCCATATATAATGTTGGATCTCTTCAAAAGCATGAGAGGGTAGGTATAATTTTCACCATTTTAAGGAAGTTGAGACTCAAGGAAGATGTAAGTCATGGACCTAGGAAGCCTTGGGGCCAAAATTAAGCACAGGTGTTCTGACTCCCAGAGGTCTTTACAGGTCAGTTCTGGGGGTTAGCTTCTACAGTAGCAGGGAAACGAACATCTTTATGAAGATTTAAATCTGGAGGGTGAACCATTGACATGATCTGTGAAGTTCTGTAGGTTATTTCCAGTTTCAAATGATGGGTCATTTATTTCCCTTATTTATTCCTCACAAGACAAAATCAGAAAACTTTTGTTTTTCCCTGAAAGTAGAAGAAAATGAGGTAAAAACGTTAAGAAATTAAAATTACTTCACAGCTTGGAATCCAAACTGAGAGGCATAATAATGTGTTTCAAATGCTAAGTTCAAGGTCAGGTAGTGTGTCTTTTTAGTTCCTTACCCCTCCCCACAAATGCTAGTGTAAGTATTACACATAATAGGCGTTCCAGTTGTGTTCACTGTTCAGATTAAGTACTGCAAGGGCAGCTACTTCTGATTTATTATCAAGAAATAAGTCTTGCCCTTTGGACTGGAAAGTCTTCTCTCCCTGAAGCATCAATGAATTTAAGAAAAATATTGTCTAAAGGTAATTTCTTCATTGTTAGAAATCAAGAAAATCCTTAAAGTCCATTTTGAGATAGAAGCCTCACACACATTAATGGCAACTTTCATGAAGTAATTAGAAATAGTGAAGAATATGGTATCCACCTTACGTGTTAATTAAATTCCAAAGTAAAACATATTTTTCAGCATTCTATAAATGGCAATCTTAAATTAAATTTCAATTCCTGATAATATACTTGCCCCTAATGCAGGATCATTTATGCTAAAATAAAATATCCATCACAAAAGATATGTTAAAGGGGTGGGTTTTTTTTTTGCAATTTTTTTAAAAGTAATTTTTACAATTTTTTAAAAAAATAATTTTTCAGACTTCTTGGTTATGTACACTGACTTTTTATTACACAGTTGTTTTAATATCAAAATAGCTATATTCTATGACAATATTCAATAACAAAAATTCTACTACAAATATTTTTTTTCTTCCGCAAATATATCTCTCATTAAATAAAGAGAAGTGAAACGTCCAGGAAACCTCTGGTAGGGTTTGGGGCTCACATCCCTCCCTTGAGGAAGTCAGTGTTCCTGAGGAAATCATCATATACTTCCCTAATTTCTCTGTCAAATAAACAAAACAAAACAAACATCAAACAAATGCAATGAAACTAAACTTAAATGAACACAAAGAGAAGTTTGAAGGGAAAAAGATGTCACAGAAGAGAGGCATAAAGTAGTATTGATGGGGCTCTCGGACTGGCTGGATGTCAAAAACCTTCATGCCTCTCATGCCTGGGCCTCACCTGGAACCTTCTACAATATTCATCATGAGGAAGAATCCTTAGCAAGAGAAGGCCAGCAACCTGCACTGAATGAAAGCCTATCCTTTGTAGACCAGGGCTACCACCTGGGCTGTGAGGGGCCTATGATGCCCTTAGCTCCCTGGAGCTTCCCTTTCAACACTGGCCACCAGGGTTATGCCTGGCACAGATAGGCTGGTGCATCTAATATAGTGAGCACCAGTTGTGGTGGGAATTGGAGGGTGTTACGCGAGTTATACCGGAACCTCCAAAGAAGGCAATCAGGGACATTTATCCTTACCATTCTTTCCTAATTTCCTCATTTCTTTTTCAGATCTCATAGCAAAAGTTAGAAAACAACAGTGTTGTCTTTTCATTTTAAAGTAAAATTATACATTTTGGACCAAAACAAATCAGAATTATGTATATATTACTTGGCTATGAAAAATCTCATACCCTCTTAAAAGATGGATGCTTTGGATAATAAGCATTTCTTATAGTGACTATTTGAACAAAATCACATAAAAAACAGGGATATATTCTTCTACCAAGTAATTTAATGTTTTGTTTATTCCAGCTATTGACAGCAAAAAGATGAGAAATCTTCTCAACAGCCGTAAGTTCCAAAACCCACAATTAACTGTCTGTTTCATAGCAAAGATAATGAATAAAAGCCACAGAAAAGTTAGAAGTAGAATTTATAAAGCCTTTTTTGCTCATCTTTTGTTTTTGTGAACCAAATACTTGATGCTTTTATTATTGCTTATTTTTAATATTTCAAGCATTTAAATTTATAATTTACACCAAATATAATTTCAAGGTTTTTTTTTTCTTTTTTTTTTAAAGATTTAAAAAGTTATTTTAGAGAGGCAAAGAGAGAGAGAGAGCACAGAGGGGAGGCATGGAGAGAGAGAATCTTCAGTAGATTCCCCACTGAGCAGAGATCCCTACGCAGGACTTGATCCCAGGACACTGAAATCACAAACTGAGCCTAAATCAAGAATTGATCACTCAACTGACTGAGCCAGTCAGATGCCCCTACAATTTCAAGTTTTATCACTTGCAGGATGTAATAAAAAAAAAACCCACAAATTTCATAGAATTCTTGCTATTATAAGTTTTGTAACTAACATTGTTTTTTAAAATATTATCTTTAAGTATTTCTCTTTTATTTTTCTCTCACAATTCAAAACAATGTTTTAAGGTGGTAAGTAGTTAGGCTTTTTCCTGTTGAAATATCTCAGTTTTTTTGTGTTTTTGCTGAAATATCTGGCATGCACATTTTCTGCCTTCGCCATCCCATTTCCTTTATCTCAACTTCTTACAGGATTGTCGGGTCATCCACTTTCCCTTATAAATTCTATACACATTGTTCCACTTTCTACTAGTGTTTTGTTGTAGTGGAGAAATCTAAGGCTGCTGCAATTTTTATTCGTATGTAGGTTATCTCTTTTGTTCTGGGATGAATGTAGGAAATCTTTATCCTGTAACTTATCCCAAGAAAGCTAGATGTAAGTATATTTTGCACTGAATTTTGACTAGGACATTTTGAATGTTTCCAATCTGTATACTGTTTTTTTTCCTGATTCTGGAAAAATGTTCTTCCATTATAAATCTGATGATTGATTTCCATTCCAGTTGTTCTTTTTTGCTCCCCTCAGGAACACAAATGATTTATTTGAATTCCATTTTCTGCGCTCTGTATCAATCATTATTTCTAGATCCATTTCGGATCACTTTCTCTGCATTCAGAAAGATCTTATCAATTCTCTGCTCCCCACAACCCTTATCTCTGTTGTCTGGTATAACTTTTTCTCTTCTCCCATGTGGATTTCACATCTGCTATGATGTGTCTATGATTTGTTCAATTTTATTTAATTATAGACATCTCTTGTGTTTTGTCTCCTCACTGATTATTCTCTCCCTTATGTTTGGCTACTTTTATTACATTAAGATCATATTTTCTTGTTCAACTTGGTTGGTACCAAACACATGTTCTAAAATGTTTTGTAGGAAATAACTTTCAGAGATATCTCTGTCTTCTGAGTTTATATATCATCTGATTTGAGGGGCCCTAATCATGCTATACCATTAGATGCAGGCTTAAGTTTTGATCTTATATACAGAGTTTATGAAAACTACATCAACCTCCCCCTTTGCACCACCAAATGCAGCATTTACTGATGTCACTGTTCTTCCTTTCACTGTTTAAATTGCTTTCATGAGGCATCTCAGTTTCTTGGTACTGTAACAAAATATCATAGATTGGGTAGTTTATAAACAGCAGAAATTGATTGCCCGCAGTTCTGGAGGCTGGAAGTGTCAGATCAAGGTGCCAGCATGGTCAAGTGGGGGACCTCTTCCAACACGGATTTAAAGTATTATCATGCAGGCAGCCAGGGTGGCTCAGTGGTTTAGCACCTACCTTCGGCCCAGGGTGTGATCTTGGAGTCCTGGGATCGGGTCCCACGTCAGGTTCCCTGCATGGAGTCTGCTTCTCCCTCTGCCTGTGTCTCTGCCTCTCTCTGTGTCTCTCATGAATAAATGAATAAAATCTTAAAAAAATAAAACTTAAAAAAAACAAAGTATTATCATGCCATGAGCAGAAAGGGCTATGGATCTCTCTGAAGACGCTTTAATAAGGCACTAATCCCATTCATGAGGGCCCCACCCTCATAATTAAGCATCTTCCAAAGTCCCCATATACAAATACTATCACCTCTAAGGGTTAGGATTTTAACATAAATTTGAGGGGTTCACATTGAGACCACTACATTTTCATAGAATTTCTCATTTGTCCTGTATCTCTTGGTAGGATGGTATGTCAAGAAATGTGGCTTCTGCATAGATACAGAGGAAGAAAAGTGTTTGAGTCACAATTGGATAATTTAAACTGTAGTTTCTGGTTGGCTAGGAACAAGTGCAGTGTGGTTTTATTTCCGGGGCTGGGGAATCACAATAGCAGTGAGCCAAAGTCTTTGTCAGAGCTTACCAGGATTCTAGTTCCCAGAATAGAGTTTGGGTAGTCCAAGAAGTTACTTTCAAACCCCGATGGATATTGTAGTTTCTATCAGAATTTATAATTTTTGTCTTATCTTTCCTCAAGTTATGGTGATTTTGCTCCTTTTGTCTTTGAAAAATACCATTGACTCAGACTTTTCATCTACAAATGAGGGTGACACCTAGCAGAGAGAGCTGTTATGAAAATTAGAGAAAATATATGTAACACGAATACAAGGTTTTTGCTCAAAACTAGTAGATATTATGTATATTAGTATTACTTCCATGTATGTTATAAGAGGAAGGTGGGAGAGGAAGTAAGTATTAGGCACTACCAATACGACACTTATATTACCCTAGAAATTCCATTTGTTCAATTTTATGGTCACTTTAAACTGGAGCTATTTGACTCTGAGGGAATTATGACGAATCTATAAATATGATTTCAGGCATCTTTTTTTTTTAAATTTTTATTTATTTATGATAGTCACAGAGAGAGGGAGAGAGAGGTAGAGACACAGGCAGAGGGAGAAGCAGGCTCCATGCACCGGGAGCCCGACGTGGGATCCAATCCCAGGTCTCCAGGATCGCGCCCTGGGCCAAAGGCAGGCGCCAAACCGCTGCGCCACCCAGGGATCCCTCAGGCATCTATTTTTAACAAGTTTCTGGAAGAAAATTCCTCTTTGAAAAAAACTAGCATTTTTAATAAAAATATAAATAATTAAAAAGCATATTAATAGGGGCGCCTGGATGACTCAATTGGTAGAGCACGCAACTCTTGATCTTGGAGTCATGAGTTTGAGGCCCACAATGGGTACAGAGCTTATTTACAAAAAATAAAAATAGGGGCACCTCGGTGGCTCAGTCAGTTAAGTGTCTGACTCTTGATTTTGGCTCAGATCAAGATCTTAAGGTCATGAGGTAGAGCTCCACATTAGGCTCCAGGCTCAGCACAGAGTCTGCTTGTCCCTCTTCCTTCCTCTTTGTCCCTCCCCTCCCCTTCCCACCTCCTTAAAAGATAAATAAAATCTTTTAAAAAAATAAAAAATAAAAATAAAAGTTACATTAATAAAATATATCAATATTCTTTCAAGTTTTATTAAGGTTGATTTGAGCTCTAACAAATTAAAGGTTTGTTGTCAGGGAATCAGAATTTTTTTTAAAATTAGTGTTTCAAGTTTTAGAAAACCAAAAAAGGTCATTATTAAGACTTTAAATTCAAGGCTTGCAAAGACAATGTATAAATTCATGTCAAGGGAGAATCATGACCTGCATTCAGTAGTGGGCCCTCTCTCAGGAGCAAGAACATAAGCTTTGATGTAGATCCTCCTAATTTTATGTCACTCACCAGCTGAGTGACCTCCAGAAATTTATGTTCTCTTTCCAAGACGCAGTTTTCTCATCTGAGAAGTCTGTTGCTATAAATAAATCCAAATACTTAGCAGAGGACCTGTATGTTTTTAATGCTCAATAAGTTACTTATCTACCTCTCTATTTATCCATCCATATATGCTTAATAGGGAGAGACAAGAAGTTAATCCCCAGACTGGATGCCTTGATGGATTAGTCAATATTTCTTCTGAACCTCAACAGGATCAGAAGGACCCCTGCAGACTAACCTCAGACACTGAGTCCCAGGAAAAGGTTAAAGAAGAGTAGGCACAAGCGACTGCCAAAGCATCTGCACCCAGTGTGAATCAGCATATGCTCTTTTGTCCTCCTTTTCATGAAAACAAGCTAACATGTATTTCTGTGACAGGCTGTGGAATAAGGATGACATCTTCAAACATGCCTTTACCAGCATCCTCTTCTACTGAAAGGATTGTCCAAGGGAGGGAAACAGCCATGGAAGGAGAGTGGCCATGGCAGGCCAGTCTCCAGCTCATAGGGGCAGGTCATCAGTGTGGAGCCAGCCTCATCAGTAACACATGGCTGCTCACAGCAGCTCACTGCTTCCGCAAGTAAGTTCACAGGGCAGTTGTGAGTCTTCTTTGCCTGGTCATCAATTGCCACCAGTTCAGCGCTTGGCGAAAGTTTAGCTCACCAGTTTCTCTTTTACTCCATTCGGAATGGATCCTGCTCTGTCCTCTAAATGCATGATGCTTGCTCTACTCCTCATTCATGTGCTCCTTTCTCTCTTTTCTCAATATTTATGATGTTTGGTTTGTTTCACTCTTATGGTTCCAACCACTTATTTTCCCATATTATCATAACACTAGTGTTATCTTTCCTACTCTATCATAAATTATTTTAAGTGTCAAGACTGATTGTTATACACGTAACAAATATAAACTCTTCCATGTACTGAAGAAAAAAATTCAGCTGCTTCTGTTAACATTCTTTCTCTCTGATTAACCCCTTTATTCTCTGTCAACATCCACCATCACTTTATAGGTAAGAAAAAATGAAGGATAACACTCTTGGAGCTCTTCCTTTAAGAACCATGTGAGCTGTGTGTTTCAGAGAAGTATGTGTATGACAAGAGGGACTTGCCATCCTGTTTGACTGCCTTTCTGAAAACTCATCATATATGACTTGACAGGAGTGCGCTGCTTGGGCTTTCACAGCTACACTTCTAAGATTCAGCTGTGTCAGTTCACATACATGGACCTCCTGTTGCCCCAGGAGATCAAGCACAACTCATCTCTCCTCCCTGAGGCTTCTTTTAAACTCTCAAAAGACAAAAGCTCTGAATAAAGCCCTGGACAGTGGCATTGTTCACACTCTTTTTCAGAGGAAACTATGGTTGGTATATGAGGGGGCTCTTTGCCATTCTTCCAAGAGTAACACCCAAATAGTTCCAAGGTGTCTACACCTTTCTTTATGGGTAGAGGTATAATGAAAATGACCAGGGGATTTAAAGTGACTGTCACTCTATCATTAGAGAAAAAAAGGGATTCACTTATATACATTTATAATCCTCAAAATAATTAGCATCATGCTTTAGGGGAACTTGAGTTCCATTAATTTAAAGCTTTCTGATTTTGGAGTTCATGTAGTTCTCCAATTTTTGCACTTGTTTTGGAGGGTGTCATCCATATTAGGTTTTTTTTTTTTAAGATTTATTTATTTATTTATTTATTTATTTATTTATTTGACAGAGAGAGCACAAGCAGGGGGAGCAGGAGAGGGAGAAATTGGCTCTCTGCTGAGTAGGGAGCCAGATGTGGGGCTCAATTCTAGGAATTCACCTAAGCCACAGGCAGACACTTAATTGACTGAGCCACCCAGGCACCCCCCATTTTAGTTTATAACTGACCTTTGTTTATATAAATTAGAGATAAATAAACCCAGAATGTCAATTTATTAATATCTAATGCAGAATATAAAATACAATGATTGAAAAACATGTCTCAGCAGGTCGAGTGAAGTCTGTGTGAGATATCATCTAACAGAGATCAGCCACTGAGTGTGATAAAGTAGACATAACTGGTGACCTTCATAAGAGACACTAGTATTAGTGGTATGATGGGGAGAGGAATAAATTCAAGAGAGAATTGGAAGAAATACTTGGATTCTGTGAGTTTAGATACCACGTTCAAGGAGTTTTTAAATGAATGGGAACAGAGAAATTTGACAGTTAAGGGTGGTTGTGGACTCAAAAGAAGAATTTTTTAGATATTATAGTATATTTTTATGCCAAATGTGATAATTCAAAACAGTTGGGAAAGGTGATGGTCCTGGAGAAAAAGAGTTCAATTTTGGGGGTGATATAACTCTCCCAATGCTATAATTGCACCTTGTATTATACTATCATGAAAGAAAAATACAGTGTACTTTGAGGAGAATATCACAATTATCCAAATAACTTTGAAATTATTATAAGTGTATCTTTTCTACAGAAATAGAGTATTTTTAAGACTTGTGTTTGAGACAAATCTTCATACCCTTAGGTCCATGAAAATTGATCCCAATCTTCGTGACACAGTGTGGGTGGGAACAAAGTTCTTGACAGCATGTCAAGGCCATGCTGTCTCTTCCTGACACTAAAGATATAACTTTATATATATCTGGATATATATATTTACCTGAGTGAGTCATTTAACTTCTAAGTTTCAGTATCTTTATCCATAAAATATTGATTGAATTGAGTCTATTCCATGAGATCCCTTTTTAGTGGACAATACATGCAGGGATAGGGTATTTCTATTTGATCTACTCAGTCTATGAGCTCTTAAGGACTGGCAAGTCATAGATTTCTTTGTATCCTCCAGATTTCTAGTTTTCAAAAGGATGCTTCAGCCCTAAGATTTCTGTTTTTTAATTTTTTTATTGGAGTTCAATTTGCCAACATATAGCATAACACCCAGTGCTCATCCCGCCAAGTGCCCCCCTCGTTGCCATCACCCAGTCACTGCAACCCCCCACCCATTTCCCCTTTCACTACCCCTTGTTCATTTCCCAGAGTTGGGTGTCTCTCGTTTTGTCACCCTCACTGATTTTTTCACTCATTCTCTCCTTTCCCTTTATTCCCTTTCACTAATTTTTATATTCCCCAAATGAAAGAGACTATATAATGTTTGTCCTTCTCCGATTGACTTATTTCACTCAGCGTAATACCCTCCAGTTCCATCCACGTTGGAGCAAATGGTGGGTATTTGTCATTTCTAATGGCTGAGGAATATTCCATTGTATACATAAACCACATCTTCTTTATCCATTCATCTTTCGATGGACACTGAGGCTCCTTCCACAGTTTGGCTATTGTGGACATGGCTGCTAGAAACATCGGGGTGCAGGTGTCCCGGCGTTTCATTGCATCTGTATCTTTGGGGTAAATCCCCAGCAGTGCAATTGCTGGGTCGTACAGCCCTAAGATTTCTGCGTCAAATAAAATCTTCCTTTAAAGTATTAAATAAATAAAATAGCCTTCTCCATCTCCAAGTCTTTGTGATGCCCACCTCCTTTCTTCCTCCCACTCTTAGACACACCAAGACTGCTCATCCCTGAGGGCAGTACAGAATACTTTGAAAATCACTGATCTTTCAGGTTTTTTTACTACATTTAGAAGTTCATGATTCACCAACACAGTAATCCTGCATGAACAAGGAAACCCCCTTTACGAATTCTCCGTGTGATCTCCTTCTACATAATTTTCCTTTACACAGACAATTTCAAGGTTCTATATATTTCACAGGGATAAGTAGAAAAACAGGAAACTGGGCTTTGGGAAAGAATAGGGAGGTAAAGAGAGAGTAGTACTAGAGAGAATTTGCTTGTAATGGAAGCTTGTGGGAGAGAAAAGCTTCTGTGTGGGGAAGATCCTCAAAAATGCTAAAAGGGACTGACCAGACCAGGTCAAAAGCAGGAGTGGTGGGGCAAGGGGAGAGTCTAACAGCATGACATTGAATTAGATCTGCTTAGTTCTTCAATATCTGGATAGTGTATGGGCAGAGGGTGGAGAAACAAACCAGTGTGCACATAAGTGTTTGTGAAGCAGGGAAGATCACACTTTGTGTCAAAGATCACAGTAAGCTACAGTATACAAGAGCAAACAAGTAAGTCATTAAGTAAGAATGGTTGGAATGTCTGATACAGACGGAAAATGCCTCCTAGTATCCATATTAACCAAAACAAATCAAAATAAATTTCTACACATTTCATTGAAATTATAGAAGAAAGAATCTGAAGGGTTTTTAACAAGGAATTAAAAGATTGGCAATTAATTATAAATATCAATTACTATTGTTAATAAAAATAAAGCATGAAAATTCCAATTAGCTGCTGTGCTCCTTTTAATTTTAGAGGATGTAAAATTTACATTTTAAGGGCTTTTGTACACTCACTTGTCTCATTAATATTTTAAACTCTATTTGCCATAAGGCCAACAATGGCAAATTCTCCCACCAGAGAGATTTTTCAGGAGCATAATCCCAGTAGTTGGGAGAAATACAATCTTCATCTCTTTTTTTAAAAAAAAGATTTTATTTATTATTCATGAGAGACAGAGAGAGAGAGAGAGAGAGAGAGAGAGAGAGGCAGAGACATAGGCAGAGGGAGAAGCAGGCTCCATGCAGGGAGCCTGATGTGGAACTCGATCCCAGGACCCTGGGATTATGACCTGAGCCAAAGGCAGATGCTCAACCACTGAGCCACCCAGGTGCACCAAGAAATACAATCTCAATCTCTTTTAAAAGATACAGTTAAAGATCACAAACCTTACTCTTAAATTTTTTGCAGAAATAAAGACCCAAGGCAATGGATTGCTACTTTTGGTACAACCATAACACCACCTGCAGTGCAGCGAAGTCTGGGGAAAATTATCCTTCATGAAAACTACCACAGAGAAACAAATGAAAATGACATTGCTTTGGCTCAGCTTACTACTCGAGTTGAGTTTTCAAATATAGTCCAGAGAGTTTGCCTCCCAGATTCATCTATAAAGTTGCCACCTAAAACAAGTGTATTTGTCACAGGTTTTGGATCCATTGTAGATGATGGTGAGTAGTTCACACTAATATACTTAGTGCAAATTTATCTTGAACTCTAAGGAGCTGTCCTAGGAATCCCTTTTCATACTTTTCGTAAAAATAATGTTGATGCTTCCAATGTGTATGGCCTAGAGCAGAACAGGATGGTGTGGTTAGAAAGTAAAAGGAATCGGGTCCTTTTCCTTGAGTCCACAATTAATTGGAGCAGCAGTGAAAAAGAGGAAAGGCTAATAGAGAAGAGAGGAACGGACAATTTTAGGTGCTACAAGAAGGGCCAAGATACTACTACGGAACTACAAGGGAGTAGTCTAAATTGTGTTTCCCAGAGGTAGAAACTCCTAGTTAGCATATACTTCAGATCACAATCTTAATGATAGCTTTTTAAAGATTTTATTTGTTTATGTATTTATTTATGTATTTATTTATGGAGAGAGAGAGAGCATAGGGGAAACGAGTAGCGGGGGAGAGGCAGAAGGAAAAGGCGAGGGAGAGAATCTTGAGCAAAGTCCACACTGAATGCAGAGCCCGACATGTGGCTCAGTCTCACAACCCTTGAGACCATGACCTGAGCTGAAACCAAGAGTCAGACCCTTAACTGACTGAGCCACTTAGGTGCCCCAATGATATAGCTTTTCTTTTTCTTTCTTTCTTTCTTTCTTTCTTTCTTTCTTTCTTTCTTTCTTTCTGTCTAAATGCTTCCTCATTTTAATGAGGATTTCTGATGATTATAAGCATAAAGTGTTTTGTGAATGTTTTGAGAGTTTTCATTTTGGTTAGTTAATTTAAAATATATTTCTTTTCATCTGTCTCATCTCATGGGTGTTGAAAGATACCTGTTCTATAAATCAGAGACCAGAACTTAAGATTTCTAGGTATTAGCTCATTCCACACTGAAGAGAGAGATCAACTGTTTTAAAGTGGGAAATAAGAAATGCTTAAGGTTCTATCAAAGATCATCCTGAAGAAAGTAAGAGACAAATGCTAATGGATTTTACTTATTTATTTGTAAGTGAGCACAAGCAGGGGGAGGGGCAGAGGGAGAAGCAGACTCCCTGCTGAACGGGGAGCTTTATGGTGGGGTGGGGGGATGGATCCCAGGACCCTGGGATCATGACCTGAGCTGAAGGCAGATGCTTAACCAACTGAGCCACCCAGGAACCCCTGGCTTTTTTTTTTTTTCTTGACAGAGCTCTATTATGTGTAAAATTTCCCAAAAGCCCCATCTCCAACTGGACTTCATGAGATGTTGTTACAAGTCTCCTTTCGTGTTCTCTGCCTTCATCACTAATTTAGGACTACTCACCAACAGCTTCAATCTGGAGTCCTAAGCTACTTCCTTTCCTTCATGTAGCCTCCAACCTTTCTCCATACTGGCATGAGATTGCTAACATATCTTGGGCATTGGTTCTGTTCCCATGCTTCAAGACACCCCTAAATAACGTACTATAACATAGAATAGGGCAAATAGCACTGTGCAGCTCATGCACTGGTTTCTGCTTGAATAACTTTCAGAAAATAAATGTACTTCCCTGAGACTTAGTTTCCTTATACAGAAGAGGGTAGCAGTTGGTCAAGATCAGTAAGGCGAACCCTCTTCTCATGAAAAAAAAGAAGTGTATCCACGAACACTATTACATATGGTTTTGTAGGGGTTCTAATAACTTGAAGATTCACAAATATGATGTAATATTGGAATATGCATGTTTATAGCTCCTTGCATTTAGACACTTATGAAACAACATAAATCAGGCAATAATTCCTTATAATTAATGTTAATAATCTTTTGTTTTTGTTCCTAGGAATATGCAATATATGCGTTTTACATGTTTTAGATACAGTTATATTCAAGGAACACATTTTCTGTTTGTATGTGTATGTTTGTTTGTGTAATAGGACCCACACAAAATAAACTTCGGCAAGCCAGGGTTGAAACCATAAGCACCGATGTGTGTAATAGAAAGGATGTGTACGATGGCCTGATAACTTCAGGAATGCTATGTGCTGGATTCATGGAAGGAAAAGTAGATGCATGTAAGGTAAGTCCAAAGCCAACGCCAAAATTTTGAAAGGAAAATTTCCATTAGCTATTTCTAAACTTGGCGTGTATTTCCTCTGGGAGAGAAAACAAAAAGTCATCTCTTTCACCAAGAATTCAGTTTATTTAATAATCATAATATTAAAAAAAAAATTCTTGTATCGAGTGTTTACTGGGTACCAAGCCAAGTGCTTAGCACTTTTTATATATTGTTTTATTTAATATGGTGAAATCAAAGAGGTACTATTATTATGCCTATTCTGCAAATTAAGAGATAAAAGTCTAATTGCTCCCTATTTCTGGTTCAAACAATTACTGTTCTGTTCTATTTTTTTCTTAAACAAAATTGGAAACAAAAGACAGAGAAATCTCTCCTCTGAAGACCATTTATTCAGCTTTGGCATCATCTCTCGTGCATCTTGTTTTCATTCCCTGGCCTACAAGTCTCTCTCTTCATCCCTCTCTCTCTACAATGATCTTGATACTTGAAACAGCTTTCCTCTCCACCCCAAGCCTGTAGTACTAATGCTGATCCCAAGATTGAAATCTTGGATTTTTAGTTCCTAGGTTTCGTAACCCCCAGTGATCTTCACTTCTCAGTAATCATTTCTAGAGTCACATCCTGGGCCTTGTCACCAAAAATTGTTCCATATCCAAAAATACTAATTCCCCAAATCTTCCTATTTAACAGCTATCTTCAATCCTTCTGGCCTGCATTTTAAGCTATTCCTACTCCTTAGGCCACGCTCTTTATGTTGCACCTCAACCTACCAGTCCTCATCCCCCAACATACACAGCCACACATATGTATATTGTGTCCTTTCTTTGTTTTATTTTGTCCTTTAGCTTTTATCACCATCCAGTATATAATCTATTTTATTTAGATGGTTTATTTTCTGTCTCTCCCACTAACCGAGAATATAAACTTCATGAAGGCACAGGTTTTGGGGGGTCTATTTGATTTACTACTATATTACCAACACCTAACACAGTGCCTGGCACAAATACTTGTTGGCTGAATAAAATGCCACTTTTCTTCGACTTCATAAAAATATATAGACCATTGCTTCTCTGCTTTATCACATTCCATTCATTCTTTCTTCCACTGTCAACTTGTCCAACTTAGATTTCACTATTAATCATTCTCTGAACACTTGCTAATATCCCAAGTTCTCTTCTTGATCTCTCCTTTCAGTGTTTCTGTCTGACAAAATCCCAAAGCTGGAAGAACTCAATTACTTAATCTCTCTCTCTCTCTCTCTCTCTCTCTGCCTGTACCTATGAAGTCAAATGCTCCTGGAAAAATTATAACAGAATACATTGGTACGACTATACGTTCTAGATAACAAAAGTGACAATCTTATTTTTGTGTGTTTTTTTTCAAATCCACCTTCCTCTGAATTTTCCCTACACTTTCCACTTTCCTTAACTTTTGGGTTTTTTTCTACCTTTTTATTCTCAACTGATGATTTGTTTTCCAGTTTTCAAGGAAAAATAGAAGTCATAAGTAGAGGATTTTCTCATCTTCCCAGCACCAAGCGGCAGACCTGTCTTCATCTGAACCCCTTTGCTCCACCTTCAGCTTAGGTCATAAGAGGAAAGTGACCTCTTCTCTGAGGCTGATCCCTTCTCTGCTCATTTTCTTCTTGGCCTTTTGGGGAAGTTTACATTAGCACTGTTTCCTCTCTTTTCATAGTCAAGATTTCTCTTGCAGCTAGATCCTTTTCTATTCATCTCTCTTTTTTAGTTTTTTATTTATTTATTTTTTAAAAAATACTTTATTTATTCATAGAGAGACACACACACACACACAGGGAGGGGCAGAGACATAGGTAGAGGGGGAAGCAGGCTCCCTGCGGGGAGCCCGATGTGGGACTCCAGGATCATTATCCAAGCCAAAGGCAGATGCTCAACTACCGAGCCACCTAGGCATCCTATTCAACTCTCTTAAGTTAAGGCAAAAAAAAAAAAAAAACAAAAACAAAAAACAAAACAACAAAAACAAAAACAAAAACCCAACTTTTTCTTGACCCATAATGCCTTCAGTTAGCACTACATCTTATCTCTTGACTGTGAAATATTTGGGAAAATGTTCATACTCACTGTCTCAATTTTCTCAGCTCCCTTCAAACCATTTCAGTATAGTTTCTGCTGAATCACTTCATCAAAATAGCTCTTCTTGAGGTTTCCACTGATCTACCAATGACCTTCAACAAATATCTTTTTGTTTTACTCTTTTTTTTTTCATCTCCTAGCACCATCTAGTAATGCTTACCACTCCTTCTTTCTTGTCTTCCTTGGCTTGTAATGATTTTCATCTTACATGTCTGTCTGCTTCTTCTCTCTTTCCTTCCCTTGCAGGCTCATTCTCTTAATCCTTGCTATTAAATTTTGGTCTATTCTGCCCCTCTTTTTACTGTATACTTTCTCCCTAGAAGACCTGACTTTCTTCCTTAGCTTCAAATGCCATCCTTTGACAGATGATTCATGAATTTATACTTCTAGTCCCAACCTCCCCTCTGATCTCCAGATTTACATATTCAGTTCCTACTTGACAACCCCCCTTGGATATTTCAAAGATATCTCAAATTCAAAGTGTCACACCTGTCACGCACTCTTCTGCTCTCTGCCCCCTCAACCTGATCCTCTCTTTTTTTTTTGTCTCTATGAAAGGCATCGCCTTTCATTCTGTTTAGCTAGAGACTAGAAGGCACTCTAGCATTCTTTCTCTACCCCTTACCCAATTGATTACCTAATCCCATGGATTTCACCTCCTTAAATATCTCTGTCATCTCTTGCTTCCCTTCTCCCACTTTATCCTCGCTACCTCCACCCCCCGCCATCCAGAGAAATTAGTCATCCAGCTAGTTTCCTTATATTTACCTTTATACTCCTTTACTGCATTAGTCATATGAAAGCCACGATGATTTCTAACAAGATACTAATCTGATATCCTGTTAAACTCCTTCTTAAAAAACGTTAGTGGCTTACCTTCAGTCTTAAGATAGAAAATATAACTTCTAAGAAGGACCCACGTGGTTCCTCAAGGACTAGTTCTCCTGACCTCTCCATTCTCATCACACAGCACTTGCCCCCTTGCTGTCTTCTCTTCAGTCCTCCTTTTTTTCCCCCCAGACTTTTGTGTATGCCAGGCTCCTACATGCCAAAGAGCATTTGCAATGCTGTTCCCTCTGTTTAGAATATCTTATATCCCCACCTTCCTTTTCATGGCTAAATCCTTTAGATATTAGCTCAATTACATCTCATCAGGAGATGAAATATGTGGG
This sequence comes from Nyctereutes procyonoides, assembly GCF_905146905.1. NCBI lineage: Eukaryota > Metazoa > Chordata > Mammalia > Carnivora > Canidae > Nyctereutes > Nyctereutes procyonoides. Next base: position 3,418,040 of record NW_026575023.1, on the reverse strand, counting down.
CTGGTTTAATATTGTTTTTATAACCTAAACTTCAAGTTTATGAGTATAGGGAACATTTACTTTTGGTCATCATGAATCCTGAATGCCCATCAGGATGCCTGGGACACAGTTGGAACTCAGTAAATACTTGATAAAAGTAGTTGATAAAAGGATAAATGAGTGAGGTGGAAGAAGCACAGAGAGGTTAATTATCTTACCATAAGTCACACAGCCAGCAATTAACAGAGCTAGTCTTGAAACTTAGCAGTTCAATTACTAAGACCATACTTTAAACCACTACATGTATATCTGTTTATTTACTTAATTGTCCTTGTTCCAAAACAGATTTAAGAGGGCTTATATAAAATCCAACAAGCAAACATAAATTAGAATTAGGTGTATGAAAGACAAGAAGACCAAGCTCGGGAAAGCTGTTCTATGCTAAGACAAATTGTAATATTTTAGTAATCTATGATATAAACTGTCTTGTATCTATTCTAGTTTGATATTAGTAGTTTGTGAGGAATCCTGTAGTTTTCATTTGAATGACTTCAGTTCCTGTAGTTTGCATTTGAATGGTGTCAGTTTATGTCCACTTTTCAATTTGACCTAAGGAAGCACTACTAAGTTTTGAGTGTGCCTAAGTGTTTGAGAAGCCTAAAGTCATTAAGATAAAACCTAACATCAAAAAATCGGAAGCCAAGTAACTTGTGCAGAAGGAATACACAGAAAACTTGGGGTGGTTTGGTTAGAGTATAATTGGGGGAGGGTGTGCATAAGGTAGATTTTTCTGGTTTTCAGAAATTGTAATTTTTTTGATGTGCTATTTCAATTTTTAGTAGCAAATGTGTATGTAGAGGATCTTATTAAAATTGAGACTTATTTGAATAAAAAAGTCTATAATATAGAGTCTAACTTTACTCAGAGATCATCAAAACTTTCCACCTATGCTCCCAAATACTAACTTTTATATATATGTATTTACTAAATCATGCATAAGTTATCTAATCAAACTAGAAAAAAATCCAAAGATATTGAACCAGAAATAGTGTAACCATTCCTTATGAATGAGGTTTAGCCTTTCTAGAAAACAATGCACTTTAATGTCTTGGACAAAATTTTAACTCAATTCAGAGAAACACATCATATAATTTATTTCTAGTCTGGCTGCCTGTTCCATGTACCAATTTCCTCCCCCCCCCCCCCATGGAAGGGAGATATTGCAGTGACTTTATTCCTGAATTAAATTGGATTTAATAATTTTAAATGTATTTTTGTTTTTTCTCAAGGGTGATTCTGGTGGACCACTGGTTTATGATAATCATGACATCTGGTACTTAGTTGGTATAGTAAGTTGGGGACAGTCATGTGCTCTGCCCAAAAAACCTGGGGTCTACACGAGAGTGACTCAGTATCGAGAATGGATTGCTTCAAAGACTGGCATCTAGTGTGAATTGTCCATGAATTATATCCGTGGCACACGAAGCTGAAGTCCCTGCATGTTGTCTATTATTTATAGTCATGTGGTTTGGATCAGGTTTTTTTCTGGATGTCAAGAAATCCTCTGACTCAGACTAATTTAATATAACAAGGTGGTCTTTGCATAGAGAACTCTTTCTACCCTGAGGGAGGAAGACACAGCAAATGGCAATTGAACCAACTCTTCACTCTTCACCAGGGAAACTGATGCTTATTAATAAGATGAGTATTTACAAATCTTTTCCTCTGATGGAAGACAAGAAACATCATTTTTTCACAGAATATGAGGAGCTCCCAGGCTGCCAAAAACTTAATATATAATGTCCTGGAGCATTTGTAACCCTTGTAGCAAAACATCATTCCCCGAGAATTCAGAGCTTCAACATTCTAAAACTAATGGCTGGACATTCAATGGCTAGAATGGAGAAGTATGGACTTACAATGTAACTTGAACTCCAACCTGGGTTTGTAAATAATAATACAAAGGATTATCATTAACAAGAAGAGTTGCCATTTAAAACATGTTTGAGTGTATCTGAATGTATTGTTAATATTGTTATATACATAAGCACTAGCTTCAGGATGCATGTTGTATTGCTAAAGAAGCATTTTTGATTCATTCTTTAACAGCATCTTGCTGTTAATATATCTGTTGAAGTTGGGCCAGGAAGAAGAAAAAGGAAGAATCTTGGGAGCATTTTTCCATGTGGACAAAGAATATAAAAAGAACTAATGGGACATAGGCACACAAGGTTGTTTTCAAAAGATAAATAGGGAGAATACTCCTTAGATTTTTGGTGGAATGAGCTGTCCAATTATTTATTTAGAAATATTTACATCAGCATATTGTAACTGGTGCTTTTGTAAGTCTTCAGTTCTCTGACAGGTCAGATATCTATCAGATTGGGAGAATTGATTTGTATAAGCACTTAGAACAGTACCTCGTGTATATTGAGCACTGTGTGGATGTTCCTTGTATATGGAGGAAAGGAATGCCTCCATGAGCTTTAAGATAAACTAAGTTAATTTGTCAAATGAGTGAATGACTTTGGTGCTTAAATACAGCCCAGAGTCTAGTGGTAGAGACACAGGCTTTGGGGCAGCCCGGGGGCGCAGCGGTTTAGCGCCTCCTGCAGCCCAGGGCGTGATCCTGGATCCAGGATTGAGTCCCTGGTCGGGCTCCCTGCATGGAGCCTGCTTCTCCCTCTGCCTGTGTCTCTGCCCCTCTCTCTCTCTGTCTCTATGAATAAATAAATAAAATCTTAAAAAAAAAAAGAGAGACACAGGCTTTGGAACCACCTGCCCAAGCTTAAATGTTGGCTCTGCCACATATGAACTGTGTGTCCTTGCACCAGTTTCCTAACATCTCTGTGCATCAGCACTTTCATCTCTACAATAGAAATAAAAATACTGTCTACCTCATATGGTTGTTATGAGGATTAAATGCATTAATAGAAGCAAAGCGCTTGGAATAGTGTCTGCACAAAGTATCTCAATAGGGACTACCTACTATTAATTATTATTAATGTGCCTTGGACTCAATGAAACCATATGCTTTTAAAAAGCTATCCTTTAAAATCATGTATTTGATGTCAGAATGCTTAAATTACACTGTAAAAAAACCCTAAGTAAAATACTCGATTTTTAAAATCATTTTTGATATCTCAGTATATTTGCGACTATGTCTCTCATAGACACAGTTGCCTGGTACATGGTCGTCTGTCACCAGGGTTATGACTAGAGATGCAGCAGTATTCATCCTTAGGGCTCAGATGTGAGACCGCAAGTACTAGATTTGTTCTGATTTATCAGAGAAAAATCTAGCCTGTTTCTTTAGTGACAAAGTTTTGTTAATTTTTATGTGTGTTTATCTGTAATATATGTAAGCAAGATAAATCTAACTTTAAAGTTTTCCTAGTTATTATTTACATCTTGATATTATAATACAATAAACACAAAAGATCATCCTTGTATACTTTCCTTTTAAAAAGAAAATGTCACCAAATTTCTGAATTGATGACAACTAATAACTAAACATCAGTAGAAGAGCAGAGTAAAAACTTCAATGTTTATAGTTTCTTCTATATGCAGAGAAACACCCAAAGCTTTCTAGAGAATATTTAGTAAATTTAAGAAATATTTGATTCAAGACTGACCTTTTTATATTAAAGCTAAACAAAATCTTTGTTAAAAACAGGAAAACAAATCTGTATATAAAATAAATAAATCTCTACTGTGTAAGTTCTATAACAATGAATATATGCTTTTGTGTAGCTATATTTACATTTCATAAGATTGATAGCTTTTTTGCATGTATCTGTGAAACTGTACACTGACTTAGATAATCAATGCTCAATTCAATTCAAGATATTTTAATTCAAATGAGAGGAATAAGTACAAAAGGCCATAAGTAAATCTGAGAAATGGAAAAATAGATTTTTAAAAATGTTTTTAGCTTGCTATCTGACCTATTGAGTGTTGTTATAGGAATCATGCAATACCTTTTACCTCATGTTTTCCATCTATCAAATGAGATATTAAATGATCTACCTCCTGGCATTGTTGTGAGGCTTTCTTGTTGAGTAAGTTGAAAAGTTGAAGAATGTTTAAAGCCTGCAAAAAAATGCAAAATGTATTATTGTAAACTGTTATCAGTACAGACGCTGCTGCAAATACATGGATTGTAAAAAAGTGTGTTTTTTTTACAGTATTGACATTTTTATTTATCAATAGTATTGCCTTATGAATTTTGCAAAAATATTGTGGTTTTTAAAAAAGCAAACCTGGTTTTGCCTCGTGTTGTAAATGTTATAGTAATATTCATGTCTTAAAAAAAACTACAATTTGTTTGATGCATTGTTTGAAAGACAGGTCAAATCTATTAAACTGACAGTAAACAATACAGCACAAAATCCCTGTAGAATCCTGATGGAATTTGGGGTGCCATGAAAACTAAAGGGTTAGTTTTAGTGCTAGAACAAGATTGGACCAAAATTTTTGCAATATTTAACCATCTCTCAGTAAAAATCGTAGTTCAACAACAATAAGAACAAAAATATATTAATGGGAATCTACCCTTTTCAACTGAATAAATCTGTCACGTTGTTAATATGTTTGTTTTGGGGGGCGCTGTGTTTAAGGCATTCCTTCATGTAATAATGAAAACGAAAAACAACCCTCGGCCAGTCCAGTGTTCTTCCCACTACTCTCATCTGAGTTATGCAGGTGTCACCAGCCAGGAATATTGCAGTTCTAGAAGTCACTGGAGTTAGATAGTTGCAATCCAGTGTTTCTCCATGCAAAAACAAAGCAAAACAAAACAAAACAACAGTGAGGTAAGTTAAATTCACATGGTTTTCAGCAAAGCATCATTGGATGAAAACAGTTTTACAACTAGGATAAATACCACCACTTAAAAGTAGACCCAACTATACCTAAAGAAATGAGGGTAATTTTTATGAGGCAAAGCTCCAGAACTGGTTAACTGACAGTAATTTAAACCTTTAATATGGTAGAAATGAAAATTCTATACTATTTTTAAGTGAGGAGTAGCAAAAGATTTTGAACTCTACTAAACAACAAATGTCTATTTTTCGCTTTCCTCTTTTTACTGCCTCAGAAAATCTGTTTTATAAACAGATAAAGCTACAGAAAGCCCACGAAAATGTAGTATATTAAAAATTTTGATTAAGCTGTTTTGGTACATACCTACAATAAATATTCTTTTACAGGTTTCAATATTTTCTTTGTCTTTAAGTTTTAATTGTAGCTAATGAGAATGAAAGTAATGCAATCATATCATACAATTAAAAACTAATAAAACTTTATTTCCTACTGCCTTCAATCTCTGCAATGAGACATTGACCTATCTACCTCATGATATTTATGAAACTTCCCTGTTGAATAATAACATCCAAAAGTCAGAACATGTTTAAAGCTTGTTTGAAAAGTGCAAAATATATTACTAGGTACTGATCACACAACTGATGACAAACTTGCACTAAGATTGTCGTTATGTTTTTATATTGTGTTACCGTTTTCATTTATCCATACTATCACTTTGCATAGTTTGCAAATACTATTGTTTTGTTGAAATTATATTTAGCATTTTCTTGAAAAGAAATAGCATATAATACAACTCAAATACATTATTTTTAATATTAATTTATTGCAAAAAGAAAAATAGGCAAATGAAATGGTTTTTCACTTAATAGCTTTATAATCCAGGGACACCTGGGAGGCTCAGTCAGTTAAGCGTCTGACTCTTGATTTCAGCTCAGGTCATGATCTCAGGGTCATGAGATCAAGCTCCCCATTGGACTCTGTGCTCAAATATTTAAAATTACTTTTAAAAGTTATTATATAGTTGACCATGGAAAATAAGAAAAGTAGTCCAAAGTAAGCATTTAACAAAGTATATTTTTAAAACTCTGCTTTGTAACATTTTAGTCTATATCCTGGATTATTAAAAGTTCTGTAAGTAACAAAGCTATGCAATAAAGAGAATGCGAAGCAGTTGTCTAGCTTTCCTGTGAAGTTCTATTTTTATACACTTTGTTCTATTGTCAGAATCTATGTCCCACCTTTTATTTAAAAATGTGGTTTCACAGAAAAGGAGATCATCCTGTTAGATTTTCTTCTCTTTCTACTCCCAAACTTAGGTGTTCTCTGTAAAAGATGTTCAGATGCCCACTTTTCAAATATTTCCAGAGAGAAATTTCATAAATGCATGGGACTGCCTTCTTAATGGTTTTAATAACCACTTTCTTTCTTTAAAAAAAAAAGATTTTATTTATTTATTCACGAGAGACACACAGAGAGAGTCAAGACAGAGGCAGAGGGAGAAGCAGACTCCCTTTTGGGAGCCTGATGCGGAACTTGATCCCAGCACCCCAGGATCATGACCTGAGCCAAAGACCTGAGCCAAAGATGCTCAATCACTTGAGCTACCCAGGCATCCCTAAGAACCACTTTTCATCATCTGTATAATCGACCAAAAAGAAGAGGTTATAAAGCAACCAAAATAGTTTTTGAGGGGTCTTAGGAAATGCAATCCAGGAGACAGAGTGGACAGAAACTGAAAATGTGCTCCGGACTGTAAGCAGGGGAATGCAGTTACAAAGGCAAAAACCACAAGGTTACTTAACTTGTTTTGAAGGAATTATGCTTGGTGCTGACAGAGCTAAATTATGTAACACATTTATTGACTATTTAGCTAAGAGGTGTTACAATATCTCTATTTTGGTCCAAAGTAGAAAGATGTGTTCCAGAGGGTGGGCCAGGAGCAATTGACAAGTTGCAGCTGACAAAAGTAAAAAGTCCATGGTGTCACCAAAATTGAAAGAGGAGGCAAGCATAGGCCTGCCTCCTGAGTGTCTTCCTGACCCTATTTCAAATAACTCTCAGTGATGCTTACTTCACCTTTGAAATCTTTCACAGTATTCAAAACAAGCACTTTTTGCTAAACCTCAAACAAATATTTTCCTGTTTAGATCTATGTGGAGACTCCTGAATTTTGGGGATAAATGTTCAATCCATTAGTGTTTGTCCTACAAGGGATAATTCTTAGGAAAAGAGCATTAGGAAGTTGAATGAACAGGCTGAGATGCCATGAAGAAAAGGAGAATTTAAACATCAATAGAATCTGAAAGTAAAAGAGAAGCTTTTGGAAAGACAGATATTAAGCAACGGCTACTTGATAAAAGTTTCAGAGAAAAGTGAATAATAATAATAATAATAGTTGGACTCAAGGACTAAAGGCCTTTTTTTTTTTGCTTCTGAAATATTTTATTGGCTGTGTACAAGTGATTGCATATCATTGTCTGAACCAGCAGGAAGTCAACTATCAAACATACAGTTTTCCAAGTGAAAGGCAATTTAATTTTCAGGAACCAATGTCATCATATATCCCAAGTCTCCAACCAACTTTCCAGTCCCTTCACCAGGTGTCTTAAAATCTGATTATTCTGAATTACTAAACCCATGTTAGTTTACACTAAGATTCTGTGGTTATGCTACATATTCTTGTTCCCCTTGGTTGAGGGAAGCCTAAGCTTATGTTAATAACTTGCTCAAGGGTTATAAAGTGATACAGGTAAGAACAGATTGACATGTTTTAACTGCAGAGTCAGGGATTGTAGCTATAATGATCTGACTTTTAAAAATCTTTTTTTTGTTGTTGTTTTGTCTTTTAACAGATTTATCAGCAGGTTGCAGGGGAACATGGCCTTGAGGACTAAAATAGTAATAATAGTTGGACTACCAAAAAAAAGTATTTTTTTAAAGTAAAAGAAATGGATGATTGATATATCCCCTTAAAAAATACTACAGGAACATAATAACTAATACTTTTTGAGAGAGAGAGGGCACATAATTGTATCAGCTTAACTATTTCTATTTTTAAAAATCTTCCAATCCTTATAAATTCTTACATACAGTTTAAAAAGTTGACACACAGCATATATAAAATTATGTTGTTTTTTCATCTGAGATTATATTATACATTTTTCAATGACTATGTGGTTTGATATAATCATCATTTTTTTAAATTGAAGTCCGATTTGCTAACATATAGTATAACACCCAGTGCTCACCCCATCAAGTATCCCCCTGAGTGCCTGTCACCCAGTCACCCCATACCCCCAGTCACCTCCCCTTCCACAACCCTTTGTTTGTTTCCCAGAGTTAGGAGTCTCCCATGTTTTCTCACCCTCTGATATTTCCCACTCTTTTCCCCTCTTTTCCCTTATACTCTCTTTCACTATTTCTTTCATTCCCCGTATGAGTGAAACTATATAATGTTTGTCCTTCTCTAACTGACTTACTTCACTCAGCATGATACCCTTCATTTCAATCCAAGTTGAAACAGATGGTGGGTATTTGTCCTTTCTGATGGCTGAGTAATATTCCATTGTATCTATAGACCACATCTTCTTTATCCATTCACCTGTTGAAGGACATTGTGACTCTTTCCATAGTTTGGCTATTGTGGACATTGCTGCTATGAACATTGGGGTGCAGGTGTCCCAGTGTTTCACTACATCAGTGTTTCACTACACTATCTTTGAGGTAAATACCCACAGTAGTGCAATTGCTGAGTTTAGGGTAGTTCTATTTTTAACTTTTGAGAAACCTCCACAGTTTTCCACAGTGGCTGTACCAGTTCACATTCCCACCAACAGTGCAAGAGGGTTCCACTTTGTCCATATCTTCTCCAGCATTTGTTGTTTCCTGTCTTGTTAATTTTTGCCATTCTCAGTGGTGTGAGGCGGTATCTCATTGTGGTTTTGATTTGTATTTCCCTGATGGCAAGTGATGCAGAGCATTTTCTCATGTGCTTGTTGGCCATGTCTATGTCTTTGGTGAAATTTCTGTTCATGTCTTTTGCCCATTTCATGATTGGATTGTTTCTTTGCTGTTCAGTTTAATAAGTTCTTTATAGATCTTCAATGCTAGCCCTTTATCTGATAGGTCATTTGCAAATATCTTCTCCTATTTTGTAGGTTGTCTTTTAGTTTTGTTGACTGTTTCTTTTGCTGTGCAGAAGCTTTTTATCCTGATTAAGTCCCAATAGTTAATTTTTGTTTTTGTTTCCCTTGCCTTCATAGAGGTATTTTGCAAGAAGGTACTGTGGCCAAGTGAAAAGGTTGTTGCCTGTGTTCTCCTCTAGGATTTTGATGGATTCTTGTCTTACATTTAGATCTTTCATCCATTTTGAGTTTATCTTTGTGTATGGTGTAAGAGAATGCTCTAGTTTCTCATTCTTCTGCACATGGCTGTCCAATTTTCCCAACACCGTTTATTGAAGAGACTGTCCTTTTTCCAGTGGATAGTCTTTCCTGTTTTGTCGAATAGTAGTTGACCATAGAGTTGAGGGCCCATTTGTGCATTCTGTATTCTGTTCCATTGATCTATGTGTCTGTTTTTGTGCCAGTACCACACTGTCTTGAAGATCACAGCTTTGTAGTACAGCTTGAAATCTGGCATTGTGATGCCCCTGGCTTTGCTTTGCTTTTTCAATATTCCCCTGGCTATTTAGGGTCTTTTCTGATTCCACACAAATCTTAAGATTATTTGTTCTAAATCTGTGAAGAAAGTCCATAGTATTTTGATAGGGATTGCACTGAACATGTACATTGCCTGGGTAGCATAGACGTTTTGACAATATTAATTCTTCTAATCCATGAGCATGAAATATTTTTCCATCTCTTTGTGTCCTCCTCAATTTCTTTCAGAAGTGTTCTATAGTTTTTAGGGTATAGATCCTTTACCTCTTTGGTTAGGCTTATTCCTAGGTACTTTTGCTTTTGGATGCAATTGTAAATGGGATTGACTCCTTAATTTCTCTTTCTTCAGTCTCATAGAAATGCCACTGATTTCTGGACGTTGATTTTTGTATCCTGCCACATTGCTGAATTGCTGTATGAGTTCTAGCAATCTTGGGGTGGAGTCTTTTGGGTTTTCTATGTACAGTATCATGTCATCTGCAAAGCAGAAGAGTTTGACTTTTTCTTTGCCAGTTTGAATGCCTTTTATTTCTTTTTGTTGTCTGATTGCTGAGGCTAGGACTCCTAGTACTATGTTGTAATCATCATTTTTTAATCGCTATCTTTGAGTTGCCACATCAAATAGTTACACTACAGAGACCTGGCCCAGAAAGACAGGTTTGCCTGCTATCAACTAAATTTTATACCAAGCTCATGAACTATAAACTAAGGCATCCTTCATGAACCCTCTAAGTACTGAACCAAGAAGAGCCCTGTAATCACCCATCCTTTCCACCTTTGTTTCTTTCACCTTATGCCTGTGGCTTCTTCTACGTCTCCTCATATTGCTCTTTGTCTTCCCTCCTGGTTTAACATTTCTCTACTATCCTCTTTCTCAGTTGGTTCCACTGAGAACCAACTTGCTTCTTTTTATTAAAATATTCCCAGATCTTCAGCCTCCTTATTTATTTTTATTAAAATATTCTTAGATCTTCAGCCTCTTCACAGAATGTCCCCCCACCATCTTACTGAAGACTGAATGTCCCCATCTAACACGTCTCCTCACGGGCAGCCTCTCACGTGATTGCTCTTTTTCTCTAGAGTCAAAATTCTTGCAACATATAACTAAAAGCTTCCAAATACTTGTATAGTTTTCCAACAATTACTGCTACACACTAATATAAAAACATAGTATTTTTAGTACATAGGCTCATGCTCTAGCTATACTGTATATTGCCCCTCCTAATCACTGCCAACCTCTTGATCACTCCCCATATTTACTGAGGTACTGTTTGCTAAAATAACCCTCTCTAACTCTTGTCTTCATTGTGGTCAATTTCAACATCCAAGTGATGACCCACACCTTGCCTCAATTCCTTGAACTTATAAAACTAAATGACTCTAACTTCTATTCCACTTCCATCATCTTTTATCTGGATTTTTTGAAGAACCTCAAAATGATCTGCCTTCTTCAATCATGGTGTCCTCTAGTCCATTATCATGCACTTCTGTTTCAAATACTTATTTCTCCATCTTCTACAGAAGAGATACTTAATACAGTGTCCAAAACTTGGATAGAAAATAAATCTTAACTTTATTTTTATTAACTTTTAAAGAAGTTGACTATTTCTATTATAAAATAGGCAAAAAAAACTCAAACAAAAATAAAAATAGTAACATAACCTAGTATAGTATCAATGACTTTGTCGCCAAAAGAGATACCTTTCTTTCATTTAAATTATTACATATGTATCAACATATGTTTAGTTTATGCTCATTACAACAAATTATGTTATTCAACATTGCTATATCCTGTGATTTACTATGTTAATAGAAAAGCATATTTATTACTCCATCACAAATTTTTAAAATTTCCAGTAACAATATTGCTATATGTTGGCTTCTTTAGAATTCTGTATATTCTATGTTATGCATCTAAAAAATAATATCATGAGAAGGGATCCATAGTCTTCACCAGACAACCAAAGATGCTCATGGCATAAAAAGAAATTAAGAACTCCTGACCTATGGGGTAAAAAAAAAAAAAAAACTCCATTTCTTCATGCACAAAAATTTCATGATTCTTCTCTTCCTATTTTCCATTTTAATCTCTCATCTTGGTTTCTTCCCTTCAGTTTTTAAAAAGGTACTTCTAGTGCTTTAAATACACTGTAATGTTATATACACAAATGAATCCTTTTGCATAGATGTTTTCCCTTCTTATCATATTAGCAAGTTTGCTTTCTGAAACTGTTGTACCAACTGACCATATCCTTGGAGTAAATGATGTTAAATTTTCATTAAAATTGACCAACAGTATTCATCATATAGTTTAAAAGATAGAAAACAATATTTTCGGGATGGCTGCGTGACTCAGTGATTGAGTGTCTGCCTTTGGCTCAGGGTGTGATCCTAGGGTCCAGGGATTGAGTCTCCCATCAGGATTCCTGCAAAGAGCCTGCTTCTCCTTCTGCCTATGTCTCTGCCTCTCTCTGTGTGTCTCTCATGAATAAATAAACAAAATCTTAAAAAAAAAGAAAAAAATATTTTCTTTTAGAGTTGCAAGTAGGCAGAAATTCTAAAATGGTCCTCCAAGATCTTCTGCCTTGATCTCATTGTGAATAAGATGAGGTACATCCATGATGATGTTACATGACAAAAGGAATTTGGTAGATATGATTAAGGTTACTAACCAGTTAACCCTGAATTAATTTAAAAAGAGATTTACCAGGTAAGTCTAATCTAATCCTTCAGAAGTAGAACATTTTCTTTTCCTGGTAGGAGAAATGTCAGAGATTGTAAATGTGAGAAGATGCACTAGTGCTGGCTTGAAGATGGAAAGTACCATGCATCAAGGATTGCAGGTAGCCTCTAGAAGCAGGGCAGCCCCAGCTGACAGGCAGCAAAGAAATAAGGAACTTAGTCTTTCTGCAAGGAACTTAATTCTGCCAATGAACTGAATGAGCTGGGACATGATTTCTCATCATAGCCTCTTCAAAGGAACCCAGCTAAGCTCACGCCTTGCTTTCAGCCCTTGAGACAGTAAGCAGAGAACAAAGTTGAGCTTGTCTGGATTTCTGATGTGCAGAATAAAAATAGATAATAAGTGGTTGTTGTTTTAAGTGGCTTAGTTTATAGTATTTTGTTACACATTAATATAAAAATTGACAAAGATATAAAACTTTATTAGCTAATTTGAACATTTTGTCCATATGTTCATTGATTGATTGTAATTATATGTTCCTGTTTTGGCAAAACTTTCAAAACAAAAGAGGGATGGAAATACGAGAATATAGATTGTCAAATTGACTAAAAGAAAGTAAGTACCGAAGGTCAAAGTGTTTGCAGAGGTTCCGGTAGGTGTATTAGGAGACATCAAAATTTCTGGCCTCAAATCTTTCACTCTCTAACATTAGAGAGAAGTGGATTTATAGACCTGAGAATTAACAAAACTAAAACTAGATGCTGGCCTGAAGGGAAAGCATGGATTAGGGGTTATTCAGATGGTGTGAGAGCCAGGCAAACCAGAGGATATCCTCCTGGAGGAGTCATCTTAGAGTGTAGGTTTTCAAAGTCTATGGACGCTATTTAGACAGATTCTGGTTAAATTCCTTGAATCTTACAGCCAGGTGAATTTTGAATTGAGAACGATGCTAGAAAGAAGGGAAAGGAAATTTTAGATGTGTGGGCAAAGACAAATGGGGAGAAAAGGACTGTATAGATAGAAAAGAAAACCCAAAGTCAAAGAAGGTTAGATGCCTCTGTAGCTACAAAGGAGAGCCTATGGAGAGAAGATAATTAGCTGGTGAAGCCCTTAAAAATGGCAATTGGCTCAAATACATTTTCATTTTCCTACCTTAAAGCTGGAACCCCTTTTCGAGGACACAAAATGAACTACTAGGCCACACATAGTAGTACAGATACTATTGCACTAAGAAAAGAAGTCAAAGACTAACAAATGTTTTATAGAAACCTCTGAGTGTACTTCATGCTTGCCTTTCAAGATGAACCACAGAACCTGAAGACCAGACTTGTAGTGACTCAGAACAAAGAGTGACATCTCTTGAAAGACAAATCCAAGTTTTCAAGGGTGTTGCTTAGGTTTTGAACGCAATATTGTTTCTCATTTATTTTCATTAGCCAGAACCAGGAAATTCTTAGTTCCTGCAACAAAGACTTATCAAGTGATTCTCTGTTCCAAACTCTACGATTGGTTAAAATTTACCCATCCCAACTTGTTAAACTAGTTTATTCTAAATCCTTAAGCATTTTTTAAGTCAGCTTACAAATCTGAAGGAATGCCCAGGATGCCATTCATCTGACAAGAAAGCACAAGCAACACTGAAGTGGAGGAGTTTGCGTTCCCAGCAGCGTATGATGTATCAGTAAGTTTAACTTGATTTCCTGTTTGAAAAAGTTGTTTTAGGTTGTGGTCCCTAATTCTGAAAATTATCCTGAATTGGGAATTTAACAGGTTTTTAAAAATTAAATTTAACCTAATAAGTTGTTAAAGAAAATAATGTAGTCATTATTACTACTAGTAATAATGATTGACTAGTATGATTATTACTAGTCATAGTAATCTTTTTATTTCAGGTATCCTTGCTAACAATTTCATACTTAGGATTTGAAAAATTTAAAAAGTTGGATTTTAATTGGAATTTTTAACGTGAAAATGAGATAATCACAGAGAGGAAAGGGAAGGAAAAACAGAGCCTGAAGTAACATTATGGAAGTTTGTAGGAGTGGAAGGATGTGGTAATCCAGACTCTAGGATATATAATGCCATTTGTGATCTCTCTAAATTTTACATTTAATTGACACATTGAAGAGAACAGAAATATACAAACTGTATAGGGAGTATTGTATTTTACCCTGATTCTGAAATTGATAAACATTAAAACTCCAAAAAATGAATAAGAATCTTAACGTCCTTTGAGAAGTCCTTTGCTTTTTAAAAATAAAACTTTAGGGCAACTGGGTTGCTCAGTGGTTGAGTGTCTGCCTTTGGCTCGGGTCTTGATCCCGGGGTCCTAGGATCAAGTCCCACATCAGTCTGTCCATGGAAGCCTGCTTCTCCCTCTGTCTCTGCCTCTCTCTGTGTGTCTCTCATGAATAAAAAAGTAAAATCTTTTAAAAAATAAAATAAAATAAATAAAAACTTTAGGGGTGCCTGGGTAGCTCAGTCAGTTAATTGTCTTCAGCTCGGGTCATGATCCCTGCATGGGGCTTCCTGCTTCTCCCTCTCCTGCTTCCACTGCTGGTGCACATGTGTACTCTCTCTGTCAAATAACTAAATAAAATCTCTTTAAAAAACCTTAAAGAACAATATAAGAACAACTTATACGTAAGAATATCAAAAGAAAGTAAGAGCAAATAAATAATCCTAAAATTTTTGTATTTTAATAGACTTAGAATGAAGTCTATAGAAAATAAATCTTAGATATTTTTTGTTCCCACTCCCATCTAATCTGTTCTGTATTTTTTAATATTTTGAATATTAATTCTTTCTGTAAAAATATGAGTCAATTAGTACAAATAACTCAAGATAATGAGGGAATTACAAAAGTCTTTTCTAATGTTGTTTAGAATTCCACTATATCCTTTGTTGGTAATAATTGGATGTTATTTATAAAACTCAATTAAGCATCTGTGGATTTCTGAATCACAATCCCCCAACAGATTTAATTCTCTCCAATCATTCAAAATGTTCCCCTTTCTGGCTCCTCACCGTAGATCCACAAGCTAATAGGTTTATCTTGTTAAAAGGCAAAGGAACAAAATAAAGGAACAAAAACAACTTTTCACATTTAATTGATACTATTTCTAAAATTGAAACATATTAGGATTGCTTTTTAAATGGAATGTAACAGAAGTAAGATGATGATCATTATTAATATTATTTTTATTTTTACTTAAAAGTATCTCCATTCTGTAGGGAAAAAAGTGGTGATTCCATACAATAAAGGTAATTCCATTAATCCTATTTTTCCCCTCTTTTTGCTCTTCAATTTCTTTAATAATCCTATATTTCCTCAAAAATTACTATGTACTGAGGTGCCTGAGTGGCTCATTCAGTCAGTTAAGTATACAACTATTGATTTTGGCTCAGGTCATTATCTCAGGGTCTTGAGATTGAGCCCCACATCAGCATCCATGCTAAGCATGTAATTGGATTTCATATCATGTTCAGAGATTCTTTTTTACACAGAAATATTTTGTTTACCCATCTAGTAAGCCACTCTGTATTTAGATGTAGTGATATAAATAGGTGTAAATACATTTATAATTTTTTGTCATTGTTTTCTTTCCGAAAACCGAGTAACTATGGAATAGATTCCTTGGATTATCATATTCCTACAATGAGGCTTTGAATAATTTTACATTTCTCTTTGCCTCACAGAGATATTAGTCTTTTTTAATTGAGATATAATTGATATATAGCATTGCATTAGTTTCAGGTGCACAATATGATTTGATATTTGCCTATATTATGACAAGACCACCACAATAAGTCTAGTTAACATCCACTGCCACACAGTTATAATTTTTTCTTGTGATAAGAGCTTTTAAGATCACTCTCTTAGTACCTTCCAAACATACAATATAGTTGCCTTGCTGTAATTTATATATCCATGAGTTAATTACTTTATAACTGGAAGTATGTACCTTTTGACACCTTCACTCATTTCTCCCCATCTTCCTTACAGCTTCTGGCAACCACCAAGAGTCTTTTCATATAGTCATACCCATTGATGGGTTTTAAGTTCTTTCCCACATTAAATCAAGTCTGTGTTTCATACAATAGGCATAAAAAGACTATGTCCGGTGATTTTTAATTTGGAAACTAAAGTTGTCATTTAAATGGCATATGTCCCTATTTTCTGTAATAGTGCCTGGGGCTCTAGGAATTCAGCACTATCAATGTAAGACAAGGACACGATACAAAAAAAGAAAAAAAGAAAAATAATGAGACAACAGATGGCCGCTAATCTGAGAAGGAATAATTAATATCTCTGAAGTAGCATAATTCCAAGTTTAAAAAGCAATTAAAGTTTCATTGGAACACACACACAATATACATGGATATACATTTGTATTTTCTTTTTGATATATTTTTTAAAAATAAGACTTAATAAGATACAAACATCTGTTTTTCTATGGTTAAACATTTTTATAGGAAAATGGCGTGCTAGATTATCATTAAACTTCTATTTTTTATTTTTCAATCTTAGTAAAATGGACAGATATATTGTAAACAACACTATTATAAGGAACATCCTTCTGGCTGATTTTGGCACACATTCAAAATTGTTTCCTTAGGAGAAGTTATCTTTTGCACTTTCACAATTTCTGGAATGGCGTTCCTTGATTAACAAACTGCTCTACATCCTAAATTTTTTTCTTTGCATATTCTCTATACCCTTAGAAAACTGAAATATATTTCTTTCCATAGGATACTTTATTTTTTACAACCATCTCAACTAAGGGTTTATTACTGAAGATTTAGTCTTTGTCCTCCTCACTCTCTAATGCCACCGGGGACCATTGCCCTCCACATCCCTGTAAATGCCCTTGCAAACTTCCTTGTTCCTCTGAGGTTCACACAATTTACTCTCTGTCCCCTTTCTTTCCTCATGGCAGTTCTTATGGATCTGATTATGATTATGATTATGATTATGCCCCCCACTTTATTGAAGACTGGTACTTGCTTCCCCATCTTTCTCTACTTCAAGTATCACATCTACTCTAGGTAACATCAGTGCCCATGCGCTTGATATGCAACACTCTAGTCATTTATTTCCTTGATCTCCTAATCTCTATAATATTCTCTTCAAATATTACTCTCATGTCCACACCCTAGACTTTGTCATGACTTGGAATTACTCTTTGTGAATCATAACTTTGGACAACTATCTCTATCCTAACCTTCCTTCTTAAAGCTTTAGTTACTTCTAATGTGTAAGAGTATTTTTTTATTCATTGGCTCCTCTAATCTGTAAATTCTTTTTTTTAAGATTTTATTTTTAAAATAATCTCTATACCCAACGTGGGGCCCAAATTTATAATCCTGAGAATAAGAGTCACATGGTCTACTATTAATTCTTTATACCCATTAGTTGCCACCCCCAAAACATACATACACCCACACACACACGTTCTTTTTTGTTTTTTAATGACCTTTATGTTCATGATTTCAACAAATTTTTAAAAACATTTTATTTATTTACTGGAGAGAGAGAAAAGGGCACTTGAGAGAGCATGAGCAGGGGAGAGGGGAAAAGGGAGAAGGAGAAGCAGAGTCCCTGCTGAGCAGGGAGCCTGAATCAGGGCTCAATTCCAGGACCTTGGGATTGTGACCTGAGCCAAAAGCTGATGCTTAACCAACAGAGCCGTCCAGGAGTTCCTCAACAAATTTTTTAATGATGCCGAACTCCATTAAATTCTACTGTCCTGTGTTTCTTTCATCATTCATACCTCGATAAATTCTAGAGAGTCTATGACTGTCTGAACAATGACACATCCCTGCTCAGACCACTGAGGAATGCTACAGAAAATTCACAAATTTCCAAGAGACGCCAGTTCATCTGAGGACTGAGCTCTAATCAGCATTCCTATTACATCCCCTTAGTCTGTACTCCCATTTGCCACAATGACTATTTCCACTCTTTCAGCCTCTTCAAATTTTCAATTCTCACCACCTGTCCTCTCATGTTTCTACTAATGTGATTCATTAATTAGATGGAAACTCCTTCAACTTCCTGACAGCAAACCAACAAACCTGCCTATATCCATTCATACTCTAAGAGGATGCCTATAGTGTGTCCAAGTTTCCGGATCTACTAGGCTTAACCATATGAAAATGTCAATTCATGACCACTTTTGACCTCTACCAATGGCAATTTTGTATGTGAGAATCTCATAGTTTAGAATCCAGGACCCTTCAAATATCCTCCCAACCACAAGATCTCTGTGGCTGGTTAACACCATTGTAAGTATACTCAAAATTGTCCCATTCACAAGGAAAAAATTTCTCCATCCACCCCATATGCCTTGATGACTGATCTCTCTCTTCCCATCCAGAGTCAAACTCTTGGTAAAAAAAAAAAAAAAAAAAAAGGTTTATATCTGTTGTTCTGTCTTTTCAGTCCCAATTTTTCCTCAAATCCACTGACATTTGGTTTATAATATCACTACTCTGTTCCTTCTCCTGTCCTAGGTCACCAATGATTCACTACTACTTAATCTAAATTTTTATCATATTTGATTTCTCAACAGTATATAACACTATGGATCACTCCTTCCTAGAATATCCTCTATCTTTCATTATTATATCACCCTTTACTTTCCTTCTTATTTTCCTCTGTGGTTTTCGGCTTCTTTATTCCTTGCCCATATCTTAAATATTAATCTTCTTTAGGATTCCTCTCTGAGCCTACATACTACCTGCCATATTCCAGGTGCTAAAAATACAATAATAGATTTGACACAGTACCTGGCTTGTTCACTGCTATAATCTCAGTTACTAGAAGTATCTGGCATTAATATAAATATGGAAATCATTTTCAAATGGTAAAGTAAAACTGCTACATTAAAAGGAATGCATACTGAATGTTATTTATTCATGTTAACCTACCTACTCCTTTTCATATTTGTAACATATAAACTTGCAATTTGCCATCCCACTTTCATTTTACTTACAGAAAATTGATAAACAGATTTGATCTCTCATTAGCCTTTCCATCTCCTTTTAAAAAAAAAAGTTGTCAAATTATTGTGTTTTCTTTGATGATGTCTAGTTCTGCAGGTCATTTTGTGAATATCTCATCCAAAAACACAAAAGTAAAAAATGAAACTCAGTCAAGATCATGTGGAACTGATCTAATTTTCTTAGCTCCAAGAAGTCTATAAACTTTAATTTTCTTAGCTCCAAGAAGTTTATAAGCAAAGTTATCAATTTTTGTCAAATGTTATTATCAAACAACTTAAAATAGTGAAAAAGACAAAATTTATATAGACAAGGAAATTTTTAAAAGAAGAGTTCTCCTCCTGGAGAGATTTAAGTGAAATCTTAAAAATTAAGCGGCATTTAAGTGAAATACAATGTTGTTTTGTTTGTTTGTTTGTTTGTTTTTAGTTCTTTTGAATAGTTTTTTGCATATACAATATTTTAAATGTACAAATATTTTAAAGAAATAAGTAGTTTGCAATAATTATTTATTTTTTAGACTTATGAAAGAGGATTTTGTAGCCTGAAAGTAAATATTGCCCAATCTATCCACAATTGATCTTATTTCATGAATTCACAGCACAGTCATATGCTGCTTCTAAGTTTACTAGCCATCTCAGAAAAAGTACCTTCCAAATTTCCTAGCTTTTGACATAATACTGAGTTAAAATGCAGTCTTGATCCTCAGTTTTAGTAAATGAACCAGACACAGAATTTCAGACTCATGCATAGGGGGAATAGTGAGTAAATACTGAGAATATATCTTATACAGACCAAGAATCTAAGTAATAATAAGATGAACTCAATGTTATTTTATTTCAACAATAACAACAATGAGTATACTCAACTCCTACCAAAGACGAAAATTGTCACTGGGTACATGGTAGGAGGTTAAAGAAAACCCGATTTCTGGTAAAAGGAAGATTGAGAAAACAATAAATAATAACAAATGTAATGCAATTTAAGATTCAATAAATGTTAAATACAGATATAATCAATGTACTTCAGCAGCACTACCTAATAGACTAGTACTCGTGCTGGTGATATATGAAATGACTTTATGTAGTATTTATTTTAATGTATGAGAGAGAAAATACAGCTACTATATCAAACTCAGTATTAGGTGGATATTATGGCTTAGAGATGGGCTACAATATTTCATTTTAAAAATTTAAGAAAATTGAATTACAAAATTGACCTATATTAGCGCTTACAGCAAAAAATTATAATGATTGCAATTGAAATTTGGAAAACAACTCAGAAAAAGAATTAATTGTAAACAGGACAAAATTTAAGCACTCCAAATAGAGCAGCTGAATAAGGTCTTAATGATGAGTACATATTATGTAAACAGGGAAGTGAGAGAGGGCAATTCTAGACTGGTATCTTTAACAATGAAGAATGCTTCCTTCGTTAATGTAATAGGTGTTTTGTTTTCGCCCAAGTTGACATCCTCAAGAAAATGCAAATTAGAAGCCCTACTTTTTAAAACAAACTCTCACTTTATGGGTTTATTATGGAGGGTACTTATACACTTCAGCACTCAGAGAAATAAATGATAAGCAAGCCAGGGAAAGTTTTGACTTTTAAGTTTCATTGTTGTTCCTTTTTATAATTACAACAACTAAATATTGCTTTGATAGTAACTACCTGAACTTGTCAATCATTTCAAGTTTATCAAACGGAATCCTCTGTAATTCTTGTAATTCAAGCTCAAATGCCAACTTTTTGGCAGAATAATCTGTTCTCTCTATTGTCTATTTTATGAAGAACTAATACATTAAAATCCAGATTACTGAAATACTCCCATTCCAAAATAAATACCAGATTAGAGCAAATAGCATGGAAGAAGCATCGGGTTGTAGATCATCAGAACACCTGAATAAAGATTCCTCTAGTTAATAGCTATGCATCATTAGACCATATGCAAGATCTGTTTTTACCACTGTACTGATATTTGAGATAAACACCATGAAAACTATGAAAGATTACAAATGTAAATGGTTATCACTGTTAATGGAATCCAGTGAAGGTGCCATTGAGAATATGGGCAGCCCGGGTGGCTCAGCAGTTTAGCGCCACCTTCAGCCCAGGGCCAGATCCTGGAGACCTGGGATCGAGTCCCACTCAGGCTCCTTACGTGGAGCCTGCTTCTCCCTCTGCCTGTGTCTCTGCCTCTCAATCTCTCTCTCTCTCTCTCTCTCTCTCTCTCATAAATAAAAAGACAGAGAGAGAGAGAGAGAGAGAGAGAGAGAGAGAATGTACTAGTAGGATTTGATAATGACTCTAGTGCCAGATGCAACTGTATAACAAACGACCAAGCGATTTTCTAGGGGTTTATTATATTTTTCTGACTTGGATTCCTACTCAAGTTTCTGAGAACAGACCTAATAGAATGGTTTATTGTGTCCTACTTATAAATGAATTGTCTCTTCCTCAAAGGATTTTAAATCTCTCCAACAAGAATAATAATTTTCTGTCCTCTCCTTCTTTTGGGGGTGCTCTAAAGGTCATAGCCCAGATAGCCAGTGACATCACTATCTTGAGACACATGATTCAGGAATGCCTCTCCTAGATGGTCTGCTGAATGGTTTGACTATAAGTCTTTGGTTGCCATGGTTACTCCACAAAATACTCAAAACACTTAATTGCCATGTACTACTTCTCTGAGTTTTGGAGTTCTTCCAGATTCTCACACTTGGACTGAAAATAAAATTGTTTTTTAGTAAAATTCCACTCAGCAAAATTTACTTCCCTGTTCCCAAGCTTCTGTTTTACTAACATGCCCTATTGGTCATTGCTGTAGTAATTTTGGATTAGGACCTGTGCTCCACAGAGGAAAATGTTCATAAGTAGAAGGCAAGGAACTTAGGTGGGTTCAAATCATTAGTACTTTTATGTTCTTGAGTAAATCCTTATAGCCTCAAGTGAAAAATGGGCAAATCATATTTACCACAAGAACCTTACATAGTGTGGGGTGGATCAAGTGTTATGGGGTATGCTAAAGCTCTTTAAAAACTCTAAAGTTCTGTATAAATGAAAGCTATTATCATCATTATTATTATTGTTACAGTTGACCTGTGCCTCACCCTTCTACCCTTCCACTGCACCCTTTGTTCTTTCAAACCTGTTTGAAATAAGGTGGGGCATTTTTGAGTAAAGGATCACTCCTTATCTTCATAGGGGCCCTAAGACTCTTAGGGGCCCATGAGGCTCTGATTACACTATGTAAGTTTTATCAAACACAGACAGAAAGAGCTCCCAACAATTAAGATAGCTTATCAGATATACATGAATGCCATTTATATTGAACTGAAGTAATATAGTCACTCTCTGGCAGGTATTTTGCCCCTGCAATATGATGATGAGTAATAGGAAACTGGGGCCACGAGAACTATCTGTACACTTGGTTACCATAAAGACAGGAACTCCCAAATGAATGCAACTTCTATGCAGTGGCTAGACTGCCTTGGTCAGAGCAGAGTGTTTACACTTTTCTTTTTTCTCTTTCTTTTTCTTTTTCTTCTTTATACTTTTCAAACCATCCCATTTTGTTCAGCAGGGTCAGCCAGTCTGCTTCATTCAAGCCTGATAGCAATTGCTAACCTCAAGCGAGCACTTGCTATCTCTTCATTCTCATACCTCCGTAGGAGTCATCTGCATTTTAGAGGTTAATAAGCTCAGGCTGTAATAAATGAGGTGAATTCACATGATTAGTGAGTGCAAAGGCATTTTGTCTGAAAACAACTAAGGCTCTTTCTAACCCTCACATGCTCTCTTCAGAGAGCTCGTGAGGCTGCTGTGACCAAAGCAACCTTTAAAAAAATAATAATAATAATTTGAGAAAAATATTGCTAATTTTCTGTTGAAGACTATGTGATACTTGCAGGATTGGCTAGAAGAGGTGGAATATCATGTAAAAATGCACAAAATAGTGTAACACTGTGTTGTCTTCAAATATCTTCTTAAGAGCCTAACTCATAAAAAAATAATAAAAAAAAATTAAAAAAAAGATAGTTCCTATGACTCAAGAAAGGCTTTACTTCATTTTCGTTCACATTTTAAATTTTACTTTATTTATTTGTTTTTATTTAAATTCCAGTTAATTAACATAGTATAGCATTGATTTCAGGAACAGAATTTAGTGATCTATTACTTACATATAACACCTGAGCGCATCCTAACACGTGCCCTCCTTAATGGCTATCATCCATTTAGCCCATCCTCCAGCAACCCTCAGTTTTTTCTCTATATTTAAGAATCTCTTATGGTTTGCCTCCCTTTCTGTCTTTATCTTATTTTATTTTTCCTTTCCTTACCCTATTTCATCTGTTTTGTTTCTTTAAACTCCACATATGAGTGAAATCCTATATTTCTCACTGGTCAGATACAGTGACAGTAGAACTTGTTCATTAGAAAAAAATTGTAGCTAATATATCTGTGCATGCTTCAATGTTCAAAACAGTCCTGCTTTCTTGTGAGGTCAAAAGTTGTTGCTAAATAGCAGTAGGAAAAGAGATGACTAAGGATAAATGATGCTTAATTAAAAATATTAGTAAGACAAGGGAAAATGTACCAATAAAACTGAAGCAGTATTGGCCAAAGTGGGTGCAGTACTGCTCTGGCCAATCACCTTCTCTTCAATGGCCCTTGTCAATGGGCTATGCATTCTTTTTGGTCCTTATCAGGTTTTAATTACTTCAATACATCTAAAATTTCCTTCAAGGAATAGTTTCTCATGGACCTCACCATGTAAACTTGTGTTAATGAGCAGAGATTTGAAGAGCAGCACTCTCTGACCTTGATTATCCCCTTTTGAACTTTTATCAGCCAAAATACCAGTTATTTTAATTATGACATCCGTCAACTTTTCATTTATGAAACATTATGTCTTTCTTATTTGCATAATGTGGAGTTATAGAAACAAGACACACAGCTTGTCAGAACAAGAAACATAAAAGCAAGCACAAATCTCCTTATTTAATCTTTTGCACAACTTTTAGTTAGTATTTCTACTCACATCACAGATTTTATGTAAGTCTTATCATATCTGGTGGTACAATTAAATCATTATCATCATCACTGCTAAGCCACTGTTATTATGAATAATAACACCGTCACCTTGTGATATTTGCATAACAACAGCTTTCTTCCAGAGTTATTCTACCTTCCTTGGGCAATGGATTAAAAATCCAGCCAGATGATTCACCCTTCTTGTCTTGTCTTAAACTTTCTCATACTCATTATTGTAGTTCTTTCCCTACGGATGCTCCAAAATGTGATTATCTGATAATGCCTACTTCTGAAACCTGAGATTTCTCCTGAAGGCTCTGGTAGCCCCCCTTATCCCAAACTTAGATTTTCTTATCTGCCAGAATTCTCCATGGAAATTTTCAGGGCTTTGCTAGGTTCTTAAGTCTTAAGGGACTTCCCAGTCTGTGCATAGTTTCTGGCCTGTGTTATTGCCCAAGGTCTTGGCACCAGTATTTATTTCTTTCCTGTGTAAGCAACACATCTACCATCCAGCACACACTTTCACCAGCTCATTCCACCTCATCTATGTACAAACTCCTTGGTATTCTTTCTCTGCAGCTTTTGATAATAAAAATAATAAAATAACCAAAACTCCTAAGTCTTTACCATGTTTTAATTACTATTCTAAAAAAAATTACTATTCTAAATGTTCTTATGTATATTAACTCATTTAGTCTTTGCAATAATCCCACAAGATGGGTATTATTACCCCCTTTTGGTAAAGATTTGGTAAAGGGAACCTTTACCAAAGAGGTGGAATGACTGCCCAGGGTCCCACATAAGGGGAACCAGGATAAGAAACCAAGTAGGCTGGCTACAGAACCCACACTCTTTTTTTTTTTTTTTGTATATATTTTTTTTATTGGAGTTAGATTTGCCAACATATAGCATAACACCCAGTGCTCATCCCGTCAAGTGCCCCCCTCAGTGTCCATCACCCAGTCACCCCATCCCCCTGCCCACCTCCCTTTCCACCACCCCTTGTTCATTTCCCGGAGTTAGGTGTCTCTCATGTTCTGTCTCCCTCTCTGATATTTTCTACTCATTTTCTCTCCTTTCCCCTATAATCCCTTTTACTAATTTTTATATTCCCCGAATGAATGAGACCATATAATGATTGTCCTTCTCCAATTAACTTATTTCACTCAGCATAATACCATCCAGGTCCCTCCACGTCAAAGCAAATGGTGGGTATTTGTCGTTTCTAATGGCTGAGGAATATTCCATTGTATGCATAGACCACATCTTCTTTATCCATTCATCTTTCGATGGTCACTGAGGCTCCTTCCACAGTTTGGCTATTGTGGACATTGCTGCTATGAACATTGGGGCACAGATATCTCAGTTTTTCACTGCATCTGTATCTTTGGGGTAAATCCCCAGCAGTGCAATTGCTGGGTCATAGGGCAGGTCTATTTTTAACTCTTTGAGGAGCCTCCACACAGTTTTCCAGAGTGGCTGTACCAGTTCACAATCCCACCAACAGTGCAAGAGGCTTCCCCTTTCTCCTCATCGTCTCCAATATTTGTTGTTTCCTGCCTTGTTAATTTTCCCCATTCTCACTGGTGTGAGGTGGTATCTCATTGTGGTTTTGACTTGTATTTCCCTGATGGCCAGTGATACGGAGTATTTTCTCATGTGCTTGTTGGCATGTGTATGTCTTCTTTAGAACCCACACTCTTAACTACTATGAACAACCTCTTTCAGAGACAATGAACCCTTCAAATCATGTGGCCATGGCTCTGGCAGAAAGAAATCTCTTTATCTCTCATCTGTTAATCCCTGAGGAAAAATATTTTGGTCATGTAAAGCATTTAAAAAGTTCCAGGAAAAATAATAGATGCCAGTAGAGCTGTCTAAAGGGAAGGACTTGAATCTATACCTTGGTAAAAAATTGTGACATTGGCTAACACTGATAAGAGCAAGAAGAACTCATTCCTTTCTGCTGAGCTTTAGTTCAGGAAATACCTCCCCATGAAGGTCTGGATAATGAGCCTCTCTGAATGTAACCAAAGGTAGAGGAAGGATCAAAAATGCTTTGACTCTTTGTGAAAAGTTTCCTAGACACTGCTCAGCTTTGCTTTGGCACAAATACCTCAATGGTGAGGTCACTTACAGTTTTTGTTTGTTTGAGTGTCAAAGGCTTCTCTGAGGCTGGATTCTCCTACACTACAGTGAATCTGTTTTGTCATCTGGATGGAATAAGTCTGACAAAAATTAAATTCTTTGAATTAGAAGGATTAGGATGAGGGAGAAGCCAGAAAGGAAAGAGAAGGAGAGAATTGTCCGTTAGAGATTTTTGTGTAAAATTTGTAATTGTGGGGCAGACCGGGTGGCTCAGTGGTTTAGCGCCTGCCTGTGGCCCAGGGCCTGATCCTGGAGACCTGGGATCGAGTCCCACGTCGGGCTCCCTGCATGGAACCTGCTTCTCCCTCTGCCTGTGTCTCTGCCTCTCTCTCGCTCTCTCTGCTTCTCTCATGAATAAATAATAAAAATAAAAATCTTTTTAAAAATTTGTAATTGTGTCTTGGGCAGGAGGGAAAACGAGTGCTTAAGCTCGTTCTCCTGCCATATCTGAAGAAATTCATCTCTAACAAAACTCTCGGCTGAAAAGAGTTTTTGTGTCAGAAATAGTTTAGGGTTGCCTCCTCTTTTACGACACACTATTTTATTTAATAGACAAATATTTACCAAGTACCTATGAGGTGCAGGCTCTACCAATCTGGAATAACCACTGATATCAGCCACTGAAATTCATCAGTGTGTAAGTTAGATTAGTACTGAAAAGAAATCAGGGAGAAAACTTATTTTATTTTTTTAAAAAAAACACCTAGGATTAAATATTTTAGAGCATGTCTCTATAATTAAGAAAATGTACTCAATCAGTTTTTCAATTTCAACGCATACATAAGACTATAATTCAGTCACAGTGATGTTCCTGGTGTTAGAAGTTCAACAGGAAACCACACCCTTTTGATAATGAGAATTCTGTTGTGACATAAACTTCCTTTCTATGAATGGTTTTCCGTATCTGACTCAGAGGAGAAGACAATGAGAAGGTGGGCCCCCTATTTTCAAGCTTTAAAAAACTATCATTATTTTCCAATTATTATTTCCTCCAAAGAGAAATCATTAGTCCTTTTCTGAAATTCCTTTAGAATTACTCCACAACTTTAGTAGCAATTTGTATGCACTGTGTTGTTCCTCCCCTATAAGACTGTAAGTTCCTTGAGAGGAAGATCTATTGAAGATTCTGCATTATATTCCATACATGTTTACTGAGTTAACTAATGAGCACATGCATTAATTAAGTTTACCTCTATTCTCATGCATAAATTCTACTTTCTCATGTATGTCCTTGAGAAATCCTTGTCCTTGTTTCATGTTATTTTACCTTTGTTTATGCTGTTCCTCTGCCTGTCATACCCATCATTCTTGCTGATTCCTCCTTCTCTGCCTCCAAAAGCCGATTCAAAGGATAAGTTCTTTAAGGTAAAACCATTTGTACCACTCGTTTCTCATAGCTTATTGGATTATTCTGTCATGACATTTATCACTTGAATTTTACTAGTTACTTAGCCACTAGATTACACGTTCTTAAAGATAGGAGACTATGTCTTATTCATCTTTGAATCTCAAGCAGAAAATGTTTGGCACTCAGAAGAAACTTGGTAAATGTTAACTGAATGAGTTCATGATTATCCATGATCTTCTGTTAATAAAGATGGTGAATATTTTCGTCAGCAATTTCCTTACCCCAGCAGGACCCCAGCTCTTCTAAAGATACTTCAGATGTTTGCATATTTTAAGACTCATGTCTTACTATGAACCAAAGAGTGGTAAGCACTTTGGATCCTTCCAGAAACACAGCAGGACTCAGAATTAGTACTACCTGATTGAGATAGTCATGAGAGCTCAGGTTGATGGTTCTGGGGTGAGGAAACTGCCTGTAGCTTCTTTGCCCAGATATAGGAATAAAGAAGTATCCCTACTTTTTCCAGATTATTGATGCCAAAAGTCCCACCCTCAGTTGATATCTTCAATTATTTAGTGGGGATCTACTTTCTACTTTACCACAACCAGCTACCAATCCAGAGAAGGTGATTCTTTCTTCTGCTTTTCCATGTATAACTTTAGCAGATCAAGAACTGGTACTTTTAACCTTCAGAGCCATATTCTTGCCCATTTCTCCTGTGGATGATATCTTCCTAGACAACCTATGCCAGTCAGCCTCATTCTAGCCTACCTCAACTCTGTAATTGTTCAGATTTAGTCTTCCATGCTTTTTGCCATACTTACATACTTTGGTACTGTTATTGCTTTGGCATTTTTCCTTTAATTGATTCCTTATTTACTCAAGTAAATATAGCCTTATTGCATCTAATACCATCTATTAAAAATCACAGGTTTGAAATCCTATAACCCTATGAAATAGATATACATAAAATACATCAGTGGTCCTCATATCACAAAGTTCCTGGGTCCAAAGCTCTGAGGGTCACTATTTATTTGCCTGTTCATTATATTAATAATCTTTTTGGTTTACTTACTATTTCTTCCTTACAGTTCTATTTTCTTTTCTTCAAGCTGTCCTATTTTAGATGCTCTTCATATGCATTACAGATTACTTGTTTTATAACATGGGGATTATAGGATTAAGAATAGAGTTCTGAAAAAAGTCCCCAAAACCCAAAATCTAGTTCCAAATCTCCCAAAATTCAATTTTGAGATTTTATCTTTATTATTATTTGAGTATAATTGACACACAATGTTATATTATTTTCACTTGTACAACTTAATAATTTGACAAGTTTATGCATTATGCTATGTTCAACACAAGTATAGCTACCATCTGTGCCATTACATTGTTAATACCTTATCAGTGACTGTGTCCAACTTGGAGTTTTACTAATCACTCTGAGCCTCTGTTAGTTCATGCTAGAATGTGAGGAGTGACCCAGATGCCCTCATTCTTTGAGGTTTTTTAGATTTGAAGCACATGAACCAAATATATATTTTTAGTTCATTTACAAAGAAAAAAAATATTTCAGAATACTAGCATAATGAACCAGGAAGTCTATGAAGCAGTAGTCAACTATAGTATAATTCTGACTTTTTAAAAATATAAAGTCAAATACCAATCAGTGATATTTTTCATTGACAGGATTTTTATATTTTTTTTATAGAACAATATATTCAGATGTTACCAAACGCAATATGGGCTAAACATGAATTCTAGGGAAAAAACCAAACCAACCATTCTATATCAAAACTATGCAAAACTAAGTTTTTAGTATTTAAGTTTTGTTTGACTTTAATATACAACTCTCTCTCTCAAAAGGCCTGCAATACTGGGTAGAAGGACAAGTTCACTGAGACCATGGATGACAGCCCTTATTGTCACAGCTGTTGTGTTGGTTCTAGCAATAATCATCGGTCTCCTTGTTTATTTTTTGGCATTTGGTAAGAATCTTTCTCATTGTATTCTTTTGAAATTTTGAAGATCTACTCAATTTATTTCAAAACCTAATAATATTCTCTAATATTTTGGAGTGTAATTTTCATTGAAATAATACTTTGCTTAATTAAATGTATGCAAATTTTGCATCATGCAGTATTAATTTACATAAACTTCTCTACATTTGGGAAATGAGTATCTTTTTTGTATAAAAATAACTTCCAGCATTTAAAATTTGAACCGGTTCACATAATATTATCTCTTAAATAATGCAATACATCTTTTGTTATTATATGGTTTAATAACGTTTAATGTACTGAAAGTAAAAACATTTTAGTAGCAATTCTGACTTCAAGGTTAATTTATGAGAATATATTGCATTCTATCATGATCTAATTAACAGCTTAAATTTATGAATTATCACTAATAAGTAATAATTTTATCATAAAACAATTGACAACCACATGGCTATGAGAATATGTGATCTTAAAAATGGATTAGAAATAGTTGCAAATCATACATATGATAAGGGGTTAATATCCACAATATATAAAGAAGTCAAATAACTCAATAGCAAAAAGCCAAACAATCAAATTTAAGAATAGGCTGAAGACCTGAATAGGCCTTTCTCTGAAGAAAACATACAGATGGCCAATAGGCACATGAAAAGATGCTCACCATCACTCATTATCAGGGAAATGCAAATCAAAACAAACAGTGTATGTTCTCACTCATTTGGGGAATATGAATAATAGTGAAGGGGAATATAAGGGAAGGGAGAAGAAATGTGTGGGAGATATCAGAAAGGGACACAGAACATAAAGACTTCTAACTCTGGGAAATGAACTAGGGGTGGTGGAAGGGGAGGAGGGCGGGGGGTGGGGGTGAATGGGTGACGGGCACGGAGGGGGACACTTGACGGGATGAGCACTGGGTGTTATTCTGTATGTTGGTAAATTGAACACCAATAAAAATTAATTTATAATAAAAAAAAAAAAAAAAAAAAAAAAAAAAAAACCACAATGAGATATCACCCCATATCTGTTAGTGTGGCTAGTATTGAAAAGAAAAAAAAAAACAAGTATTGGCAAGGATGTGAAAAAAAAAGGGAAAACTTGTACACTGTTAGTGAGCATATAAATTGGTACAGCCACTATGGAAAACAGTATGGAAGTTCCTAAAAAAATTAAGAATAGATCTACCATATAAGTCAGCTAATCTACTTCTGGGTGTCTGAAGAAAATGAAAACACTAATTCAAAAAGATAAATGCACCCCCAAATTTCACTGCAGCTTTATTTACAACAGCCAAAATATAAAAACAACCTAAGTGTCCATCTATGGATGAATAAAGAGGATGTGATATATATGTATATATATGTGACATATATACATATACATATATATATATACACATATATATATGTCACACATATATGGAGTATATACAATTATTATGTTGCACACCTGAAACTAATATAATGTTATATACACATTTTACTTAAAAAAAAAAAGGTTAGAGAGAGGTATTGGCCACAGCTATTGTATGTTTAATTCCCAAGAGTTCATCCTTATAGGACTTTTTTGCATGTTATTCCTTCTACTTTGATATTTATACAACTCAACTGAATTAAAGAGAAACTATCCATGTTTGTTCTCCCTTCCAGATCAGAAATTTTACTATTACCAAACCTCGTTCCCAATCCCCAGTATTGAATATAATCCTGACTTTTCAGTTGAACACTCAAAAATGAGACGAGACCTGAAACAAAAAGTCAGTGATGAGGTAAGTCTGTCATCATTCCAACTCTGACAATACCATGGTGAAGAAGGTTAAAATAAAGAGATGAGTTGAGAACATATCAAATTGTACCTATGCTGGTGATGCCAGATAAAATGCAGAATGCTCAGTTAACTTTTAATTACAGATCCTCCCCAAAACATATTTCATTCAGTGCTTTAAACATGTTTATATTAAAAATTATTCATTGTTTGTCTGAAGTTAAAACTGAACCATATTTTTGTCTACTAATCCTGGCAACTCTAACCAACATTATCTCAGGAAAATTGGAGAAATACATTGGACAAAGAATAATTGCACCAAAGACCAAATAATAGAAGACCGACAGAAAAAGTGAATAGCTCAAATATAAAAAATAAAAGCATTAGAGTTATCTGAAAACATAACTCCATCATTCAGGCACAACATTACCATGTATGTGACCTAATATGTATTTGACCCTGATACATTTCCCATTAGGCAACTTACACTAAACATTTATTCCTGAAAATATACCACAGAACCATACAGACTAGCTCTTCCATTAAAGGCTTCAGTTGTGCACATAGCTTCTACCAAGCCTAGCACTGACCAAAGATGACAGATCATTCTTGCCAGGTTCACAAATATCTCTTAATCCATTTCCCAACCAAAAGCAGCAGCTAATGAAATGAGTTAAAGGATGCAACTGAGTAGGGTTAGCATGTCTTTTCAAAAATACATCCAAAGGAAATTTTGATTAAGGAAAAAACGATCAGGGCAGGGTATTATGTTGTATAAAGCAATATGTTGAAGAACAGACAGTCTAAACTTTGAAGTAAGGACATCTAGATACATATTTAAATTTTACTTCTTGATAGTTTATGAGCTTTGGAAAAGTTACTTGACCCTTCAAAGCTTCAACTACAAAATTTTACCTACTTCTCAGTTATTCTGAGAAATGGTATGTTGTGAATAAAAAGTATAAAATTTATATCCGAATAAATATAAGCATCTGTTTTCTGTGTTCTCACAGAGCTTTCATACACCTATGCTAAAGCGCTTACCACCTTGTTACATCATTATTATTTTGTATGTCAGTGCCCCTCTGAATTTGTGAAGGGCTACGCTTATTTATTCTTATATTCCTGGTGCCTGTAACAGTGTCTGTCTGCCACATGGTAGGACCATAAAAATACACTTCAAGAAGATAACCATAAACAAAAGGCCAACTTACTAGAATTGGCCCTCTCCTGTAGAGTATAAATGGAGACAACATAAATAAGGGAAGTACAGTAATTTAGACCACAAGTTAGCATTTTTTTTCTGTGAGATGCCAGATAGTATTTTCAGCTTTGGAAGCTATTTGGTTTCTGCAACTATTCAAATCCGTCATTTGTAGTGCAAAAGCAGCCATAAGCAATACATCAACAAATGAGTATGGCTACAGTTCAATAAAATTTCTTTATGGACACTGAAAGTAGAATTTTGTTAAGTTTTAAGATACTGCAAAACATTATTGTTATTCTTGTTTTTCAACTAAAAAAATGTGAAGACCATTCTTAGATGATGGTCCAGGCAAAAACAGTGGCTGTCTAGATTTACCCTATAGGCTATAATTTGCTGACCCTGATTTAGACTGTAAGTTACAGTTCTAGGTAATATTGTCCTGGAATAAGTTATTAAAACCATGCCTAAAATGAATTTTAAAAACTTTGTGTGGAGTTCAATAATCTCAAATGTTTATATGTTAAATTGCCATGGGTAATACATAGTTTACAAAGCTATGATTTTAGAGAAACAACAAAAAAGTGGTGAAATTGGAAAGAAAATGGAAGGAGGCAGACAGAAAACTTACAATTATATATAAGATCTATAAAGGTCGTATATAATATATATATATATAAATGAACGTAGAAAATATGGAAGTACATAACCAACAATGCAAATAGCAGGTTCTCTATACAGCAATTTAGAAATGATTTTGTTACTTTTCATTATACTTTGCTGTATTGGTTGCTTTTTATAACTTTTTACAATGAACATGTATTTGTTTTGTCAAAAAATGTACATGTGTATATAAAACTATTTCCTTAAAAACAAATTTCCCTTCATAATCAGCTAGAAGGAAATCAAGTGGTCATTCATTTTTTAAAACCTATTGACTTAATAAACATGCTCACCAACCTATCCAATATGATATTTACATGGCATTTTACCAGGAAAAAAATGACAAATCAAGTTAGTTGAGTGAAAAGTATATATTCAACACACAACCAGTTTCAAATTTGGCAGCTCTCCTGATTTTTGAAACTAATTATTGAGACTCAGGTTTATTTAAGGTTTGACATATGGTCAGTCTGTTTTTCAAGAAGCCACCTTGATGAGTCAATGGTAATAAACAGGTTTGTAAAACCACAGATTCTGTATTAAGCTGTGGTTTTAATAAGAAATAATTTCTTCTAGGATTTTATACTACAGAAAAATTATCCCATTGAGGAAGTCTAAAATGGCATACAAATGGCACAGTTTTGTCTTATTCTAAGTAATCATTTCATGTATTTTTCTTGATAAGTATATTCTTTTTAAGAAAATACCTGACAAATATATATTCTCTCCTTCACTTACCACAGGATCAAAACATGACCTAAAACATTTCACTAAAGCCTACAAAACTGATCCTTCAATCATACCCATGATGATGATAACTGAGCTTGAATGATAATGACTGATAATTCCATACATAGCCAATTTTCAAAGAAATTCAGTCTCAGCACCTCCATCTCCAAGTATATTTTATATTGGCTACTGAAATATCTAGCTTAATTCAACTCCTGATGTATATCAGCGATCCTTGTTCATGTGACAAGTTGTTCAAATATCAGCATCTGAATATAGAGATGACCTTTATGACAACAGGATTATGTCCAAATGAGCTTTCTGAGGATAGCTGCAAACAAACTTAGAAATAAATGTTATTACTGCAGGTTTTATACAGGCAATTTTGTGAGATGTTGAAATGTGTGATTTCAAATCTCGAAAAGTTCTACACTGTTGGTTTTTTTCTTTTCTCAGATAGATAAGATATTTCGAAGATCCAGTTTAAATCATCATTACATCAAGTCTCATGTTGTTGACTTTAGGTAATCACAATTAATTAATTTTTATGATGAAAGGAAACTTTATATTACTTATTTTTCATTGTTTGATTTGTGGATAGTATCCAAAAATGTTAGATTTACCAAGAGCAAAAATATTTTAATATTATTTCATTTAATTGTTATTCCTCCTGTAGAGGGTACCTATAGAGAGAGAATTTCTTAGCTTGGTAGTGATACAATATATTCTACTGGCTGTCCTCTTAAAGACTTTTGCATTTCAGTTAAAGAATCTTACAATCTTTGAACAGTCTTCTCCATTTTACTTACTTTATTTTTTAACAATAGATATTGCAAATTTTTAAAAATCAAGAATAGAGTTGATTAATTTAACAAGCCCTTTTGATGCATTTTTTTCTGGAAAAGAAATTATAGAACTGTTAGATACTCAGCTTTCTCTGATTATAATCAAGTTTTACAAGCAGGGAATAATTTGGGTATTAACGTCTATATGATACAGGAAGGAGAGAAATCCATGACAATAAAATATATACAATATGTTGTATTTTCTTGAAGATATAGCTAGTATTTAAATGCTAAGATATAAAATAATCATAACTATGGTTATGATCTCACTTATTCTGGTGTTTTTCTTTTTCAGGTCAAGTCATGATGGTTTGAAAACAGATGTATTGCTTAAGTTTCAGTTTGCTTCTAACAATGCAGACACGATAAAAAGGCAAGCTGACAAAATTTTGCATCAGAAGTTGAAATTAAATGAAAGCTTCTTGAAGATAGATACTTCATTACCTTTTCTTAGAGGCAAGAAATCCCATTTTCCTTCCTTTTTAGAGTTTATCATTTTAATGATCTTATCTATAGAGAAAGCTTCATTTCACCATAAAATGAAATTCCTTTTCATTTTTGAATTTCTCATCTACTTGATAGTAAACAAATCCCCACACAACAGCAAAGAACATATTCCTTTGATTAGTATAGAAATAATTATGAAACAAAAATTGTAGGATAACCCAAATATAATAATATTTCTTTTTTAAAAAGAACTCTTGGTGGAGTTGTTTGAATCAATTAAGCATGTATAAGAGAAAAAAGAAAACTACACTCAGCTACTGATATAGTAACTATAGTGCCTGGTTCTTTCTGTTGCAATACTCTCTCCAATAAGAATCCGGAATGTAAGGGTAGTATGAACGCAGAAATCATGATATGTGGGGCACAAACATGATTTTGTCTCCTGTGAAAGGAGACTTGTAATTTTTTTGTGACACAATCAGGATTGGCCCGGGCATAGAGGAGACAGAAGAAGAAAAATGCCAGACCTTCATGATACCTGTCTCTGGCATAAAGGTACCATGTCATTTGCAACACAGGCATAAGGAACTAGGTGATAAATGTTTGGGGTGTGAGATTAAACAAAACTCATAATTCCAAGGCTATTGTTAGCCTTGTATATATTAACTTTGAAGGTACCATATTGTACAAGAATATGTGTAAACTATGAAATGAGACTGTAAGGCTGACAAATAATTACAGATACCAATAAGGTTTCCCTTGGTACATTTTCCCTCAAAACTGTTCCAGAGGGCTAGAGCAGATATACTATAATATGCTAACAGAAGAGAAAATTGCATTATAGGTTTGGTGAAAGTCAAAAAGAAAAAAAAATAGCTTGAAGAACTTGAAGTTTCTGTGAGTAATGCCCAACATTCAGTTCTGTTAATCATGCAGATAGAACAGAGTAGACTCTGAATCCAATGCACTGTGCTTTAGATAGCAGAGACAAGACTTTCTAAAGAAAACATTTTGTTGAAGGATGTAGTAAGTATGTGTGAAACTCTGATTTTTTTAAAAAAATTAATTTAATCCTGAGCTCCCATTAAGCCAAATGTTACAAATTTAAACTCCATCGTTCCTGGATCTATCTGCCCACCCTGACCCCCACTTTGTTATGTTAGGGTACTTAGGTCCTTCACAGTGTTGCTGGATCAGAGTGAGGGATGGGTCCATTCAGGCATCTACTGGCAAACCATCCATCAACGGATCTTTGGTAGCCTATCAGGGCAAGTTACTGTTAAGACATTACTCATTCACATGGAATGTCTCCTCAGATTCATCATTCATCCTGAGTCTTCTGTGCTTGCCAAGGATGCTTGGAAATTAATTTGCATATATTTTAAAAATTTCATCTTTTTCTGCAAAAGACTGATAATTCCTTGAATATAAGAAATATGTCTTCTGTAGTTACAATCACATCCCAAGATTAGCACAGAACTCAGCACAGGGCAGGAACTTGGTATTTGTAAAATGTTCTATCTTTAACTCTGTAGATGAACTCATACTCTTGAAAGTGGGCAGGAAACAAAAGCAATCTTAAAATTAACAAACACCACAGAACACTGAGGAAATCATTCCTCTTTCCATGTAGAGCTTTAGAATTACATGGGAATACATAAAAAATTTTAAAAACATATCTTGGGTTTCATAGGGCAAGAGAAATCATTTCAGTATATACAGTAAAAAGAAAATGCATGGAGTGCATTCTATGGGAGCGTCTGCAGGTAGTGGTGGGAAGATCCTCAAGGCTAGAATTCAGGAGACCTGTGTCTCAGTAATAGTTCAGCCTGGGGTAGGTTGCTGAAACTGTCTCAGTTCCTGTTTTGCAAAATGAAAACAGTAGCAACTATGAAACTTATCTTTTAGAAAAATCTAAAAATGCTTTGAAAAGGACTAGTATAAATACACTAACATAATGCATTATTATATGGACTTTTTCAGATATCTTTAGCAATTCTGATTCTAGGAAGTTGGATAATTGATAGGATGTCTTGAAAAAGGTAGCTGAAAAACTAAAACACACAGAGGGCCCCAAAACACAAATATTGGAAGAGTCAGTTGGTTAATATCTTAAGTCTAACACAGAAGAAACAATTCTGATAATCAAAAGTAATTAATAAATCAAAAGTAATTTATACAGGATCATAATAAAGCTCAAGGGGAAGCTTTGAGTTTAGCTTTCAAAGTCAATAAGTGCAAGTTTGAAAAATAGTTGCCTATGTAAATCTTCTTTTTACAACTGCAGAATTTAAAATGCTCGTGGATATAATTAGGTGACTTTTTTCTAAAATGTCTAGCTTTGTGAAAATTTCTTCTCATTATATAGAAGTCAGAATTCTCTCCAGTGATTCCAAGTGAATAGATTTTTGAAAAAAAAGGAAAGAAGGAAGGAGGGAAGGAAAGAAGGAAGGAAGAAAGCAGGGCAAGAGGAAGGAAGGAAAGAAAAAGGAAAACAATTAGTTGAAGAGCAAGTTAGCTAAGATTGTCAGAGTTTCATAAAACTGTACTTTTAGTCTTTGATTTTACTCTATGACAACCTTTCATGAAATTAAGTAATTATTTTATGATCCCCAAATATGTCTCTATTTCTGTTTCCTTTCATCATTTAAATACAAAAAAAATAAAGAAAAATAGATGGAATTTACCTGTAGGGAAGAAAAAGAATTTTCCCTCTACCTTTCTGAGTTCTTGACTATAAAAAAAGATCCCTGTAATAAAGATGTTACCAAGAAAAAAAGAAACAGAAGTTTATTAACGTGGGAAATAACTAAGTGAAAATGAGTAGCTCAAAGAGATGGCTTAGACTCTGGCTTGTAGAACAATAAATTTGTGGAGAAATGACAGGACAAAGGAGAGCAGTTTTATATAGGCTTCTAAGGGCAGAGATAAAGGCTGGTTAGTAAAGTGTTATGAGGATTCTTTCGGTGCCTTTCCCAGGCTGATAAAGTCCAAAATGGTCTCTAGGGATTAACCTTTCTCATTCCTGGCAAAGAGAAGAGGAGGAACCCCTTTGTAAATTTATGTTCTACTTTTAGGTAAGTTGGGGAAGAGCAAGAGGAATTTCTTGTATCTGCTTCTTAATTGCCTTTGACTCAAAAGAATTCATATGCCAAAGTGGCATATTTTGGATTGGCATAATCTGACGCTCCTTACATTCTAGGAGAGGGTGTAGGTGGTAGATTTTTGAAAAAATCTTTTATGTCAATTATGTTTGTTTATTTCATGATGTTTTTAAAATGTGTAAACTTTGCCTCAAAGTCTTTGTGAATTGCCTCAGATCAAAGCCAAATAATACGTGATATCACCTTTACTTTATACTAGCTTAATTTAAATTTTTTTAAACATTTAAAAATGGTTTTGCTGGTCTCAAAGTTTTAAGCCAGTACTGCTTCTACCATGTAAATTTAGTACATAGCATATTTTGTGGCAAGTTTTATTTAGCATAAGAAGTAAACCAGAAGGATTTATCTTCAGTATTTCATTTAACACATTTTGTGTCTTATTTCCAATTAAAAAGCTATACTATCTTCTTTAATCAGATCCAATATCCCATCCTATTGAAATAAATTTTGGTTTAGGTAGAAAAGTGAATATTTAGTAATAATAAGAAACAAATCACAAAAAATCACAAATTTTAAAAAGCTAATACTCTAAATATCATACAATCCAAAAAAACACATTATTTTTATAATTAATTTCTTGGTATACCCCTATAATACCTTACTGTTTTCCCCTTACATTTTTTGGACTGCATACTCTGATTAGTTCTTCAAATGACAATGTTTTATAATATTCTACAAAAAGAATAGAAAGATAATTTAGACTTTCCACTGGGATGCTTGATTTATTTAATTTAAATTCAATTAATTAACATATAGTGCATTATTGGTTTCAGAGGTAGAGTTCAGTGATTCATTAGTTTTATATAATCTCCAGTGCTCATTATATCAAGTGCCTTCCTTAATGTCCATCACCCAGTTACCCCAACCCTTCTCCCTCCCAGCAATCCTCAGTTTGTTTCCTATGATTGAAAGTCTTTTATGGTTTGTTTCCCTCTCTGATTTTGTCCTTTTTTTCCCTTCCCTTCCCCTATGATCCTCTATTTTTTTCTTAAATTCCACATATGAATGAGATCACATGATAATTGTCTTTCTCTGATTGACTTATTTCGCTTAGCATAACACCCTCTAGTTCTATTCATGTCATTGCAAATGGCAAGATTTCATTTTTTGATGGCTGGGTAGTATTCCATTGTATATATATACCACGTGCTCTTTACCCGTTCATCTGTTGATGGACATCTGGGCTCCTTCCACAGTTTGGCTATTGTGGACATTGCTGCTATAAACATTGGGGTGCAGGTGCCCCTTTGGATCATTACATTTATATCTTTGGGTAAATACCTAATAATGCAATTACTGGGTCATAGGATAGTTCTATTTTCAACTTTCTGAGGAACCTCCATACTATTTTCCAAAGTGGCTGCACCAGCTTGCATTCCTACCAACAGTGTAAGAGGGTTCCTCTTTCTCCACATCCTCACCAACATTTTGTTTCCTGTCCTATTAATTTTAGCCATTCTGACTTATGTGAGGTAGTATCTCATTGTGGTTTTGATTTGTGTTTTCCTGATGATGAGTGATGTTGAGCATTTTTTTTCATATGTGTATTGGCCATTTGTATGTCTGGAGAAATGTCTGTTCATGACTTATGCCCGTTTCTTGATTGGATTATTTGGTTTTCGGCATTGGATTTGATGAGTTCTTTATAGATTTGTATACTAGCCCTTTATCTGATAAGACATTTGCAAATATCTTCTTCCAGTCTGTCAGGTGTCTTTTGGTTTTGTTGCCTGTTTCCTTTGCTGCACA
Organism: Nyctereutes procyonoides; assembly: GCF_905146905.1. NCBI lineage: Eukaryota > Metazoa > Chordata > Mammalia > Carnivora > Canidae > Nyctereutes > Nyctereutes procyonoides. The sequence continues at coordinate 3,377,793 of NW_026575023.1, read as the reverse complement.
AAAGCTTTTTGTCTTGATGAAGTCCCAAGAGTTCATTTTTGCCTTTGTTTCCCTTGCCTTTGGAGACATATCTAGGAAGAAGTTGCTGCAGCTGAGGTCACAGAGGTTTCTGCCTGTGTTCTTCTCTACAATTTTGATGGATTCTTGTCTCATATTTAGGTCTTTCATCCATATTGAGTCTGTTTTTGTGTATGGTGAATAAAATGGTCCAGTTTCATTATTCTGCATGTGGCTGTCCAATTTTCCCAACACCATTTGTTGAAGAGACTTTTCATTGGATATTCATTTCTGCTGTGTCAAAGATGAGTTGATCATACAGTTGAGGATCCATTGTTCCATTGATCCATGTGTCTGTTTTTGTGCCAGTACCACATTGTCTTGATGATTTCAGCTTTGTAATACAGCTTGAAGTCCGGAATTGTGATGCCACCAGCTTTGGTTTTCTTTTTCAATTTCTTTTGGCTACTTAGGGTCTGTTGTGGCTCCATACACATTTTAAGATTATTTCTTCCAGCTCTGTGGAAAAAGTTGATTGTATTTTGATAGGGGTTGCACTGAATGTATAGATTGTTCTAGGTAGCATAGACATTTTAACAATATTTGTTCTTCCAGTCCATGATCATGGGATATTTTTCCACTTCTTTCTTCTTCAATTCCTTTCATGAGTGTTCTATGGTTTTCTAAATACAGATCCTTTGCCTCTTTGGTTAGATTTATTCCTAGATACCAGATGGTTTTTGGTGCAATTGTAAATGGGATTGACTCCTTAATTTCTTTCTTCAGTCTCATTGTTAGTGTATAGAAATGCAACTGATTTCTGTGCATTTATTTTATATAGGATGCTTGATTTTTAAAAATATTTTGAAATAATTATAGATTCAAAGGAGGTTGCAAAGAAATTTAGAGAGAAATCTCATGCACTTGCATACTTCCCCCAGCCTTTGGTAATGTTAACATCTTATACAACTACAGCACAGTGCCAAAACCAAGAAATTGGCATAGATACAATCCATAGAGTTTATTCAGATTTCACAGTTATATATGAGCTCATTTGTGTGTGTGCATGTATGGGTAGGTATAGCTCTGTGCCATTTTATCACATATGTAACCTTTCAGAACTACTACCACAATCAATATATTCTATTGTACCATATCAAGATTCCCCTGTGTTACCTCTTTATAACTACACCCATCTCCTCTACTCATCTGTAGCCTCTGGCAACCACTTATCCAATCTCCATTCCTATAATTATATCATTTCATGAATGTCATGTAAATCATACATTTTGTACCCTTTTGAAATTGACCTTTTCCCCTCAACATAATTTCCATGAGGTTCATCCATGTTGATGTGTGCATCAATAGTTTGATCTTTTTCATTGCTGAGTAGTAGTCTATAGTATTCCACTGTTTGTTTAACCACTCATCCCTTGAAGAACATTTGATAGTTTCAAGATTTTGGCTATTACAATGAAGCTTCTATGCATATTCATTTTATGTTCCTATAAGAAAATAAGTTTCTATTTCTCTGGGACATATCTAAGAGTACAATTGCTGGGTTGATAAAACGATTTTGGGTCATTTTTGGGTTTTCTTTAGATTTTGGGTTTTGAAAGGAACTACCAAACTACTTTCCAGAGTGGCTATACATTTTGCATTCCCATCAGCAATGTATGAGTGATTTAGTTTCTCTCCACCTTTGCCAACAATTGGTGTTATCACTATTTTTCATGTGGCTTTTCTGATAGCTGTATAGTGTTATCTCATTATGGCTTTAATTTTATTTTCTCCAATTGCTAATAACATCGAACATCCTTTTATGTGTTTGCCATCTATACATCCTCTATGGCAAAATATCTGTGTCCGTGTTTCCTAATTGAGTTGATTTGTTTCTTCCTAAATGCTGAATACGGAGAACTCTTTATATGTTCTATGTATGAAGCCTTTGTCAGATGTGCAGTTTGCAGTAATTCCCACTAGTCTGAAGTTCGCCTTTTCAACCCATAAAGAGAGTCTTTCAGATAGGAAAAGTTTTAAATTTGATGAGATTCACCTAAATGAACTTTGATTTTTATGGATCATCTTGTTGGTAACAAATCTAACTCTTCCTCTAGTCCTGAGTCCCTGATAATTATCTCCTATGTTCTTTTCTGTAAATTTTATACTTGTACATATTATATTTTTAACATTTTATACTTATTTCTATAAGTTTTATGGCTTCATATCACATTAAAGCCTAAAATCCATTTCAAGCTCATTTTTGCATAAGCTGTGAGACTTTTTGTTGTTGTTATTGTTAATAGATATTCAATTGCTCCAACACTGTTTATTGGAAAGGCTGCCCACCTTCCACTGAATTTACTTTTGCTCCTTTGTCAAAAATTAACTGGGCATTTTTATGTGGATCTATTTTTAGATTCTACATTCAATCCCATTGATTTATGTGTCTATCCTTCCACCAGGATCATACTCTCTTGATTACTGCAGCTATATAGCAAGTCTAACATTGGGGAAGAATGAGTCTCCTCCTTTACTCTTCTTTATCAAAGTTATATTAAATACTCTAGTTTCTTTCTAAATAAATTTTAGAATAATTTTGTCTATGTCTACAAAAAAGCTAACAGATTTTTATAGAAATGTTGCTAGACTATAGGTCAGTTTGAGGAGAATTGACATCTTTAGTATGTTGAGTATTTTTTTGAGGTAAAATTCACATAACATAAAATTAACCACTAGCCATTTGAAAGTGTACAATTTGCTGGCATTTAGGTCCTAATGTTGTGCAACCATCACCTCTACCTAGTTTCAAGATATTTTCATGGCCTCAAAGGAAATCGTATATCAATTAAAAAGTCATTCTCCCTTCTGTCTCTATGGTTTTACCTATTCTGTATATTTCATATAAATGGGACCATGTAATCTGTGACTTTTGTGTCTGGCTTCTTTCACTTAGCATAATCTTTCAGAATTCATGTTTTAGGATGTATCAATACTTCATTCCTTTTAAGGCTGAATAATATTTCACTTTATAGATATATTACATTTTGTTTACCTAGTCATCAGCTGATGGACATTTGTGCTGTTTCCATTATTTGGCTATTGTGAATAGTACTGCTATAAATATTGGCATATAGTACTTATTTGAATACCAATTTTCAATACTGTTGGATATATACCCAGGAGTGGGATTGCTGGGCGATATGGTCACTATGTTTAACTTGTTAAGGAATAGTAAACTGTTTTCCACAGTAGCTACATCATTTTATATTCTCATTAGCAGTGTATAAGGGTTCTAATGTCTCCCAATTCTCATCAATACTTGTTATTTTCCTTTTCCTTCTTTTTTTTAAGATTTTATTTATTCATAGAGACAGAGAGAGGCAGAGACACAGGCAGAGGGAGAAGCAGGCTCCACACAGGAAGCCCGATGTGGGACTCGATCCCGGGTCTCCAGGATCACACCCCAGGCTGCAGGCGGTGCCAAACCGCTGCGCCACAGGGGCTGCCCTTTCCTTTTTTTCCTTTTTTTTTTTTTTATTGTGAGTGTAATAGGTCTGTGTGGTGGTGTGATAGGTGCCAAATTTTGCTGAATGTATTTCTGTATCAATTGACATAATCATATAATTTTTTCCTATAGCCTATTGACCTGGTAGATTATACTAATTGATTTACAAACATTGAACCTTCCATACCTGAAATAAATGCATTTCATCACTGTATTATTCTTTATATATATTGTTGGATTCAATTGGTTAAAATTTTGTTGAGAATTTTGCGTCTAAATTCATGATAGATATTAGTCTGTTTCTTTGTTAATCTAGTTTCAATAGCAGGAAAATGCTGGCCACATCAAATGAACTAGGAAATGCTTTCTTATAATTCCTAGAAGAGATTGTATAAAAGTACTGTTAATTCTTTGAATGTTTTGCCAAAGTCTCCAGTGAATCCATTTGGGCCTAAGGATTTTTTTTAATCTTTTATTCAATTTCTTTAATAGTAGGAATATTCAAGTTATCTATATCATCTTTGTTGAGTTTTGGTAGTTTATGGTTTTTAAGGGATTTGTCCTCTTTAAATTGTCAAATTTATGAATGTAAAGTTGTTCAAAGTATTTCTTACTTTTTAAGAAGTTTTCATGCGAACACTTATTTTAAATCATCGTATGCATATACTTGCAGGACAGTGGTAATCCTAAAACTTTTGTTTTGTTTTTTGGGTTTTTGGGGTTTTTTTTGTTGTTTGTTTGTTTTAGTTTCAGAGGTAGAATTGAGTGATTCATCAGTTGCATATAACACCAAGTGCTCATTACATCAAGTGCCTTCCTTAATGCCCATCACCCAATTATCCCTTCCCCCACCCTCCTCCCCTTCAGCAATCCTCAATTTGTTTCCTAGAGTTCAACGTCCTTTATGGTTTGCCTCCCTCTCAACTTTCATCTTATTTTATTTTTCCTTCCTTTCCCCTGTGTTCATCCATTTTGTTTGTTAAATTCCACATATGAGTGAAATCATATGGTATTTGTCTTTCTCTGACTCATTTTGCTTAGCATAATACCCTCTAGTTCCATCCTTGTCATTGCAAATGGCAAGATTTAATTGTTTCTGATGGTTGAGCAATATTCCATTGTATATATACCATCTCTTCTTTATGCAGGTTCTTTTGTGATATCCCCTCATTTAATTCCTGACATTGGTGATTTGTGTCTTTGTCAATCTTCTAGAAGTTTATCTTTTTATCTTTGTCAGTCTTCCAAAGGTTTATCAATTCTATTGACTTTTTCTTACAATGAATGTTTTTTGTCTCATTGATTGTTCTATATTATCTTTCTAATTTTGACTGAAATTTTGATCTTTATTGATTTTTTCTTTACTATTTCCTTCCTCTTCCTTGCTTTAAGCTCGCTTTGCTCTTCTTTTTCTAGTTTTCTTTTTCTTTTTCTTTCTTTCTTTCTTTTTCTTTTTTTTTTTTAGTTAGGAACTCAAGAATACCTTTTCTTTTCTAAGATAAACATTTAGTGCTATAATTTTCCTCTCTGTAATACTTTACCTGCATCCCATGATATTTGCTATGTTTGTACATTTGTATTGATTCAATTCTATGTAATTTTTTACTTCTTTGGTACTTCTTTTTGGGCCCATGTATTATTTAGTAGTCTGTTGTTTAATTCCCAAGTGTTTGGAGATTTTCTCCTTACCTTTCTTTTCTTTTTAAAGATTTTATTTTATTTATTCATGAGAGAGAGAGAGAGAGAGAGAGAGAGAGAGAGGCAGAGACACAGGCAGAAGGAGAAGCAGGCTCCATGTAGGGAGCCTGACGTGGGACTCGATCCTGGGTCTCCAGGATCACGCCCTGGGCTGAAGGTGGAGCTAAAGCGCTGGGCCTGGGGGCGGCTCCTCCTTACTTTTCTTTATTGATTTCTAATTTGACCCCACTATGAACAGAGAACATATTCTGAGTTCAATTCTTTTAAATATGACACAAGATATGGTCCTTTTTAATGAATGTTCCATAGGTGTTTATAAAGAATGTGCTTTCTGTTATTGTTGGGTGGAGTGGTTTATAAACGTCAATTAGGTCTTGTTGGTAGCGTTAATTATGTATCCTTGCTGATTTTCTGTCTAGTAATGCTATCAATTTGTTGATTCTAAGTCCCCAATTATAATTGTGAATTTGTCTATTCCTTCTTTCAGCTCTCTTAGTTATTGCTTGATGTATTTTGAAGCTCTGCTATTTGTAAACATGCATTTAAAATGATTAAATATTCATAGTAGATTGATCCTTTTATTATCAAGTAATGTCCTTCTATGTCCCCAGTAATTTCTTTTCTCCAAAGACCACTTTATTTGATATTAATAGAGCCACCACTGCTTTTTCTTTTTCTGGATTCATATTTGTATGATCTATTTTTTTGCATCCTTTTACTTTCAATTTGGAAATTTCAGTGTAAAAAACAAATAGCTGAATCATGTTTTCTTAATTATACTCTGCTATTCTGTCTTTTAATTGAGGTACTTAAACCATTCACATATTAAATATTGATATGTTAGAGCTTAAGTAATTTTATTATTTGATTTCTTTTGTGCTGTGTCTTGTTCCTCTGTTTCTTTTTTCCTCCCTCCCTGTCGGTAGCAGGAACATTTGTTTTAGGGTCCCATTTTTATTTATTTGTAATGCTTTTGAGTTTATCACCAGGTATAGCTCCCCTAGTGGCTGTTCTAGATATTAACATACATAACATCATAGACTACTGGTGTCAACATTGTATCACTTCCATTTTGGTCTCTTTGCCCCCCCTATTTTTTAGAAACATTTTTCTTAAGTATTTCCTCTCTATATATTCACATCAGATGGCACTGCATCTTTTGTTTCAACCATAACATATATTTAAAGAAACTTATAAGGTGAAAAATAGTCTATTATGTTTATTTCTGTTCTTACACATTCTGTCTCTTTCCTTTCTGAAGGTACTAGCTATTATCATTTGCTTTTTGTTTGGAGAGCTTCCTCTAGCCATTATCCAAGAGTAGCTCTGTTAGAAACTAATTCTTTCCATTTCTCTTCATCCTAGAATACATTTATTTCTAAATATAGTTTCAATGGATATAGGATTCATGGTTGATAGTTTTTTCTTTCAGAACTTGAAAAATGCTATGCCACTTCCTTTTGTCCTCCACGGTTTCAGATGAGAACACTGCTGTTATTTGAATTGGTGTTACTTTATAGGTAACGTATCACTTTTTCTGTTTTTAAGGTTTTTTTCATTGCCTTTAGTTTTTAGTAACAATTACAATGGGTCTTGGGGTAGATTTGAGTTTTTCTTATTTGAGATTTTCTCAGCTTCTTGAATCTATAGACCTCTGTCTTTATCCAAATTTGGGGAGTTTCCAACCATTATTTCCTTGAATACTTTTTCAGTCTCACACTCTTTTGCTTCTCCTTCTGGAATTCTGATAATATACAATGTTAAGTCTTTTGTTATTATCACACAAATCTCAGATTTGCTCATTTTTTTTCAGTCTCTTTTCTCTCTGTTCTTCTGAGTAAATACTATTTAATTTCATCCAAGTTTACTGATTCTATCCCCATCTCCACTCTATTGTTAAGACCACCTAGCAGCATTTGTTTTATTACTCTTATTATTATATTTTTCAGTCCTACATTTGTCCTTTTTTTAAAGTAGGCTCTACACGCAGCATGGAGCCCAACATGGGATTTGAACTCATAACCCTAAGATCAAGACCTGAGTTGAGATCAAGAGTTGGATACTTAACTGCCTGAGGCGCCTTTCCATTTGATTTCTATAACTTCTATATCTTTGCTTAGATTTTCTATTTTTTCACTTGTTTCAAGAGAATTTGAAATTGATTGCTAAATTATTTTTTCTAGCATCTGCTTTAAAATCCACATCAGATACTTCCAACATTGTATTCATCTCAGTGTTGGCATCAGTTGATTGTCTTTTCTCATATAGATTCTGGTTTTCCTGGGGTTTGGTATGGTAAATAATTTTTGTTGTATTCTACACATTTGGTTATCATATTAGGAGACTCTTGATCATGTTTAATTCTTTTATTCTAGCAGGTAGTTTAATTATTTAGGTTTGGAGCATAGATTCTCACCTACTCTCAATGTTTCAATAAAAAGTTAGTTTTCAGGGTCCTTACACCACTATTCTAGTCTTCTGGAGTTTCCTTTCAACTTCTGCTTCCTCTTATCTCCTATGTGAGAGTAGAATAGGCTTTTCTAGGCTGCTTTGTATTCCTGGGCCTTCCTCTGTGGAGGGGTGTAGTGGGCCTGAACCTATTAATGTCACTAGGTATATAAAGTTTGATGTTGTCCCTCTGGGTGTAAGTGTACAAGCTGGTGCCCTGGTTGGGAAGTGGGGTTTGGGATGACCAAGATTTTCTTGCTGTTACTGCTACTGGCAAAATGGATAGCCAGCCCTGTGTTGTGAAGCAGAAGGTTTCGGCTCCTCACTAGGCCTTTGTTTTGCTTCGTTCCCAGTATTTGGAGAGACAGAACAGACTTTTCTCAGGATTTCTTGTTTATGCCTATTGATGGTTTTAGATTGCAGGACTTTCTTTGTCCCCAGTCCAGAGTATGTGTGCGATGAAAAGAAAACTAAGAAACTCACCATATTGTCCTTTATTAATACTACCATTGCTCATAGCTCAAGTCCTTATAATTTATTATCTCCCATCATTTATCAGATGCCCGGGGCATTCACTATATGTAAGCAATTAGCTTCTCTCCTATGCATCTAGAACAGTATTACCTATGGATCACACTTGGAAGAATCGCCAGACACACTCAAACAAATATGGGATATAGCATCACCATGGAAGTTCATCATCAGTTTCTACAGATAGAAATGAGACTAGGCTAAAGTTACCTGTGAAGTAAACCATAATTCCACCCCTCTCACTGATCCATAACCTACAGAATGTGACACTAGACTTTAATTGACCTTACAGTGAAAGGATTGTATGATAAGATTTTACCTTAAGAAATATTTAAATCATGTCCTTAACAGCCTTGCTTCATAATACTATTGTGAGGATATAGCAATATTTGGTATAGTCCCTGGTATATAGGACTTAGTAAATTATCAATTATCATTACATTATTCATTAAGCAAATATTTTGAGAACCTAGTTGTGCCAGTGAAATTATAGAACATTTCAACTGGAATAAAAAGATAATGGTCTACTAAATAAGTAAATAAACAAAGTAATATTGAATAATGTGAATTTACATACAGAGAATAGAGAGTGGAAGGCTACTTTGACTTGTCATGGAAAGCCTCTCTGAGGAGAGGATTTTTAAGCTAAGATCTGAATGTTAACAAGGAACCAACCACGAGAATGGTCAAGGGAGAGCATTTCTCCCAGAAGGTACAACTGGAATAAAGACTATAAGAGCACCCTGGCACAGTCAAGAAACAGAAAGTCCAGGAGGATTCATTACAAATATCAGGGAAGCCACTAGAGAATTGTTATTATTGGAAAAACCTAATTCTAAGAGATTTATTCTAATAAATATAATAATAAATATAAGCATAGTTCCCTGCTGATGAACACAATGTTCCTCTATAGAGTCTGATTGATAGATTCATTAATTTGCAGGCTTACCAAAACTCTATACTGGTTTTCATCTTAACAAAAATGTGGATCTGGGTTGCTCATTATAGTATCTGGCATAAGAAACAATTCATATAATTTTGGGGAATAGTCACTGATCATATTTTCTTCTATTTTAGTTTATGATAAAATGACTAACATGTTTTGAAGATTTGTTAGTACATTGGTGGATCTTTATTTCACTAGGAGCCTCCATGGAGATGTCAAGCATCTAAGATGCTTTGGGTATCTTTATCACATTACTAATGTATGAATGAGGACAGAAGGAAATAGTGTCCACCATAAAATAATACATACATGAAAGTAGTCCTAGACTCCTCTGCTTAACTTGCATTTTAATAAAATGGCATGGATAAATTAATTAGATGTAGTCCTCTTTTATGACAAGTAATATCTTTCTCTATGCCAATGATTTTAAAATAATAAACCAGGATTTTCCTAGAGTCCACAGATAGTTAGAAGGAGGCTTTGATTTATATCCAGGCCTCTCCTTTTTGTAAGATTTTATTATATTGCCTTTAAATTAAGAAATTCCTGAATAATTCATTTCATTCCAACCAGAAACATTCATGTATGCAGGCATAATATTTTCAAATTATAATTGTTCCACTGCTGAGCAGTCCTCTTGTTTTTTTCCAGATATGAATGAAGCACAAGCAGAGCACATTCTGAACAGCTGTAAGTTCGAGAATATCAGTGTAATGTTTGTAGATCAAATGCTAAAACTCAAAATACTGCTAGAGTTTCTCTATTTCCATGTTTACTATTTTGCAAAAATATATATTTCTGAATAAATACATGACCTAATTTTCCATAAGGAAAAAAATACTATTAATAATTGGGAATATGTACATGGGCTCCTTAGAAATAACTTGTTATTCCTGACAGTAAGTTTCATTGATTACTTCTTTTAACAATTCCTTATCTTTGTTCTATTTTATTAAGATTTTATTTAAGATTTTAATTATTTATTCGTGAGAGACACTGAGAGAGAGAGAGGCAGAGACATAGGCAGAGGGAGAAGCAACCTCCATGCAGGGAGCCTGATGTGGGACTTGACCTGGGGACTCCAGGATCACGCCCTAAGCCAAAGGCAGACGCTCAACTACCCAGGCTATCTCCCCTATAATTTTATCATATTTATTTTTACTTGGTTCACTTTGTTAAAGTAGAAAATTCTGCTTAGAATTAAATGACACCGGGGATCCCTGGGTGGCTCAGCAGTTTTGCGCCTGCCTTTGGCCCAGGGCGCGATCCTGGAGTCCCAGGATCCAGTACCGAGTCGGGCTCCCGGCGTGGAGCCTGCTTCTCCCTCTGCCTCTCTCTCTCTCTGTCTATCATAAATAAATAAAAATAAATCTTAAAAAAAAAAAGAATTAATTGACACCCACTAATTTTAATTATGTGAATTTTGACAAATCATAGTAGAATAATGGTTATAATATTAGACAAGTATTTTAAGTGTACAAATGATATTTTTCTGCAATTAATAGTGTACATTTGCACTCAAAATTGTCAGATATTCCTGGAATAAATTGCCGTCCATAATAAAATAACCTAAAATATATGAAAAAACAAATCTTAAGCTGAAGCGGCTTTAAATGTACCAAGGAGAATATTACATAGTTTATTTCAAAAAATTAATCATTTTTCAATTTGAATAATCATTCTATTATATAATTTTGATTAATTTTTTAAAGGCAAGGCAAACCTACAAATGTTTCCATCTTTAACTCTGTGTCAAATATGCCTACACATGTTTATAACTCTGTTTAAAAATAACCATCCTATAGCTACACTTGTTGCAAGCGTAGCATAATGTATAGAGAGGTTGAATCTCTATGTTGTACACCTAAAACTAATGTAACATTGTGTGTCAACTAAAATAAATGAATAAAATAAAATATATAAATAACTATCTTATTTCCTTCTGACAGGTTGTGGAAGAGGGAAGGAGTTTCCTTCCATGGAAAGAATTGCTGAGGGTTATCCTGCAAAAAAAGCTGATTGGCCATGGCAAGCCAGCCTGCAAATAGATGGCATTCATTTCTGTGGAGCTTCTTTGATCAGTGAGGAGTGGCTCCTGACTGCTGCTCATTGCTTTGATATGTAAGTCCTCAGTCTGTATCAACAGGATCACCAATTTCATTTCCTTTTCTCACCTTCATTTCTTATAACTGTCATCCCCTTTTCATTCGTTTTTTGTTTTTAAAGATTTTTAATTTATTTGAGAAAGAGAGATAGAGAGAGGGAGCGTGAGCATAAGCAGGGGGAGGGCAGACGCCCCACTCAACAAGGGGATGGATGAGGGTCTCAATCTCAGGAACCCCTGGACCCTGAGATCATGATCGGAGGCAAAGGCAGATGCTTAACCAATTTTTAGCTAGCCAGGTACCTCTAATTTTTTCATTCTTTTCTGAGCATCTAGGCCTCCCACTGGAACTTATGACTGTGAAGCAGGCTTAGGGACAAATGACAGATACTAAAGAGTAGCAGAAAAGTTAGAGAATCTTCAGCTCCAACTGAAAATATATTCTCCAGCAATCCTAACTTTAAGAACAAGTCAACACTGTCAAAAGTTAAACACAGTCAACAGTTTTCCTAAGATATATTGTAGATTTAAAAAAAAAAAAACTCTGCTAATATAGTATCCTTACCCACAAACTTACATCAGATTATCCCATATGAATATATTTAGTGCTGCACTGTTATTATTATATCTTTTTTGAAGATTTAACGTCAGGCATATGAGGAGATAATAAAGAGATAACAATAACTGTAGTGAAATTCATATAATATGGGAAATATTCTAGGTAAAATGTTAACTAAAAAGAAAGGATGAGAAAACAATATATAATGTATGGCTCCAATGTGACACCTCTCCCTCTCCTTTTCCCTTCATTCCCTCTCTCTTTCTCCTTCCATAGCTATACAGATGTTTATATTACTGCATGCATATGAGGGTATATATGTGTGTGGGCATGTACATATGTGGATACATAGGTCTAATTTTATTTATTTATCTTCAACTAATCTGTATTACTTTTATAATCAAAATAACAATAATATTTTGTTTCCTTTAGAAAATACAAACTCCTCCTCAAGAGGAGTAATAGAAGCTACCTTAGAATGGGGGGATTTGTATCGGCTAAATAAAGCAAAGCAGTCCTGGGGGAGAAGCCTCAAATAAAGTGGGAAGACCCATCAACTATCACCTTAAACAATTTGTCCTTCTACTGCCCCTATGTCCCATGCCGATTCAGAGTCCTGGGCAACTTTGAATCAGCAATGAATCAACCCTAATCCTTTTCATCTGTGATCAGTTACAAAAACCCCAAACTCTGGACGGCTAGTTTTGGAACAACTCTCAGCCCTCCATTGATGAGAAGAAAGATACAATCAATTATCATTCACGAAAACTATGCTGCCCATAATCATGACGATGACATCGCTGTGGTGAAGCTCTCCACCCCAGTCCTATTTTCCAGTGATGTGGGCAGAGTCTGCCTCCCAGATGCTACTTTTGAAGTCTTGTCTCAGAGTCCAGTGTTTGTCACTGGATGGGGAGCATTAAAAACTAATGGTGAGTATCTCAATAAAAAAAAAAAAAGCCTAAGCAAAAAATGCAAACCCATCTTCCATTTGAATGGAGACATAAAGTAAGATTCAAAATCACAGTATTGAAAATAAGAGATGAAATCAAGATGTCCTGTGAAAAGTATCACAAAACAACAAACAGAAAAACCCAGATATGGTGACTTATGAAAACTTTGGCTATAGCTGTTACACAGTATCTATGTTTAATGTCTTCTTTATGGGCTATTTTGGAAACTAGTTATAACTTTCTTTTCAAAAATTATTAAAGCATGTTTCTTCACATCCTTTCTTTCTGTTGCTGTCTCAATATGCAGAGATTCTGCTATGGCTGCATGAATCTTAAAGTATGTGATTTGTGAGCAGTAATAATGATAAACCTCTATAATGTGTCATGCAACTAAACAAAAACATTCTTAAGCATCAATTTAAAAGGCACATGTGATGCTAAATATTAAACAGTTCCCTCGGATGTATCTATGGAGGAGTTTTTGACCTTAGGAATTCATAAAGTTCACAAGTATGGCATTTTACTACATTTAATAACACACAATAAACCGCAAAGATAGATCTTTAGGTCCTGATATGAGTCTCTAGTTCTACTTCTCTTAGGGAAACAATTTACATATAGTTTCATCTGCCTTTGAGTTTCTGATTCTTGTTCCAGACTTTTATAGGAATCTCCTTCCTTTCAGTATGTACTTCAAAATTCTGACATTGGGTGCAGGTTGTTATACTGTCATAATCTGAGAATTCTTTTCCTTGTCTCTGGGAGTCTGCTTCATTCTATAGGGAATGGTAATGAGTACAAACGGGAATCAAATCCTTTGGGATTCGACAGTACCTATTGAAGGGAAGCAGATTCCTATAAAAATGAAATGGCAAAGACTTGGTAGATCAAGTGCATAAATAAGACTACAACATTTTAGTAAGAGTCTGGAACACGAATCAGAAATTCAGAGGCAGATGAAACTATATGTAAATTGTTTACCTAAGAAATAGATCATGTTTTATTAACAGCCCTTCTTCCTTTTCTCAATTGTCTTTGAATCTGTTGTAAACAGAATACCCATCTCCATATGAAGAACTAATACAGTCTTTAAAATAAAAGCTGTTAAGAGGTAACGAGGAGAACAGAATGATAAAAACATAAATACGCAATTTCGGGATCCCTGGGTGGCGCAGCGGTTTGGCGCCTGCCTTTGGCCCAGGGCGCGATCCTGGAGACCCGGGATCGAGTCCCACGTCGGGCTCCCGGTGCATGGAGCCTGCTTCTCCCTCTGCCTGTGTCTCTGCCTCTCTCTCTCTCTGTATGACTATCGTAAAAAAAAAAAAAAAAAAGTGCTTTTCATATATAACAAGTCAATAAATGTGTGGGTCATTAATAAAACATGATCTGTTCCTTATCTTGGTATTTATTACTTACCCTGGAATTAGTTTTGGATAGCCATTTGAGATCAAAGTAGACATGGGTCTTCTGATGAAGTAAGCGTATTCCATTTATTCAGCATTACAATGACTTACTACGATACAACCTTGCTCTATACTGCTCTTCCTAAAGGATTCTCAATTCCCAGTATAGTTGTGTTCTTTTTAGAGTAATGTGGTAGATTTTCAGGTAAGGTAAGGTGAACTATCACAGATTATTCCAGGTGGTGAGAAATGCCCTGGGCTTAAATTTAATGTCATCTCCCATTTAGCTATGTGATCAATAAGAGTCATACTGGGTAAACTTTGTTTTTCTCGTCTGAAAAAGAGGATATTCGTATCTAACTTTGTTGGTTATTGCAAGGATTAAGTAAGACAGTGGAAGTAAATGTGCCAAAATGGTACCTAGCACATAGAAGGCATACAAGAAATATAACTTTAACCTTAGCATTGTCATTAAGCTCAGAGTCCTACAACTTCAAGACATATGCCTTATCACTGATCCATCGTTTGTAAGATACAACAATTATCATAAGCAATAACATGAAAATTCTTCATCTACTTTTTTCTTCTTTAGGTCCCTTTCCCAATGCTCTGCGACAAGTCGAAGTAGAGATCATAAGTAACGATATATGTAATCAAGTTAATGTATATGGTGGTGCCGTATCATCAGGAATGATATGTGCTGGATTTTTAACAGGAAAACGAGATGCCTGTGAGGTAAGAATAGACGCAAATCCACAAAAGTGCATTTGTTGAATAGAGGTGGCGTTACTGACCATAGGCCAATATCACTTCATATGACTCCATATAATTAAGTTGTGGAGGAGATAGGAGAATGTAAAGAGAGGGAATGGGAGACCTATAAGATATGCTCCTCATTTAACATCCTATTATTGTTCAGAACCACATGTAAAAAATGACCATCAGTTGCAAATTAGGGCTTTGATTAGAGGGAAAGAAAATCCTAGAAGCAGATAGTATAAACCAAGCCAGAAAGGCACACAATCATTGCTTCAAGTCACAGTGATAACAATTGGGTATCTAATCCCTACTACATGTAAGGCACTATGGAATGGGGTCTGCAGATATCTCCATGGCCAATAGACCACCATCATCTTACCAGTGCTTACTCCTTTGGGCTTTAGCAGTGTACATTCAGATAGAATTACACTATTAGGGGAAAAATATATTTATCTACACTCACTCATATTAAAGTGTCACTTCACAAATTATATCTTAAAATTAACTAAATAAATAGCATTTTCCCAAACCATACAAAACATTAATTTTAAGTATTAAGCATTTAAGAATATCAGTTTTAAAGCCAGGGCACTTAAAAGACTAAAAATAAGTAACTAAAATACTAAAGATTTTGACTTGGGGTCCAACAGTTTAGCAGTTCTTAAAAGATTAGGAAATGTTTGACAATTTGATACGTACACCTGTGTTTCCTAAGTGTATAGGTGGCACTATTGGTCTGCCATTGGCTGTCTGTAATGCGATATAATAAACATTCATTCACTTATTCATTCAAGGCTTTTTTATTTTTTTGTAAGTTGCAAGGTAATGTGGCAATTACTGAAGGAAACATAAACATAAAAAAAAAACAAAACCTATGTTGAATTCACAATGGATTTACATTCTAGTAATGTAGCACACAAGTAACAAAAAGAACAAAAACCTAGGATTTGGCTACATATTCTAGAATATAAGATCTCCTTCCACTCACTTTACTTCCTGAGGAAAAGCAGAAACAACAGGGTGGTCCATGATACAACTGGATCACATTACATCTGAGCAGTAATATAAATTTACACAAGAGCAGATGTTCTCTTCCATTGGTCTGTGCTTCCTTGCTTCCTTCATCAGTAGCAAAGTAAAATACTGAGGACCTAAATGAGATGTCATCCTACAGGAAAGGAGCTGAGGAGCATTGTGTTTAGTAGACCAGAGTTTTCATACTCTGTCCACTGAGCTCTAAAGTGTACTAAGAAGCATGGAAAGGGAAGGGAAGAGAACTAAAGGCACAAGGCTCTAGGACCCCCGGCCTGCTTCAAACAGGCTCATTAAAAAAAAAAAAAAAAAAAAAAAAAACAGGATCATTTTTTTTAAATATAAAATAAGTCTATAAGGGGCTTCCATATAATGCTTCATTCGAATGAGTAGGTTCATTGCTAAAAAATAATTTCAAAAATTATTAATCTAAACCTTAGGTTAAAGATATCAGGGAAGTCCTCAAGATTCATACACTTCAAACCAGTTCTCTAGGGCTAGGGATTAAGTCTTCATTTGGAAACAAAAGCCTGTCTGTAATAAATAATGCACTTTGCCTGGGGTGCCTTTTGCATTTATCTTTCTCCTTTCAAACCTATTGCTGAACAACAGTATCACATCCAGGACAGTTTCCTATCGACTAGTGTGAATGGAATAGCGTGCAGTTCAAATTTAAAGCAAGTGATTATATCTAGCTAACAGGACAGGAGTTGACATATAGTTGAGGCTTGAAGTCATTTATGTAAGAATTGTATGCCTGGACTTAGGTTCAGTTTGTGCTTCCTGTTTAGAAAGAGCAAAACTAAAAACTACACAAAGAGAAAACTTAACTTTATTCACACTACCCTCCAAATGAAGACATCAACACAGATAAGCGAAAGTAGTAAGATAAAAAAGAGTTGCAAGTGATATACTCTACTGTTACATTAATATTGATGGCAAGTAAAAATAGAATTCATTTTATACATTCAATTTAAAATATTAATTTGGTAGATAGTCACAGGCTCATTAACTTGCATTTTTTACTCCTCTTAATTTATTACATTGACTGTGTACATTTCTTCTTCTCCAGGGTGATTCTGGAGGACCTCTTGTTATAGCTCGTGATAGAAGCATCTGGTATCTTATTGGAATAGTAAGCTGGGGAATAGACTGTGGAAAAAAGAACAAGCCTGGACTTTACACCAGAGTGACTCGTTATCGGGACTGGATTAAATCTAAAACCAACATCTAATGCAACAATCACCTCTACATCCGCAGTGTAAATGAGGTCTCTAGGAAATTGTGTTTAGTATGTGTTGCCATGTATACTGTCACTGAGTTCAAGATGCAAATAAGCGTAATCTGACAACACGCCTCTTAAACATGAGAAAAGCAGACATTCTTTTACATCATTTGAAGTGTTTTGCTAACCATGAGCATACAAGATACTGTCAACTCCACAAATATCTGCCCCCTGCTGCTAAGTGTCTCTCATTATCTCCTTGCTCATCTTCCTGTTCCTACTACATACTTCTTTTTTTAGAATAATCCCATTTAATCAGACAAATACCCACTGGCTAAGCATTCTCTATTTTTCTCCCTGACAGGGCATGCTGCCCTTCCCTGACTCCACAGTTTTTAACCTCTCCACTAAATAATCCTCATTAAGAATCTGTAGGCTCATGGTACTAGACAAATCAAGGTAATTCGTTTTGGCAAATGCTAACACAAATGTGGTGGGGCACTAGATGGGAACCTGGGACTTACAAGATGGCACTACTATGAGTCCTTCCCTTTTGTCCTCAGATGCACACGTACCTCTCTTTGAAACATGAAGAACATTGACTTTTACATTTACACCCAATAGTACAGATTTTAAACTCTTTAAACTACTACCTAATATATACCTTGGAACAATGAATACATCTGTAGACCAGACAGCAAAACTGGAAACAATGCCTAGCACAGGGTTCTGTTCTACACTACCCCAAAATGCTTTTTTGATATTTAGGGGAAAAAAAAAAACAAAATTTCTTGTCCTTATTGTTAGGTGGAAACAAGAAGAGAAAAAGGACTCCTCGAGAAGGAGCTACTTTCCATCTCTAAAAATGAGAGAAGTTCCAAACCTGATGTAAATTTACTTTCCGCTTCTGTTTTATTAGATCTTAATGCATTTTATTTTCTAAATAGTTTTATTTTCAAACAACTTCAGAACACGTAAGGAACCCACAGAATAAGAAATCAGTATAAATTACATATTTGTAAATAACTTGAGAAGCCAGTATAAAATTAGACATCCACAAACAATTTGATACAAGATTTTGAAAAAGACCTTATTGTCTAATATTTAAATTTCCTATTAAGAAAGTGCTGGCATTCTTTGACGTATGGTATTTTTAGAGAATATTCAAATAATTTAGAAAGTTTTTGGAGAGATTTAACTTGTATGATAAAACAGTCATTTTCATATGTATTTAAATGTATATTTTGTGACACTGTATATGACTATGGACTAGTATGGAACAAAACTCAAACCTCTTCTGTGCTTCTAAATCCTTGCTTCCCCCTCTCCATTATGATTAATTTGGCTAATGAAATAACTGCTGCGCTAAGATTTTCTTCTGAGTTTTATATCAGCTGAGAGTCTCTCTTATCCCACATACATAATATTATATTGTATACATTAAAATATATTTATAATAATAAACTCAAACTAATTTTCTTTGAATCATGACTATATTGCATTATACTTTTTCTACTTTTGCCCTACTGACATTAGTCAAAGATAATTCTTTATTGTGAGGGAATGTGGCAGCTATCCTGTGAATCACAGAATATTTAGCTACATTCCTTACGGCTATACACTGTGCCAGTAGTAATTCCCACCAAGTTGTAACAACCATAAACGTATCCAGAGATTGTCAAATGTCTACCAGGGGGGGCAAAATCACCCCCTAAGAACCACTGCCATTGTATCAACAGTCAGAGGAAAAAATCATTATTAAAAACCTTACAACCACAATTTCCTTACATGGAATGTCTGAGAATATCTTTCATCTCCCCCCCCCTTTTTTTTTATAATGTTGATGTGTTGGGAGTTCTAAAAGATCGTCCATGATGATCACACTTATATCTAAACAATCCTAGCCAAATTAAGATCATTTGGAAACTGAACCTGTTTGGGAGGCTGTTTATACAGATCTATTGAGATAGAGATCTATCTATAGGTAGATCTCGATTGATGTGTATAGATATAGAGAAATCTATATAAATTTCTCTCTAGAAAGAGATTTGTCAAATATCTAAATCCTGCATAATCATACCATGTATATTCTATTTAATGTTCTCAGAATGTATAAATAGATACTTCCGGGAAAGAGATTTACATATTCAGCTAAGGCAGAATGGCTCAGTCAGTCCTCCCCTAGCACTGCAGAGTGGAGAATAGGAAGTGGATGGCATCACATCCACTAAAAACTGAACTATCCGATATGGTAGTCACCAGCCAAGGGACTATTTAGATTTAAATTCATTAAAATTAAATACAATTAAAGTTCATTTCCTCAGTCATACTAATATCATTTCTAATATAAAATAGCCACATGAGGCTAATGGCTACCATATTGGGCAGCACCGATATACATTATTTGCATCATCATCAAAGTTCTATGGACATCACTGGCCTAGAGCACTGTATAAACACATAAACCACATACTCATTCATCTAACAAGCATTTCTGGAACCTCCTGTGTCAGACATTGGGTATTCTAGACATTGGGTATGCAATTGTATATAAAACTAAGTTCTGAGCAGCCTGGGTGGCTTAGTGGTTTAGCGCCGCCTTCTGCCCAGGGCATGATCCTGGGGACCAGGGATCGAGTCCCACGTCAGGTTCCCTGCATGGAGCCTTCTTCTCCCTCTGCCTGTGTCTCTGCCTCTCTCTCTCTGTGTCTCTCGTGAATAAATAAATAAAATCTTTTAAAAAAATAAAACTAAGTCCTGTTCTCAAGACCACATAAAGAGGTAAAAGTATCTTTTGTAATGACTCTTGAATATAGCAAAACCTTTGGGGAATATGGCTGGCCATGTACAGCATGATGACTTCTAGACTCTTCTTCTTCCAGTGTCATTGGCCCACTAGTAGAGAGTGTTCTCTGTATAAGCTATATCAGGCCCACCAGAGACCCACAGGTAGACTGAAGTGGTCACAAATGGGTATGGGTTTTTAACCTTCCTTAGACAAGGATCCCAGCACTTCCTCAAGCAATGGTATATTAAAGAATCAAAAATAGTTTTCTGGTGCTTTTTAAGTCAACAGAGAATTTCTTATTACCCAGGAAACTATATTAATGGTAACCAAACAAAAGAGTAGCAAATAATAGAGGAGCATCAGAGTAACTTAGTCACACAGATTAAAAATATAAAAAAAATATGTTAAGCAAGAAGCCAACCCAAGTAAAACGGGACTGGATTGCACAACATGTCAGTATTGTTTCATTGTAGATAAATCCAAGAAATGTAGAAACAACAGATCACTATGATCCAAATCCATGTTTATTAAAAACACTGTAAGGCACAAAGAAACATAGATCAAATGTGTTACTATGCTGCCATCTCCTGGTCTACATAATTTTTTAATATACTTTATTGTAATTGCAATTCAAGCTCTAAAGTTACACAAGCTATCTTCCAACATAGAGTAGAATATAGAAAAATCTGGCAATCTCTCCCCAATTTTCTCACGAGGTAATAGAATTTTAATTTCTGTATATCCTATAATATTGTTCTATTTCTACAAATATAAAGAAATATGTTTATTCACTTATAAAGCGCCTACCCACTTTTTAAAAAACGATTGTATCATTTAATATGCACACATATATTTGCATATATTTACATGCACTACATATATACATATACACACAAACATATTCATTTCCTCAAAAAAAGGAAAAAAATATATAGTATCTGAGCTTTTGTTTCCACCAAAACAATAAACTAGCATAGGATACTTATTCCTTCCAAATCAACCAGATCAGATAAGCTTTAGAAGAAAGAGGCAAACATGGATTCCTGGCCAGGAAATAATAATAAAAGTAAGAGGCTAGGACACTGGGCCCTCTTGAATTGAATTATGGAGGGAGCATAGGTGTCTCAGAGTGGAATGAGAGAATAGTTGAAAAACATGCTTTAAGTTATAGTCTTGCAGCCCCCAACCACCCTGCCTGCCCTGTACTGCCTTAACAATGCATTCACTTGGGCGCCTGGGTGGCTTAGTCAGTTAAGCATCTGCCTTTGGCTCAGGTCATGATTTTGGGGTCCTGGGATCAAGCCCCGCATTGGGATCCCTGCTCAGTGAGGAGTCTGCTTCTTCTTCTCCCTCTGCCACTCCCCCACCCTCTGCTTGTGCTCATTCTATCATAAATACATAAATAAAAATAAATAAATAGGGGATCCCTGGGTGGCGCAGCGGTTTGGCGCCTGCCTTTGGCCCGGGGCGCGATCCTGGAGACCCGGGATCGAGTCCCACGTCGGGCTCCTGGTGCATGGAGCCTGCTTCTCCCTCTGCCTGTGTCTCTGCCTCTCTCTCTCTCTCTGTAACTATCATAAATAAATAAAAATTTAAAAAAATTAAAAAAAAATAAATAAATACATATCTTTTTAAAAAATCAAATAAAAACCTTTTAAAAACAATGCATTCACTTGCCTTTCTTTAGAGAGAGAGAAGAGAGAGAAAGCATGGGGTCGTGGAAGAGAGGGGAAAAGGGAAAAGCAGGCTCCCGGCTGAGGAGGGACCCCAGTGCCACCTTCCAGGACCCTGGAATCACGACCTGAGCAGAAGGATCTTGAGATCATGACTGAGCCACCCAGGTGCCCCACATTCACCTGCCTTTCATTCCAGAAACTAATCACAGCAATCCAGACTACCAATTTTGAGAGTATCAGGGCAAGCACTTACTAAGAGGAGAGATCTCTAGAAAAAGTGGGATCAGTTTTGTAATTTCCCCTGAGCACAACGAGGACAAAAATATCAATCGAAGAAAAATATTCACTCAAGGCAGGCATATTGCTATTGCTATCGCCTCCTTATATAGTCCTTATGTGCTATAAGAGCTTTTATCACGTAATAGCACAATAGGAGACACTAGGAGAGCAGTAGCATGCCGATTTAAATTACATTGACAACCTTTTTTTAATAAGAATATTTTGTGACAAATCCCAACTTTATTTTTTTTAAAGATGTTATTTATTCATGAGAGACACACAGAGAGAGGCAGAGACACAGGCAGAGGGAGAAGCAGGCTCCCTGTGGGGATCCCGATGTGGGACTTGATCCCAGGACGCCAGGATCACGCCCTGAGCTGAAGGCAGTCGCTCAGCTGCTGAGCCACCCAAGCATCCCAAATTCTAACTTTAAAAGTATAGGTTTGGGCATGAACAACTGTATACAATTTTTTGACATAGTGAATTACTGAAATCTATTTTTAAGGGCCAGATTTGTATCAAGAGCCGTTCATATAGTAGATCTAACTGATAAAGATCAGGGCCCTTTTGAATCAGAGACACCTGAAGGGGGAAATGCCTTCTTTACCACATTCAGAGGAGAGATTAGGCAAATTATTTAACATCCATGAGCTTCAGTTTCTATTTCTGTAAAATGGGTTTAATCTGTACCCCAAAGGAGAGTTGTTAAACATTAAACATTGATGATAATGTCCGGCTTTTGACAAGTGCTGTTGATTTACAATTATTATAGTCTAACTAAATGGTTTTAGTATTTTGATTATGTATTTGTATTGAAGCATAATTTATATTCAGTAAAATATACCCTTTACAGTGAATAGTTGAATAAATTTTGACAAGTATGTACAGCCTTAGAACCACCCCACAAACATAAAACACTTTCATCATCTCCAAAACTCCCTTGTAGTGAATGCTCTCCTGGCACTACCAGATTCTGCAAACTCTGATTTTTGTGTTTATAAAGCTGGGCCTTTTCTGGAATAGCATGTTCATGGAATCACACACCATGCCTCCTTTTGAGTCTGGGTTCTTTTATCAGCGTAATGGTTTTGAGGTCATCTCATTTAATTTGCATATACATTGCCATTCTCAAAGAAGGAAAATTATATTCAAAAAGTTAAATAACTTAAAATTATAGTTAGCGAGGTAGAAATCTGGCCCCAGCTTCATTTGTTTCAAGCTGTGTGTTTCACGTCTGCTATGTCATCTTGCCTTCCGTTAGCCTATAGCTTATTACACACTCCCACGACCAGTTCTGGAATTTATCTTCACATCCAGCCATTATTCCTCTACCTTCCTGTAAACAAAGACCAGGAAAGCTAACAAGCCAGATGACATCAGGGCATAAAGGGGAGTTCTGAGCAAACTGCCAGGTTTTGCCCTGCAGATGCCCAGAGTAGGTCACCATTTTATCTTAATACAGTTCACTATTCAGTTCTTACATGTATTTGTCACACAGTTTGGGGAACATTTTACATTACTCTTTCATTTAATTCCTACAGTAGTCTGGGGAGATATCATTAATTCTGTGTACAGATGAGGAAGCTAAGATGCAGAAAGGCCATGCAGCATGGCCAGCATGATGCAACCATGCAGCAGCTATGTTCGAGGAGCCAGGATTTACAGGCAGGTGTATCCCTCTCCAGAGTCTGGGCTTTGTTTACCAGGCCTTCTGCTGCCCACAGTGGAAGCTGCCATTTATTATTAGACAGTATGCTGGGCAGTTTTATAGACACCACGTCATTTAATTCTGATGAAGGTCCTGCACATAAATGGTATCAGCTCATTTCAAAAAGGAGGAAATTGATGCTCAAAAGGTTTAAGTAGTCTGTGCAAAAGGTTCCCATAACCACCAAGGAATCAGAATTCCATTCTAAGAGTGTGTGCCATGGTTCACGAGTCCATGGAGCACTGTGTCGGGGGAAAAGGAGGGAAAAAATGGAAGGGAAAAACGTAAGTAACTATGAGTGTATAGTTCAATAGAATCAGCTTCACTAAGTGTTTCTCTGTTAAATAGTAAGACAACATAAGAAAATAAATTAAGGTCCTAATACTAAAAGTTAACATTTCTGGGAGCACCTGGTTGGCTCAGTTGGTTGAGTGTCTGACTCTTGATCTCAGCTCAGATCTTGATCTCAGGGTCGCGAGTTCAAGCCCCGCATTAATATTTCTGTAGTGCTTCCACTGCACAAGGCACCACTCTAAGCATTTTACATATATTAACATGTTTACATTACAGAAAACCTTATAAGGTTGTCACTAGTATGATTCCATCTTACAGACATGAAAACTGCTAAGATTTGAACCTCACCTCTGATTCTAGAGTCTATGCACTTAAAGCATTCTACAGTTCTAAGGTTATTTTGAGTGTACTTTTCCTAAGTGTTAGAAGCAATAACCACTGAAAATCTTCACTTAAGATAGTGTTTCCCTGGGGTCCCTGGATGGGTCAGCCATTAAGCCACTGTTTCTTATCTCAGTTCAGGTCATTTGTTTCCCAATTTTTTTATTTTCTTCTTTCTGGTAAATGTCTCTCTCTTGCGTGTGCTCTCTCTATATATACATTTATTAAGTGTGTGTGTGTGTGTGTGTGTGTGTGTGTGTATACTCTCTCTCTGTGTGTGTATATACACACACAGAGAGAGAGAGAGTAAATATACTTGAAATTTGTATTACCTAGATATGAATTGTAGCAGGTGTATTTATTACATTAAGCAGTTTTGGGGGAAAGTCTGGTTTGGTATGATTTTATTTGTATGTATTCTCAGAAGTAGATATTTTTTAAAAGAAAAATAATTACATATATTAATAAATTCACGAGATGCTTGGGTGGCTCAGTGCTTGAGCATCTGCCTTTGGCCCAGGTCCTGATCCCATGATCCCTGGAGTCCCACTCCTTGCCAGGAGCCTGCTTCTCCCTCTGCCTATGTCTCTGCCTCTCTCTGTGTTTCTCTCCTGAATAAATAAATAAAATCTTTAAAAAAATAAAAATAAAATAAATTTATTATACTCCTTGGATACATGGAGATAACTATTCAACAAAAAAATTAAAACCTATTTCTTGAATTACATTATGACTCCAGGTTTTAAGGATACCTATTGTGGGTTTTTTTTTTTAAAGATTTTATTTATTTATTCATGAGAGACACAGAGAGAGAGAGAGGCAGAGAGACACAGGCAGAGGGAGAAGCAGGCTCCAAGCAGGGAGCCTGATGTGGGACTTGATCCCGGGTCTCCAGGATCACGCCCTGGGCTGAAGGCGGTGCTAAACCCCTGAGCCACCGGGCTGCCCACCTATTGTTTTTATTAAGAGCTTTTAATGTGAAGGCTTCTTTAACATACTTATATATCTACCAATAATCTTCTTTAAACTCTTAATCCTAGTGCATTCCTAAAGTATCTCTCATTCAAATCCTCACAACCAGTTTCTTTTCCTTTAACGAAATTAGTCAATACGAAAAAATATGTTGCTTTCTTGTTGGAACTATACTATCTCTAGGCTGTTTTCTTCAAGCCATTCAATGGGTTGAAGTTTCTCTGTTCAGACTTGTCTAACTAGTTTCATTTCAATTATTTGTAATTTGTTTTAATTTCTTTCAGCCGTGGACCTCAAATACATCTAGACATGGCATGCAGCTGATTAGAAAGCTCAAGCTCAAGCTCAGGGGGGGTCAGACCTTCAAGATCATATTCTTCCTCCTGCAGATGATGTATCGGTAAGTTCAGTTTCATTTAGCAAATGGCTTGTTTGCTCTACTGTCAGTGGCTAGATTTTCAATATGTCAGAGCACTGCCTGTGAGGTGTCCTCACTGGATTCATTCTGCATGGGTCCTGTGAGATTTCTGGAATTATTATAACAGCTGCATTAATTAATCTCTGTAGATGAAATCAATATTTTTGTATTAAAATCATTCTTATTATTTCATGTTGCCAAGTTCAACAGCTGGATTTTGGAAGTTATTGCAAAACCATATTGCCTTATGTTCTGATTGAGTCTGGCTTTGGGAGGTTGGGAAAGATGTTCATTTGTTTTAAGCACAGCATCCTTTAAGAAATCTGACTGAAGGGGGGATCCCTGGGTGGCGCAGCAGTTTAGCGCCTGCCTTCAGCCCAGGGCGTGATCCTGGAGTCCTGGGATCATGTCCCACATCAGGCTCCCTACATGGAGTCTGCTTCTCCCTCTGCCTGTGCCTCTGCCTGTCTCTCGCCCTCTCTCTCTCTCTCTGTGTGTGTCTTTCATGAATAAATAAATAAAAATCTTTTTAAAAAGTGTTAAAAAAAAAGAAATCTGACTTAATTTAGCTTCTATAGCATTTCTCTTTTGTTACTTTTCTTTATACCTTATAGTCAGTCCTGGGAACTAACATGGATTGAGAGATCCATAGCTGCAGAGACACCTGCCTTCCTCATAGAAATCCCAGGATTCCTGTGGGAAGAAGGGAAACAGGAGATCCAGACTGGGGAAAGCCTGTTTACTTTCTAAAATTTTAATTTTAAATATTAAAGAAAAAATCTCAATTATTTCAAGGTCTTTTTTTTTTCTAAAAGGGGTTTGCTACATGCAAAGGAGAGGGAAAATAATATTCTTTAGGATAACTTTATATGCAATTAAAATAGCGATTTTAAACATCCAGGATGACAATAATACCTCATTATTGCTTAATTTATGCCACTTTCAAAACATTTTTACATACATTATTTCATTTGATAGTCAAGACACCCTTGTGAGATCAGAATGGGTAACATTAACTCCCATTTTAAAATGAGGAGTCTGAGCAAAACAAATTTAGGAGCTTCTTTAGATCTATGGAGTTGTATGATGACACAGTCCAAGAACTGCCATCCACAAATCCTAAGACTTACTGGACTTTTTCAGCATCCCTAGGTGGCAAGGATTCTAACCAGGGGAATTTCAGAGATGAGAGTTTAACACTAGCTCAGCCACTAAGTTAGTAGACTTCCCTGGGCTTGCTTCCCACTAATAAAATACACATTTGTTTTAGTTCTTTAGTGAGCACACAGTAATTGTAAAAGAGTTTCTGAGATCCTTAGACAGGGTTTATAGGCTTCACACATAATCAGCACTCCATAAATATTTGTTGAACAAATGAATGAGTACACACATGTAAATTCTAGTATAATATTTTGCTTATTCTTTAAAAGTCATTGAATTAAAAAATGTTCATTTCATGTTTATGGAAACCATGATTTTGTAAAGAAGTAGTTCCAAACTTTCATATGGCACATTCTCCAAATTATTCTTTTTTTAAAAAAGATTTTATTTATTTATTCATGAGAGACACAGAGAGGCAGAGACATAGGCAGAGGGAGAAGTAGTCTCCCCGCAGGGAGCCTGGTGTGGGACTCAAATCCAGGACTCCGGGATCATGACCTGAGCCAAAGGCAGATGCTCAACCACTGAGCCACCGAGGTGTCCCATCCAAATTATTCTTTTAAAAATATCAAGTATCATGATTATAGACACCAAAAGTCCTCTTTTCTAATGAATATTTGTGTGTTTATAGAAATGTTTTTGGTTTAAGGAAAAGATTATAGGAGTAATATTGGGGGTCAGTGCTATTGTTCAGGATATCTGTGACATCTGGCAAAGAAAGAGGACAGTGGGAGACACTGGATGTGTATGGTTTCTTTAACGTAACTTCATAGAACACTCATCCAGGATTTGGAGGATTTGCAGGAAATAGCAAGTCACACTAATAGGAAGACTTAAGGACTGAAAAAGAGCAAATGCTTAATAATTACTATGATATTCTGTGTTTTACCTACAGTATTTCTACAATATATTTCATAGCCGTGATCACCATTTTTCTCTATTGACAAGAAATACAATATAGAAGTTTTCTCAAAATATATTTGATTCATATCTTCACTGTTTCTGCTACACTGAAACTTGGATCTCTTCACTATAAGTTTTGGGAACATCTCTACATTTCAGAGATAGTCCTTAGTGTTCAGACTTTTCTATGAATACCCATTTGCATTTGCCTTTGCATTAGCAGTATCCAAACCCCAACTCTTTCCTATAAATTAATTAATTGGGTGATTCATTCACATTAAATATCAATTATTTTTCCTATACCAAATGGCTTCACCTGAGATTACTGTCCTGTTCCCAAAAGTCTGGCATTGTTTTCTTCCTACAGCTTATTATCTTCAGCATTGCATGTTAATAAATACAAATATTAGGGTTCCTTCTCATTATCATTCTTTAGAGAAAAACATAGTCCTAGGAAAAACGTTACAAATATTGATGATTTAAATTTTAATTTCATTAATTTTGGATACTCTTGTCAATCAACTGTTAAATCACCAAGTTTATTCTCTAATATATTCAAAAATGCTATCTTCAGGGTTAAAACCAAAATAACGAAGTAAAACCTCCATTTTACCTACTGAACACTAAACTTTGTATAAATTGTCAACTACACTTTACTGTTTGATTCATTTTCAACAAACTCACAGTGCCTCATATGGACTACCTACTGGCTGATTTAATTCTTGCAACAATCCTATGATTAGATGCCTCTATTCTCTCCACTGTATAGATGAAAAAAATAACTGGCCATACATCACAGGCAAAGGAGTGAAAGGGTAGGGATTTGAGGCAGTCTGGAGACAGAATCTGAGCTTAATTATTAGTATATCCTGCTTTTCCTTCTTTTTGATAATTTTCAGGAGACAATAACCTTTTGTTTTTTAATTTAAAAACTGAGTAAAAGATTCATAGCGCTAAAAAAGGTTCACTCAGTAGGGCTTTATCTATAGTCAACAAATTGAAATATATATTCATATCATTAAGAGTTAAAAGCTATTTATAGCATCTTCTTTGTTCTGCTTTCCCTCTTTTCCAATTATATGGCATACAGGGAATAATATACTTGTAGATAAAGCAGGCAGGTTGGCAGATATGTATATAAAGTATATGGAAACCCAGATGTTAGGAATTTATGATCAGATGAGTATATAAATCCTTATTGGGTGGTAGTTATTTTTAATTATATAATAACACCTGTCACTTATTATCTATTTACAAAATGTGAATCGTTTTCCATACAGTATCTCATTTATTGTTTGCAATCCTCATATGAGTTAGCTATTATTACCCTCTTTTAAAGAAAAAGAGAGGTGCCGCAGATCATGATTGCCAACTTTAAACTCAAGCTATCCACTCAAGCTATCCACACCATCCTATCCCCGATATATTCACAGGCCTGTGAAACATACTGGGCAATGACAACAGGTTGACCCACCAGGGGTCTAAAAATAAGCGACATTTGAACAGTATACTACAAAAGGCTTTCACATTCATTATCACCAAGGTCTGGTTACAAATGGGGCAGATAGCTTTGAAGTCAGACTGCTCGTTCAGGCCTTCCCTCCCTTCAGCTCTGTTAACTATTTTGCTTCACCTCTCTGATCCTTAGTTTCATTAATGAGCTGGTGATAAGGTTAGGTAAGGCCCACTCCACAAAGCTGTGATAACAATCCTATGAGAATTCCTGACCAGAAGTAGAAATTTGATACGTGCTAGAGTCCTTCATTTACTCAATCTATTGCCTCATGTCTCTGGGTAGTATTTATTAACAGCACTTTACAAATAGAGAAACTGAAATTCAGAGAGGTTTCATAAACTTTTCAAAATATATCTCAAAGAATTACAAGCAGGAACTGTAGACTAAGTCTTCTGATCCTAAAAGGTAGAGTCTATCTGTAATACCGGGACTTGGAGAGGATTTGTCTAGGCAGGTGAAGACTTAAAGGAATTTTTAAAAATCGTTGTCAAAGGAAAATTCCCTGTTTTTTCCTTTACTAAATTACTAAATTTCCTATTCCACTACCACACTCACAACACTTCTGACACCAGCTATGTGGGGGTTTCCTCCGAGCAATTTTCCATACCATCCAGGTGTTATACAATTCCATTCTGGCATTAACTGGAATTAGCACAGGCTCCACCAGTTAAGGACTCAGTCTTTTTTTTTTTTTTTTTTTTTTAATTTATTTATGATAGGCACACAGTGAGAGAGAGAGAGAGAGGCAGAGACACAGGCAGAGGGAGAAGCAGGCTCCACGCACCGGGAGCCCGACGTGGGATTCGATCCCGGGTCTCCAGGATCGCGCCCTGGGCCAAAGGCAGGCGCCAAACCACTGCGCCACCCAGGGATCCCCAAGGACTCAGTCTTATAAGACCTTCTCTGCCCCTACTTCAGACAGAAATCACAAGTCCAGGTTGTTGTTACCTGAGTTCCTGACAACTGACTATAAATTGGAGCTTCCCACAATCCCCTCCTCTAGTTTTTTTAATATGCTAGGATGGCTCATAGAACTCAAGAAAACAGTTTACCTACAGGATTACCAATTTGTTCCAAATGATATTAAAGGATATGTATGAACAGCCAAATGAAGAGATAAATATAACAAGGTCCAGAAGGGTCTCTAATGTAGGAGATTTTGTCTTTATAGAATTGGGGTGTACCACCCTCCCAGCACACGCTGTACTAATCCAGAAGGTCTCCAAACCTCATACTATTAGGATTTTTGGAGGCATCATCACATAGACATGATCAGTTATGAACTCAGTCTTTAGCCCCTCTGCCCTAAGAGGATTATGACAGGTGGGGGGTGGGAGAATGAAGTTGAAAGTTCCAAGTCTGTAACCATAGCTTGGTCTTTCTGGTGACTAGTCCCAATCCTGAAGCTATCTAGGAATCCACCCAGAGTTACCTGACTGGGACAAAAGACATTGCTATTAACCAGGAAATTCCAAGGAATGTAAGGGCCCTCTGTCAGGAACTGAGGTTAAAGACCAAATATTAGAACAAAATATGCTCCTATTGCTCTTATCACTTAGGCATTACAAAGGTTTTAGGACCCTATGTCAGGAACTGGGGGCAGAGACCAATACATATTCTACTATTTCACAATTTTTAATGTTCATTTTTATTACTTTAGTAGAAATTTATTATTTGTGCTATTTAAAATATTTATAGAAAAGTTTACAATGCTTCATTTTTTTCAATCATATGGCACAAATTGAGACAAAAGCACTGTAGGTCATACCATGAGCTCATGAGGGTAGAATCCAAGTCTTATTCATCCATGCCTTTCTAAGCACTGCATGATGCCTTAAAACAAAATAGAGGTTCAGTAAAAGATGGTGAAAAAGGAAAAAAAAAGAAAAAGAAGTGGATACAAGGACTAATGGATGGATAATTGGATAGACAGATGGAAAAACAAAAGGACAAAAGAGGAATAAGAAATATTATAATAACTGATCAATTCTCAGAAGGAGTTTGTTAGGACATATTTATAGTATATAAGGCATTTGAATACAATTTATTTTTCACACATGCATAGCATCTCAGCCTGGACCTTAACCGCTAATCTGATATATATTTACAACTTTAATAGAGAGGATTGCATCTTGTGCCGAAAACATGTTAGGACTAAACCATACAGACACAGACACACACACACACACACACACACAAATGCACATGCACACATACCACATAACATTTGGTGCTATCTTTTCTAGTAAAGTACAACATTCTGTAATAAGTTTCTGTTTTGTTATTCAATTTCATATTCCTCCATTAATATTGTACTTGTAAAACAGCATCTCCATTTTGTTATCACTCTGGATCACAGTGGAACACATTTTTCTTGATTAATACTGCATTAAAAATATTTTGGGGGGATCCCTGGGTGGCTCAGTGGTTTGGCACCTGCCTTCGGCCCAGGGCATCATCCTGGAGTCCCAGGATCCAGTCCTGCCTCGGGCTCCTTGCGTGCAGCCTGCTTCTCCCTCTGCCTGTGTCTCTGCCTCTCTCTCTCTCTCTCTCTCTCTCTCTCTCTCTCTTCTCTCATGAATGAATAAATAAAATCTTAAAAAAAAGATATTTTAGGTATTTCCTAATACCCTTCCAATATGAGCTCTTTCCTGTGGGGCCACTCCAAGATGATCCTAAAATCTAAAATTCTACTTGTCTCAAAATTACCTACTATGAATATTCTTATTAGTAAGATGCCCATTCTCTTAGCATGGCTGATTTCTATCAAGTGTGTAGTAGTAATAATAATAATAGTGATAATAGTTCATATTTATATGGTATTTACTATGTTCTGGTCACTTGACATGGATTAATGCATTTATTTTTCATATAAATCCTATGAGGTAGGTAGTAATTTCATTTCCATTTTACAAATGGGAAGACTGACACAAAAGACCCAAATACCCTGCTTCATATTGCAGAGCTAGCAAATGGCAGGGCTAGGACTTGAACACAGGTAGTCTAGCACCAGAGATTGGTTTCTTATCATTAATGCTATACCATTATCAATTAGAAGTCAGTTCAATTATGTTGCATTAATTTAAACTAACATGTGATGGTGCTGTATCTTTAACCCAAAGTATAAGTTCTAATCTATTTAAGAAAGGCTTTAGGGGATACCTGGGTGACTCAGCGGTTTAGCGCCTGCCTTCAGCCCATGGCGTGATCCTGAAGTCCAGGGATCGAGTCCCACGTCAGGCTCCCTGCATGGAGCCTCCTTCTCTCTCTCTCTCTCTCTCTCTCTGGCTCTCTAATAAATAAATAAAAATCCTTTTAAAAAAAGTCTTTGCAGCTATAAACTAGCACCATAAAACTTCATATTCTGCTAATATCTGAAGGTAAAATACCTATCCTATCCTAGAATACAGTGAGAGAAGACCCTTTTTAAAAATTAAGACTGGAAGATCTAGAACAGACAAGAATTTGAAATCAATCTCACTCATTAGGGTTGGGTAGAAAAAAAAAAAACAGGGCTGCAAGACTTTGGAGTAAATCCAGCTCAGCAAGCCAGATGTGATTAAGCAGGGAGTAACTGTGCAGAGAAGTGGCAGGAAGTGGGAGGCTCACTCCATGGGGATGAAGTATCCATGGGGATCCAGGAAAGGTGTTCTCTCTCTTTTTTTTTTCTTTTTGATTTCTTTAATTGAGAAGTTCAAGTCCATTTCATATATTTATTGATTATTGGTACTTCATTTTCTGTGAAGTACCTATTCATATCATTTGCCTAATTTTCTTTTTCTTTTTTTTCTTTTCTTTTTTTTTAATTGGAGTTCAATTTGCCAACATATAGCATAACACCCAGTGCTCATCCCATCAAGTGCCCCCCTCAGTGCCCGTCACCCAGTCACCCCCACCCCCCGCCCACCTCCCTTTCCACCACCCTGTTCGTTTCCCAGAGTCAGGAGTCTCTCATGTTCTTTCTCCTTTTCTGATATTTCCCACTAATTTTTTCTCCTTTCCCCTTTATTCCCTTTCACTATTTTTTATATTCCCCAAATGAATGAGACCATATAATGTTTGACCTTCTCCGATTGACTTACTTCACTCAGCATAATACCCTCCAGGTCCATCCACGTCGAAGCAATTGGTGGGTATTTGTTATTTCTAATGGCTGAGGAATATCCCATTGTGTACATAGACCACATCTTCTTTATCCATCATCTTTCGATGGACACCGAGGCTCCTTCCACAGTTTGGCTATTGCTGCTAGAAACATCGGGGTTCAGGTGTCCCGATGGGAAAGGTGTTCTCAATTCGCTTTAGTTCATGCTTTCCTCTTTTAGCATCAAAATCCTTTTTTTTCTTTCTTTTTTTTTTTTTTTTTTTTTTTTTTTTTTTTAAGAGGGAGAGGCAGAAGAAGTGGAAGAGAGAGAATCTTAAGCAGGCTCCACACCCAGCACAGAACCCGACACAGGGCTCCATTTCAAAACCCTGAGATCATGACCTGGTTCCATACAAGTTTTAGGGTTATTTGTTCCAGCTCTTTGAAAAATGCTGGTGGTATTTTGATAGAGATCGCACCGAATGTATAGACTACTTTGGGTAGAATAGACATTTTGATAACATTTATTCTTCCAATCCATAAGCACGGACTGTTTTTCCATTTCTTTGTGTCTTCTTCAATTTATTTCATAAGTCTTCTATAGTTTTCAGAGCACAGATCTTTTATCTCTTTTATTAGTTTTATTCCTAGGTCTCTTAATGTGTTTTGGTGTAACTATAAATGGGGTCAGTTCCTTGATTTTTCTTCTGCTTCATTATTGGTGTATAGAAATGCAACAGATTCCTGTACATTGACTTTGTATCCTTCCACTTTGCTGAATTTGTGTATCAGTTCTAGCAACTTTTTGGTATAGTCTTTTGGGTTTTCTACATAGAGTATCATGTTGTCTGCAAATAACAAAAGTTTCATTTCTTCCTTGTTGACTTGGATGCCTTTTATTTCTTTTTGTTGTCTATTGTCTGATTGCTAGGACTTGCATTACTATGTTAAATAATAATGGTGCAAGTGGACATCCTGCCTTGTTCCTGACCATAAGAAGCAAAGCTCCCAGTTTTTAATCCATTGGGGATGATATTAATTGTGTGTCTTTCATATATGCCCTTTTTGATGTTGAAGTATGTTCCATCTATCCCTACTTTGTTGAGGGTTTTTTTTTTTTAATCAAGAATGGATGCTGTGTTTTGTCAAATGCTTTTTCTGCACCTATTGAGAGGATCATATATATGGTTCTTAACCTTTCTTTTACTAATGTGGTGTATCATGTTGATTCATTTGCAAATATTGAACCACACTCGCAGCTTAAATGCATGAATTATTCTTTTAATATACTGTTGGATTAGATTTGCTAGTATCTTGTTGAGAATTTTTGTTTCTATGTTCATAAGGGATATTGGTCTGTAATTCTTTTTTAATGGTCTCTTTGATTTTGGAAACAAGGTAATGCTGACCTTATAGAAAGAGTTTTCCTTCCATTTCTATTTTTTGGAACAGTTTGGGAAGAATAGGTATTAATTCTTCTTTAAATGTCTGACAGAATTCCCCTGGGAAGCCATCTGGCCCTGGACTTTTGTTTGTTGGGAGATTTTAGATTTCTGATTCAATTTCTTTGCTGATTATGGATCTATTCAAATTTTCTATTTCCTCCTTTTTCAGTGTTGGTAGTTTGTATGTTTCTAGGAATTTATCCATTTTTTCAGATTGCCCAATTTGTTGGCGTATAATTTTTCATGATATTCTTTTATACATTGTTTGTATTTCTGTGGTGTTGGTTGTGATATCTCCTTTTTCATTTGTGATTTTATTTGGATTCTTTCTCTTTTCTTTTTGATAAATCTGGCTAGAGTTTATCAATTTTATTAATTCTGTCAAAGAACCAACTCCTAGTTTCACTGATCTATTGGGCTTTTTGTCTGTTTCTGTATCATTTATTTCTGCTTTACTGTTTATTATTTCCCTTCTTCTGCTGGCATTAGGCTTTATTTCCTATTCCTTTCTAGGTCTTTTAGGTGTAAGGTTAGACTGTGCATTTGAGACTTTTCTTGCTTCTTGAGGTAGGCCTGTATTGCAATATACTTCCCTCTAATGACCACTCTTACTGGATTGCAAAGGTTTTGAACTGTAATTGTTTTCATTTGCATTTTCTTCTATGTATTTTTTTTTCTTCTTTAATTTCCTGGTTAACCCATTCATTCCTTAGTAGGATGTTCTTTAACCTTCGTATATTTGAGGTCTTTCCAAATTTTTTCTTGTGGTTGACTTCAAATTTCATAACGTTGTATTATGAAAATATGCATGATATGATCTCTATGTTTTTGTGCTTGTTGAGGCCTGATTTGTGATGCAGTATGTGATCTATTCTGGAGAATGTTCCATGTGCACTTGAAAAGAATGTGTATTCCGCTGCTTTAGGATGAAATATTCTGAATATATCTGTGAAATCCATCAGGTTCAGTGTGTCATTCAAAGCCATTGGTTTTCTATTAATTTTCTGCTTACATGATCTGTCCATTTATGTAAGTGGGGTATTAAAATCCCTGACAATAAGTTTCTTTATGTTTATTATTAATTGATTTATATATTTGGGCGCTTCCAAGTTGGCGGCATAAATATTTATAATTGTTAGAGCTTCATTCCTGTTGGATAGATCCTCTTGTTATAATATAGTACTCTTCATCTCTTGTTAAAATCCAGCTTGTCTTACATATGTGTGGTTATGCTGACTTTCATTTAACTCCATTAACTCTATTAGCATGATAAATAGTTCTCCATCCTCTTTCTTTCAATCTGTAGGTGCCTTTAGGTCTAAAATGAGTCTCTTGTAGGAAGCATATTGATGGATCTTGTTTGTTTGTTTTTTATAAATTCATTCTGATACACTGTGTCTTGGTTGCAGCATTTAGTTCATTTACATTCAGAGTGATTATTGATAGATATGAATTTAGTGCCATTATATTACCTGTAGAGTTGGTGTATCTGGAGATTTTCTCTATTCCTTTCTAGTCTTTGTTGCTTTTAGTCTTAATTTCCCACTGAAGGGGTCCCTTTAAATATTTCCTGCAGGGCTGGTTTAGTGTCACAAACTCCTTTAACTTTTGTCTTAGAACTCTTCATCTCTCCTTCTATTCTGAATGACAGCCTTGCTGGATAGAGTATTCTTGGCTACATATTTTTATCATTCAGCATGCTGAATATATCATGCCACTCTCTTCTGACCTGTCAAGTTCCTGTTGAAAGATCTGCTGCTAACCTTATTTGTCTTCCCTTGTGGGTTAGGGTTTCTTTTCTCTTGCTGCTTTCAGGATTCTTCCCTTATCACTATATTTTGCAAATTGTACTACAATATGTCTTGGTGTTGGCCTGCTTTTATTGATTTGATGAGTTCTCTGTATCGCCTGGATTTGGATATCTGTTTTATTCCCCAGGTTAGGGAAGTTTTCGGCTATAATTTGCTCAAATAAACCTTCTGTCCTTTTTCCCCTCTCCTCTTCTTCTAGGACTCCTATGATACACATGTTATTACACTTTATGAAGTCACTGATTTCTCTATCTTTGTGATCCAATATTTTTCTTTCCTCTTCTTTTCACCTTCTTTTTTTCCATAATTTTATCTTCTATATCACTTATTCATTCATCTGTTTCTTCAGTCCTTGCAGTCATTACGTCAAGTTGGTTATAGCATGATTTATTTTGGCCTGACTAGTTTTTAAGTGTTTTATCTCTGTGGTAAGGTACTCCTTGGTGTCTCCTATGCTTTTCTCAAGCCCAGCTAGTATCCTTATGTTTGTTGTTTTAAATTCCAGTCAGGCATAGTCTTCTGTATGTTGGAAAGCCTGTTATGTTTCCTGCTTCTGAGAGTAATGGCTGTATTAAGAAGAGATCATATACTGTCCAGGATCTGGTTCTTCAAGGAAGTGTTTCTGGTGTGTGCTGTGTACAATCTGCTGTTGTGTTTTGGCCGCTTTTTTCCTCAGGTCAGGCCTATGCAGAATTTCTCCTTGTCTACATGAGGAGTGTTTGGATCTTGTCCACTGTGTGGCAAGTTTTAACTAGGTGTCTTTTCTTGTTAAAAGAAACTAGGTCCTATTTCCCCTAGAGGTGAAACTTTGCAGCACTCTATAGTCAGTAGACTTGGTGAGTGCTGATAGGGGCAGGTGAGCCACTGTTGTGCTATGTGGTCTTCTGGGGGAGGGGTCTTTGGTGCTCTGACTCTCAGGCACACTTGCCCTAATTTAGAAACATCTGCAGAGCACAGAGGCATGGGGCTTAGTGAAAGTGGCCCAAGTCTCTACTGTGGATGCTATGCTGCTCATTGAAGTCCTTCCATGCTAATGGGGTGTGGGGGAAAATGGCATCAGCCTGCTCTCTAATGTCCGGAGTGAGTTCATGCTGACTGCCATTCAGAAAGCCCTCATAGAAGAGCTACCAATCTTCCCTTGTGTGTCCCAGGAATCCCTCCGATCCTTGCCTTCATCTTGTCTGTGTCTGAGCTGTCTGCCCATCTGGCACTACAGCGCTCCTGTATTTTCTCTCAGGCACAACAGCTAGGCTTCAAAACTCCAAATTTTAGGGATCCAGTGTGACAAGGACCTGAACTTAGCCTCTGGGGGAAGGTCTTGCCACAATATGGCTGGCGCTGATTTGTCCCAGATGGGCAGTTGCCAGAACATGCAGAGGTGTAGAGTTTATGTTAAAGCACAGCAAAAGCCAATGTCCAGATTAGTTGCCCTTAGCAGGCATCTCTGCTCATATGCTAATGAACAGGGCAGCTCAATGGTGCCTGCCAGCTGTTTTGTCCCCTGAAAGGCAGTGCCACCTCTCCCAAATACACTCCAAGAAGGGGAACTATCTCTCCCAGTGCCACCCAGGGGATCCTCAGAGCACACTCTGCTCCTGAGCCTCTACCCTTCTTTTCCACAGGAGCACCTGTAAGCTCACAGCTCTGTCTGGTGATGGCATGGACTTCTAAAACTTCAGTCTTTGTGCTCCACTGCTTGTAAAAACTTGCAGTAATCAGGCTTTCTTGTTTTTCCCATCAATGGTTTGGGGAAGTGTTTTTCTTGGGCAATGCCCTTCTCTGTTCCCCACTTCTTCAGTCTCTCTCTCTCTCCCTTCTTCCACATCAGGGTTTCCTCTCCTCCACAGTACTAGTGATTATTTTCTCCTCCAAATCAGGTCTCTGCAT
Source organism: Nyctereutes procyonoides (assembly GCF_905146905.1). Taxonomy (NCBI): domain Eukaryota; kingdom Metazoa; phylum Chordata; class Mammalia; order Carnivora; family Canidae; genus Nyctereutes; species Nyctereutes procyonoides. The sequence goes on along the minus strand of NW_026575023.1, from coordinate 3,339,307 downwards.
CTCCTACCTTCCATGATGTGGCCTCTCTTCTCCCTCTAATTGCAGTTTGTTTTCTCATTCCTCAGTTTATTTCCTGGGTGTTCAAAATGATTTGATATTCATCTAGCTGTGTTTGATGGACAAGGCAAGCATAGGGTTCTCTTACTACTCCACCATCTTAACTCCTCTCCCTTGTTTTTCTTTTTAACCTCCAGACAAGCATTCCATGAGCATCACAGTGGTATAAATACATCTAGAGCTATGTTTTCTAAACTATTCTGTGGAACATCAGAATCCCACAAGATATCAGTAGATATGGTGCTGTTTTAAAAAGTATATTTGAAAAACTTTCATTTCAGTCCAATTTGATAACAGTTTTCAAGTATTTACTAAGAGTCAGATGATGTATACAGCACTGGGGTTGCATTTGTGAACAGATAAGAATATATACAAAACCAAGAGAAATATAGTGTTCACCTATACCTCCATTTAAAACCAGATTCTGAGACTTCTAGAAGTGAGGATTCTATCTAACTTTATTTAACCCATTTTTTTCCAAACTTATTTGAATATGCTCTCTCTGAACGCTCTACAGATTTCTATTTTTATGAATTCATGATATCTCCAGCTGTGAAAAAATTTTAAATGGATCTGTAAGATTCCCATCTCCTGGTGTACACCTTTCTTCTCCCAGTTATTCAAGCACTGATTTATGTGCTGTTGTAAGGGAATTTTGCAGATATACTTAAGGTCTCAAATCAGTGAACTTTAAGATGGGGAGATTATCCTTGGTGGGCCTATTCTAATCATGTGACACCTTTGGAAAGAACTGGGCTCTACCTGGAGAAAGAGAGATTCAAGAGAGATTTGTTGGGAGGGCAATTCTCCACTGCTGGCTATAGAGATGGAATGGGCCACGTGCAAAGAATGGGGATGGAATTTAGGAGCTGAAAGAGAGGTCTGCGACAGCCAACAAAAAAACAGGGACCCCAGTTCAGCTTCAAGGAGCTGAGCTCTGGGGTGCCTGGGTGGTTTAGTCAGTTGGGCACCTGACTCTTGATTTTGGTTCACATCATGATCAGATGGTAAGATCGAACCCTAAGTTGGGCTCCCTGCTTAGCTCAGAGTCTACTTGAGATTCTCTCTCCCTCTCCCTTTGCCTCTCCCCCTGCTCACACACACTCACTCTCTAAAATAAATGGATACATACATACATACATACATACATACATACAATCCTAAGTGAGCTTAGGAGATGATCACTACCGTCAGATGAGAAAGCTGCTCCAACCAACACCTTGATTTCAACTTAAGAGATCCTGAGGAGAGAACTCAGACATGACACAGACAGAATTGTGAACTAATAAGTGGTATTTGCTTTATGGTGCTAACTTTGGTAATTTGTGGCAATTGAAAATTGATACACTAGTGTTTGTTTTATGGTGCAAGTAAAGCAGGAAGAAAAAATATATGAGCACCACGGTTCATTGCATCTCTACTTACAATTAGGCTAGATTTCCAAGGCTTTACTAAGCCTATTTCTTTTCAAATCTGAAGTGACATGCACATCACTAGCAGGACCTCTCCAGAATGGAAAGTCAATGATGCATGTTTGCTTTCATGCATTTCTTATTTGTATTCATAAAAGTGACGCTGAGTTGAAAATTTATTCATATAAGGATTAAGTAGCTGCAGCTTTGTCTCATGGCTCCTGAAGCTTTTGCAATTTGCTATTGTACATCTGTTATTCCCCAGACATTTTCTCAAAGGAAGAAACATTCTTCATACCCCCATTCATTAGTCATCATTCCCCAGACTCCAAGGAGTCTGCAACTCCTTGTATGGTATTTATAGATATGACTGCCACAGCACTTGAAGCAGTGTGTCATTGATTATTGAACCACCCTTCTGCTAAGAGTCTCACCGTTCAGTCTGTAATAGTGTGAGTTTGTGTACATCTCAGTAGTAGGATATGATCTTCCTGTCACTGATTTTCTTCATTTGTCCTACTCAGAGGAACTCTGCTGTGATGGGAAGATAGATTTCAAAGCTTGTAAATCTCCTTAAGTTCTAGCTTTTCTTCTTTGTTTTTGTTTTTCAATGACTTAGAGACATACTAAGATTCTCTGAGAAAAGGAATGTTCAAATAAATGAAGAATGAATAAATGAGTGAATAGATGAATGTATGAATAATAAATCAATTTAAGAATTTTAATGTGCATTCAGTGGAAAAGCAATCTGGATCTGAAAAAAAAAAATAGTGCCCTAACGTTAGAAGGCATGAGTTTGAGATGACTGCTGTTATATCAGAGAAGTGATTTAATCATCTCCAGTCTCAGTTTCCTCACCTGGAAAATGTGCTGAATTTTACCAAGTAGCTCTAAGTTATCCTTCACTTCTGATTTTAGATTTTAAGCTATTTAAGAGGCAGTAATATTATACTACATGGAGCTTATGTTTGTTATTATATTCTGACACTTTAGCTTTTGTCCATTGGAAGACATGCTGCCTTTCCACAGCCGGTTGTCTAGGTTCCTTTTAATCAGTCAATGCACACATTTTCAATATTTCCTATACTCAACAGAATTCAGATCTCTCAAGTTCCACTAGATTTATTAGGCAAACGTATTACTTTGGTCAAAACTATCATCTTCTTAAGTATTTAGGTCCATACACTGTATCTTTTGTGCTTGCATTTACATATAAAATATATTTATGTTCAAAAGAAAAAATTCCTATAAATCAACTAATATCTATTTAAAATTACATTCAGTGCAAAACATTGCACTAAACCTTGTGAGGAAATATGAAAAATACTTTCTACCCCCAAAGCTAAATGAAAGGGATAAATAAAGCTGACTACAATGGCAAATTGCAGAGAAGGTGCACTACAAAATGAGTTAGATAACCAGGACCCATCCTCTCAGTCTCTGTATGGTATAATATCTCTGTATGGTATAATATCTCTGTATGGTATAATATCTTCCTCTCATGGATTTATAAAATTCCCACTCTTTACCACGTATCTTATTAAATGTTGATGATAAAAATATGAACAACGCTAGTCTAGCCCATTAAGGAGTTCACAGTTAAGTTTAGATTAATATACATGCAAACAAATACTTGACACAATGTCATTAGCACTATTGTTAATCATATGGTTCTAGAAAAAAAATGCAGAGTTATTTTTTTCCTCCTAAATTGTGGGAATTTCCTCTAACCTTCATGTGATAAAAATATAATATATATATATATACCATCCCATTTGAAGTAGTCTTGTCAAATGAATTTAACCAAAATCTAATCAAGTCTTTGGATATTTTTAACCTTACAGGAAGTGAGAGGGATAGATGAAAGAATTAGTGAAACTGTAAGAAAGCACTGAGACAAGCAATAAGGTGGGGTGTTCTAAAGAACAACGGGTTTGATGTCTACAAGTCAATGTCATTAAAAATAAAAGGAAGCAGGACTCTTCTTTTAGACTGAAAGACTTAGAAGATATAACAATCAAATATACTACATTGTTCTTGATTATGTCCTGATTTGTACAAACCATTATTAAATATAATGCAGACAATAGAGTGAGTTTGAAGATGGACTGGATAGTAGGAGATACTGAAGAAATATTGTTAATTTTTAGGAGTGTTATAGTATTGTGGTTATGTGGGAAAAACTCTGTTTATAATAGTGATTTAGTGAAAAATCATAATGTCTTATTTCACATTAAAATATGGCAGCAAAATGAATGAAGCAAAATGGCAAAAATATTAACAATTGAAAAATGATGTGATAAATACAAGGGTGTTCTACTCTACCACTCTAAATTTCTATGTATCTGAAATATTTCATAATAAAGACTTAAAAGACAAAAAGTAAATGGGATATTAGATTTGAAATCACTTTGTAAACTCTAAAAGGATAGATAGAGAAAAGAGAGAAAAAGAGGAGGAAGAAGGAATGGTGTTTTTTCAAGCATGTATGCTACTTTGGACCACACTGCTAAGAGAAGTCAGACCTGGCCACCACAGAGAACCAGTGCCTCCAGAAATAGAAACCAGGAGCATAAAAATATCATAGATTCTCAGATCCTGATATTTTTAACACCTCTTTCACACCAAGATGACCTTGATGAAAATTGAAGACAAATGTCTTCTTGCTGGGAAATGCAGACCAAAGCAACCTAATTTTATCCAAAAGAGAACCAGAAAGCCTTTAACTGTTGAAATGTAGAGTAACTGTTGACTTTTCTTTTTCTCAGAACAGTAGGATTTCGCACCCAAAATAGAGATTTGAAACCATGGATGATTGCCCTTCTTGCTGTGTTATTACTGACAGTGGTGGCAGTAACCATTGGTCTTCTGGCTCACTTGTTAGTCTCTGGTATGTAAAAATTATGGATTCCACTCAGTCTGATTTCATTTTTCTGCAAACCTTCATTTGTACATCTGTATACGTAATTTCATCCAAAAACAGATTTGTACTTACCAACAAATGCCCCCATTTAGAATTTTTTAAATTTATTCAATCATTTTATCAATAAATAATTACTGACTGCCTATTATATATGAGTACCTTTCTGGATGACTCAGGACACAGTATTAAGTAAAGCAGACCAGGTACCTATCTACCTAGAGCTCACAACTTAGTATCCTTTTGCGCCTCTACACAAAAGATCAAAAATAGTAACTGAAATTTATTAGCAATCATAATAAACAATTCTAGTCACTCAAGTGAATAACTCTGATAAATTAGTTATTAAAATTGGCTCATTCACTCATCATTCTATCCACCAACATTGCAAAGGCAAAAGAAAAACATATGTCTAATGAAATAATGAATTTTGAAATTAGTAAACTATAGATATGATAGAATTTTGCTACTTATTTTTAGAGAAAATTTTATTCTTTCCAAAATGATATTCAGCTATTTTTAAAAATTGTGTAAATAAATAAATAAAATTAACATATTTATAATCATGTAAATACTGCATTTCAGAATTCTGGTTTTTTTTTCAGAATTCTTTCTAAAATTGCATTTTTTGTCTGCACAGACTGCAAACCATTAGTATTTTTGGACAAATCTTCATAGCGCCACTCACACAGATGTATATGATAAAACAACTAGCTCAGGCTGCTTACTTGAATGGTTTCATCTATTGTCATCTTCCTCCGACTTGATGTGGAGTGATGAAGACTCCATTAGGAGCTTTCAAGGTTTTAAGAACACAGTTCTGGGCTTCCTATGACAATCCCACCAATGTCCAAAGACTCTTAGGTCACTTAATTTGATTGCACAAAAGCCCCTTTATTATGACTATAAAGTTTGATAACAATATGGATTGCATAGGTAAGTATCAGGGGGATCAAAAAAGCACTATAGAGTCTGGAGATGTCCCACACAGATGTACCATCCTGAGATCCCTCCTTCTTTCCTAGGTCCATAGCTGGGAAATTCATTTTATCTTCCCTGACTCAGGCTCCCCTGGGAGAGATACTGTTCTGTGGTTGCTCCATTCTCCATCATTCTCTATATTTAACTCTTTGTAGCTTTCTTGTCCACCCGCCTCCCCAAGGCCATACTCCTAAGATTACGAGATTTCTCAGGAGTCTCCACTGCTCTCTGTTTTCTTACCTTTCCCAGTAGTCAAGCAGAGATCTGATTGTTTCACCCCCATTACACAATGTTCTTACCTCTCACCTTAAACAGGTTGTTTCCCTTTCTTTTCCTGTCTTTCTTATTGGGCCTGGATCTCCCATTACAAATCAAAATTCACAAGGACACTCATTACTACTACTTCCAGTTGATTATAAGGGGGTATACATTTCATTGTCCATCAGCAAGGGACATAATAAGAATTAATTGAATTAATTGTTCCTGCTCTAGAACCACACTGTCTAGGTTTAAACTCAGGCAACTTACTAGTTATTATAGCATAGAGCAAGTTACTTAACACCTCTGAGTCTCACTTAACTTCATCTGTGAAATGGAGGTAACACCAATCTTAGAGAGCTAGAGTGAGTACCAAATAAATTAATACATGTAAAATACCCAGAACAGTGTTTGACAACATGGTAGACACTCAATAAATATCAACTATTGTTAACATAAAACATTAATTATTATTTTCATAAGTAGTATTACAAAAGTAAATTTTAAAAAATCTCAGTAATAATTCAACACTTTATGTTAACCCCATTATATTTGTGCCTTAGATCCTGAAAGCTATTCCCATAGCATGTGATTTCTTACTTTTCCTTGGTATCACAGGCCAGAAAATGGAGTATTATCATGGCACCTTTAAAATTTCAGATCTACGAGTTAATAGTCATTCTGAACAAAACAGCACATACCAACTTAAGGACTTACGGGAGATGAGCGAGAATATGGTAAGTCAAATGATATCCTTTCTGTTGTAAAATAATGTAGATGGAAGGGATTTGTGGATCATTTCACTCAATATTTCTCAAAAGATGATCTTCTGACCACTTGCATCCAAATCACCTTGAAGGTTCCTAAGCCCCCACTCCAGACCACTGAATCAGTATCTAATGGGATGGGTAGGCAGGGATGGGGGAGTAAAGGAATTTGTATTCTAACAAACAGGTATTCTGATAAACCACTCTTTCTAACTCAAACTCCTCATTTAAAGGTGAGAGAACTGAGGCCAAATGTATCCCAGCTTATGGCTTCCCCCATTGCCCCATAATATCATCCAAATGGTAAAGTTTAACCATATCAGAAGTGGTTATTTGTAAAACCACATGATTTATTTGTAGGATCCCATTTTAAGATCTAAAATATTTTTTAAATATATGAGAGAAAGAAAGATAATCACAAGTATTCATTTTATCTCACAGACATGCTAATAAGGATAAAATACCCATACCTATTGCATAATATTCTAATGCAATGCTAATAATTTTGTTAAAACTAAATACAAGACTACCCCCAAAAAGGAAAAAGTAAATTCAGTTATATAATAGTTCTGCTCAGGATGCTTGTGAACCATCACTCAAAAACTAAGCTCAATTTAACTCCTTTGACAAGAAAGCACAGTAATACAGTTATTTCAAAAGGGCGAAAATGGCAGGTGTATTGGTTTGGTTTAGTAGTCAAAGAATCTTTTTAGTTCAAAACATTTCCTTTCTTTATCTAATCGATTTTCATGTTTTCAAATCACCATCTGATCTTTACCCTTATGCATACTCAATTGCCCATAATTGCAATAATATCGAGTTATAACCTATAATTTCAGTTCTCACTAAATCATACAATTGTGTTCCATCTTGCAGTCTTGTCCCCCCAAATATTAATTAATGTTCATAGGCTGAAATATATCCTTCCATTCTTTTATATCCACAGCACCTTAGAAAACAGCATTTGCAATCATTTCTTGAGGAATGCCAAAAAAACCTTGGATACATACCCTAGTACTTCCTTTATTCCTCTAATCCTGAGTGACTACACAACTTCTTCAATGTAAAAGCAGTAATAAAAAAAGCTGTCTTTGATATACAAAGTCTTTGAACTTGAGAAGCATTTATAATAAATCAAGAAAGTTTAAAATCTGTTTTCTTTACATTTTATAGTCAACACTGCTGGTGTTTTAGGCTAATCAAGACACTGTCTTTTTTGCTTTTGTTTCTTTTGCCTTCGTGGATGTATCTTGCAAGAAGTTACTGTGGCTGAGTTCAAAAAGGGTGTTGCCTGTGTTCTCCTCTAGGATTTTGATGGAATTTTGTCTCACATTTAGATCTTTCAGGTCCACACATCTTTGCCAGCACTTGGTATTATCTGGCTTGTTGATTTCTGCCAGCCTAACAAGCAAGAAGTTATATTGTATTTGTGATTTAATTTACATTTTTTCTAATTACTAATGAGTTTGTGCACTATTAAATATACTTGTTAGCCCTTTGAGTTTTCATTTTTATAAATTGCCTATATCTAGCCTTTATCTATTTCTCTATTAGAGTTATTTTTTTACTTGTGTTATTTTTCAGGAGTTCCTTATATTTCCTAGATGTGAACAGTTTGCTGGTTGTAGAAACTAAAATTATCCATTCTGTTTTCTATTAATTTGGACCATGTTATCCTTCATGATATAGAAATTCATAATTTTGAAATAATCATCTTCATCAATTTTCTTTGCCTTCAATGTATCTAAAGTCCACCTTTGTGTATAATATTAGGTAGGGACCCATGTTTTATTTTCCATGTAAGTGAGCTACTTTTCCCAATTTAACTAAACAGCCTTCCTTCCCAATATATGGTATGATTGTTCAGCTCTTTACATTTCTTTGCACTTGAGTCTTGCAGAAAAGGAAACATGATCTATCTCCTCAAATTGCTTCCAATCTCTTTGGAGAGATGAGAGTGACACACCTGAAACTGAACAGCACGACATAATTAAGGACTAAATTGTATGTTGAGGACCTTAAGGGCAGAATGACTTCAAAGAAAGGGAAGTTCAACTAGGTTTGCCATAGTCAAGAAAGGCTTTGTATTATTTAGCCCTGTTTAAATGAGACAGGTATCGTTTTTCCTCCACTCACCCAGTCACCTTTAGAAGAACTACACAAAAGGTTCATGCCTCATCCTGAGCCACTCCTGTTTATTGTTGCTAAAATCCCAATGAATAAAACCCAGATTCCTGTCTCTGCCCTATATGAGTGCTAATTAGACAGCCAAGAAAGACAGGTTGCAGGTCCTGTTCTTCCTCATAATTTGGGATTTACTGATTTGAAGGCAAACAGAGATGCAAAAGTAAAATGAGTTCATGTTCAGATACTGCTAAAAGAACTCTGGAAACCAGACACCAGTAATTCATGACACTCCCAAAGAGGTAGTCATCTTCTTTAATTATTATAAGTTTGGGTGGGGTCACTGGCTGAGATAGTACTTTATTTGAAGAAACATATTTCAGAAATATCAGGAAATATTTTTAAACTATAGGGTCATTACAAATGTGAAAGTTATAAGCTTGTAATATCAGAACAATAAGTAATATGTGTTGAGTGCCAAGAACTACATTGAGCACCTTATATATATATTATTTTAGTTAATCCTCAAAAACAACTTTATGAGGTAAGTTCGATTAGTATCACAATTTTACAGATGAGAAAAATCAAGGTACTAAAAAGTTAATTTACTTAAGATCATACAGCTAGTAAATAACATTTAAGATTTGAGATTACATGTTCTTAATAAATTTCAGTCAATCCTAATACTCATCGGTGTGCTTTTACTCCTAACTACAATTCCACAAAATTCCAGATATCAAGTAATTATCCCTGGCACATTAGTCGCTTTCAATTACACTGTCAACATGGGCCAGTGACCATTGTTTGCATTAACAATACCCATAGTTGGGTATTTTCTTAAGGTTGTCTCTTCCAGAAAAATACTGTTCCTGTGCCCAAGGACACCAGAAAAGGGCCTAAAATGATTCTCAAAATATCCTTGATACTATGTGTCTACAACTGTAGAAACAAGGAACTTGGAAACAAAGAGATGCAAGGACATAAACCAATTAGAAACATTCTCTAAAAGAATTAGAAGACAAAAGTAAGAGATCTGGCTCTGATCAACACTGAGTCAGGAAGTGTTTCTACCAAGAAAAGTCAACTGAGTCAAGACAAACAAACTTAGCAAAGGTGTTTGTCTTAAAGTTTGGAGTTGCATAAGGTAAGAGAAGGAAAAGATGTTCCATGCTTGGTGTAGGGCTGTGATCCTATGCCTAGAGAGAAGAAATTGGATTTGGAAGATTTGAGAGAAAACTAAGCAGACATTATCAGGAAACTTCATGTTCAGAGGTAGAAAAATTGGATGCAGAGTACGGCTGAGTCCTTACTTGAGAACATGGACTTAAAATTTATTTTGTAATTAAAGATGAGGCATATCTGGAAGAGGAAGATGTGTATCACTGCACCTCTACCTTCAATGTGTTTAATGTGAATCCTGGAAGAAAAAGATAATTGTTGTATATCTCATGTCTAATCTGCAGTGTAACAATGCAAAGGAGGCATTATTATCTACACTTTGCTGATAAGAGAATGAAACCTCTGAAATTAAGGTCCTCAGCCAGTAAATGACAGGGGGAGATGTGAAGCCATAGAGGTAATTTGAACATGTGCTCTTTTATTAAATTGTTCTACTTGTCAGGAAGGAGCTCAGCTAAGATAGGAAGCTCAGTTCTACATCAATTCTTCTTCCATTCAATATTTAAATTTATTTTTTTCCTATTTTTTTAATTTAAATTTTGTTAGTTAAAAATTACATATGTTAAAAAATTACATATATTGTGCTAGGTAACTTTTACGTAAGCAACATGCCAGATTTATTTATTATAAGTATGTCCTCCAGTTTCCTCATTTCCGGATATCGGCTTTGTGTTCAGCTTTATTGAGATAATTTAGAGGTAACATTGTGTTATTGAATGGTATAAAACATGTTGATTTGATATACTGCAAAATGATTATCACCGTAGCACCTCCATCATGTCACATAATTACCCTTTCTTTTGTGGTGAGAACATTTCAGATCTTATTCTTTTAGCCACGTGGAAGTGTATAACACACTACTATTAGCTATACTCCCCATATTGTACATTAGATCAGTTTGTACCCTTTGATCAACATTTCCCTGCTTCTCCCACACCCCTGCCCCCACCCCCAGCCTACTCTGTTTCCATGAATTCAGCTTTTTGGAGTCCACTTAAGTGATATCATACAGTATTTGTCTTTGTCTGATTTATTTCACTTAGCGTAATGCCCTTAAGTTCTATCCATGTTGTCCCAAATAGCGGGATTTCCTTCCTTTTTGTGGCTGGATATTCCTGTGTGTGCATGCACATTTGTATACACATACACACGCACACAGACACCACATCTTCTTTATCCATTTATCCATCCACAAACACTTAGGTTGTTTCCACATCTTAACTATGGTGAATAATACCCTAACGAACATAGGAGTTCAGATATCTCTTCTGTATCCTCTTTTCATTTCTTTTGGATATATATACACAGAAGTGGGATAGCTAGCTCTTTATATACTTGGATATTAACCTTTTATCAGATACATGATTTGCAAATATTTTCTTGCATTCCTTAGGTTTCCTTTACATTCTGTTGGTGACTTCGTTTAATGTGCTGGAGCTTTTTAGTGTGATGGAGTCCCACATACTAATTTTTGCTTTTGTTGCCTGTGCTTTTAGTGTCTTATTCAAATAACTGTCGCCACACCAATGCCAAGAAGCTTTTCCCCTATGATTTCTTCTATAAGTTTTATGGTTTCAGGTCTTATGTTTAAGTCTTTAATCCCTTTTGAATTATTTTTGAGATGGTGTATAGAGGCCCTATTTCATTCTTCTGTATGTGGTTTTCTGGCTTTTCAACACTATATATTGTAGAGATTACCCTTTCCTCATTGAGTATTTTTGGTTGCCTTGTTAAATATTAGCTGATCATATATGTGAAATCTTTAGGATTTTCTCTATATAAGATCATAGATCTTCAAATAAAAATAACTCATTTCCTTCTGATTTGGATGCCTCTTATTTCTTTTTCATGCTTAATTGCTCTGGCTAGAACTCCAGTAACATGTTGAATAGGAGTGGTGAAAGTAGGCACCCTAAGGGTCCTGTTCCTGATTTTAGAGAGGAAGATTTCAAACTTTCCCTGTGAAATATTGTATAAGCTGTGGGCTGCGGGCTTTCCATAGATGGCCTTTATTATGTTGAGGTTTGTTCTTTCTATATACAATTTGTTGAGCATTTTTTATCATAAAATGATGTTGTATTTGTCAAATGATCTTTCTGCACCTATTGAGATAATCATATGATTTTTATCTTTCATTCTATGAATGTGGGTGTCACATTTATTGGTTTGTGTATGTTGAAGCATCCTTGTACCTCAGGAATAAATACTACTTGATCATAATGTATGATCCTTTTAATATATTGTTGAATTTGATTTGCTAATTTTGTTGAGAATTTATGCATCTATGTTCATCAGAGATTTTATTTTTTTTTTTCATCAGATATTTTAATCTGTAGTTTTCTTGTGTCATTATCTGGCTTTGGTATCAAGTATTTGGAAGCTTTATCCAAGTATTTGGAAGCTTTCCTTCTTCTTCAATTTTTTGGAAGAGTTTGAGAAGAACTAGTGTTAATTTTCTCTAAGTATTTGGTAGCATTCACTAGTGAAACCATTGTCTTGAGTTTTTCTGTACTGGGAGGTTTTGATTACTGATTCAACCTCCTTACTCCTTATTGATCTGTTCAGATTTTCTATTTCTTCATGACTTAATCTTGGTAGGTTGTATGTTTCCAGGAGTTTATCCATCTTTTAGGTTATCCAATTTTTAGTATATAATTATTCACAGTAGTCTCTTATGATCGTTTGTATTTCTGTAGTATCTGTTATAATATTCCTTCTTTCATTTTTGGATTTTGAGTCTTCTCCCTCTCTTAGTTTAGCCAAATGTTTGTCAATTTTGTTTACCTTTCCATAAAACCAACCTTAGTTTTGTTGGTCTTTTCTCTTGTCTGCTAGTCTTTCATTTATTTCTGCTTTAATCGTTGTTATTTCCTTCTTTCTGCTAACTCTGGGCTTTGTGTTTTCTTCTACCTCTTTTTTAAAATTTTAATTCCACTATTGTTAACATAGTGTTATATAAGTTTCAGGTACATAATAGTTTTTCTTCTTTTCTAATTCCTTGAGGTGTGAAGTTCGTTGTTTATTTAAGATCTTTCTTTTTTCTCAATATAGGTATTTATCACTATGAACTTCCATCTTAGAGCTGTTTTGGTTCAAACATAGTTTTGGCATATGTTTCCATTTTCATTTGTTTCAAGATTATTTCTTTTCCTTTTGGTTTCTCCTCTGACCCATTGGTTGCTCAGAAGTGTATTGCTTAATTTGTGAGTTTTCTGGCTTTCCTACAGTTACTAGCTTCTAGTTTCATACCATTGTAGTCACAAAACAGTATGATTTCAGTCTTAAATATTTGCTAAGACTTATTTTGTGACCTATGATGATCTATCATAAAGAATGTTCTGTGTGTGCTTGAGAAGAATGTGTATTCTCTTGCTGTTGGGTGAAATGTTCTATATATGTCTGTTAAGTCCTTGGTCTAAAGTGTGGTCAAGTCCAAAGTTTTCTTCTTGATTTTCTGTCTGGATGATGGATCCACACTAAAAATGGGGTACTGAAGTCCTCTACTATTGTTGTATAGTCTATTTTTCTCTTCAGATCTGTTTGTATTTGCTTGATTTATTTAAGTACTCTAATGTTAGGTAAAATATTTATTATGATTATATCTTCTCAATGAATTGACTCCTTTATCATTAGAAAATGACTTTCTTTGTCTCTTGTTACCAGTTTTGGCTTCCTTTTTTTTTTTAAGATTTTATTTATTTATTCATGAGAGACAGAGAGAGAGAGAGGCAGAGACACAGGCAGAGGGAGAAACGGGATCCATGTAGGGAGCCCGACGTGGGACTTGATCCCGTGTCTCCAGGATCACACCCAGGGCCGCAGGCGGCGATCAACGCTCTAAGCCGCTGCGCCACCCCCCAATTTTGGCTTCTTGTCTCTGGTCTGTATCAGATCTTTGAGGAGGAAGACAACAGAAACAATGATAATAGAGGAAGGAGGTTGATAAAAATATCTGCATATGTATGTTTAGCATAAACAATCTATGATTGGAAAAAAATGTGGATAGGTGTTTTCTGAGAAAAGTGTTTTTGAAAAAAGAAGCAATATGAACCATCTCTTGACTTCCTGACAAAGACTACAGCACAATCTTTACTAGATAATCTATTTAGATTATTGCTCATCACTCAGGAACTATAACAGTGTCTAACAGTAATGATTCATATCCTCTCTTTTTCTCATTCTCACTGAATAATTAAATTTAGAAATTTCAAGGACAGCACACCTGGAGAGAACAGGAACCTTCTAAAAAATGACCTTTCTTTGCCTCAGGTATTCTGGTTTAAATATCTTTAGTACAGTTTAAAAAGACAAAAATTATATATTTTCCTCTTCTGAAATGGTAATTCAGAGATCTAAGCTTTTGTGTTATACCAAGTTAATAATTTATCTTTTGTCACTCTTAATTGTAAACGTTTTAATTTACTGAATTTACTTTGCCTCTCAATCTCAAGAATAAAAACCAATTTGGAGTAAGATTATCCACTATATTGCTACTTGGTAAGTGTGATTAGAGAGTCACAGATTTCCATCTGTTTCTTTCTGATATCCTACAAGGAGATACTGAGGAATGACTAGTACAATCAAAGAAATAACTTTGATAATATCGCATAGTGTCACACCCCATTTGTTGATATCATTACCTCCTGGTTTAGAGTAATCAGAAAGTCACATTTCCATGGCACTCGCCCACACACCCATAGGCCCCATATGACACTGGATCCAAATGCCATATCTAATAGACATAGCACTGGGTTCAAAACTGTGGCAAGTTCTTGTTTTTTTTTTTTTAAGGACTTTTTTTTAACACAAAATGACTCAATATCCAGAAGGCTATCAAGCTTCAGAATCCTATAAACACCATTACTGCTCAGATTTGGCCATGCTCTTTGTAGGTTTAGAAAAATTATTCATAGCTGACTTCTTGATTCTTGGGTTTTGCCAAAAATCTAGAATTATAAATAGATACAACTTTAAAAATTGCAGTAAGAACTACCAAGATTTTATTCCTCATTTTTAGAGAGCAAAGAAAACAGACTGGTGTTATAACAGTTTCTTGACTCTTTACATGCTACCTGCTACACATCGGTGGATAGGAGCTTTTAGTAAAAACACATGTGTATGCTCATCCCAAGGTCAGCTGGTCCACTACTTTGTCACATTGGGCAAGTCACTTCCTCATCTATATAATGCAGATAATAATAGTATTCACTTCAGAGGGTTGATGAGAAAAGCAAATGAGCTCACAAATACAGTGGAGTTAGTGCTTGGTGAGCAGGTGACACACAGCTGTGATGACTATTCTTACTCTTATAACTATTGTAGTCTCATCATGGAGGAGCTTTCCACAAGCAATCAAATTACCTGAAAATGTCCAAAAGGAGGAAGAGTACCCATCAGTAATTCATAGTCAATTTGTTTTTTTCTTCAGAAGCATTAGTCTAAATCTAATGAAAAGCTTGTTAAAAACTCTTGCAAATTTCTTAGTAAATGCAGGTCTTTCTGATAGATTGTTTCTTTCTTTCTTTCTTTCTTTCTTTCTTTCTTTCTTTCTACAAAAACATGCTGTATTCCTATATATTGTAGGGCATGAAAAAAATCACCATACTTATCCATACAGGGTGTGCAGTATAGTAACGGAGATAACTTATTTGCATAAATGACTCTGTTAAGGAGGGAGTTGAAGGGATAAGAAAAATTAAGACAGGAAGAGGAAAGATTACTCTGAGGTATAAAGAAGAACCACGAAGTCAATTAAGTCTTATTTAAGGCTAAAAGTGTGTGTGTGTGTGTGTGTGTGTGTGTGTGTGTTTAAAGCATCTCTTATACTGTTCTTTGTGTGCTACTCTTATTATAATTAGGAGACAGCCACAGGATCTGAAGTCTTCTTCATGGCATGTTTGTGGGTCCTCTAATTTTTGGTGCTTATCTGGTGTGACATTGAAAGAAACTGTTTTTATACTCCATTGGCCAATTTTTGGTGGCATCTTTCTGAAGTTTGCAGTCTCAGTCATGCAACACCTCCTATGTAAATACTGGGGTTGCTGAGAGAGAAGTCAAGTTGGGAAGCATCTGACGGTGAAAGGCAAGCAACATGTATAAACAGACTTGGTTCAGGAATGAGAACTGAATGGTTGGGCGCAGTCTGTTAGTTGGAGTTACAGCCTCTCCCTAACTCTTTCATTAAACACCCAACTAACGTTCAATTGCCCTTTTAGAACTTAATCTCAGTGCAACTGCCAGCATTTCAACATCATCAAAATAAAGAAGTACTACCCTGAAAGGGGTGGGGTCTGTTTAATGTTAAGTGACTAAGTTCAACCAGCAAACTCTGCAAATGCCCTGGAATGGGAGGTAGGTTAGATTTATAAATCACTCTCTATTAGCTTGTGTGAATAACACATTTATAAAAACCCGCATGCAATTTTTTAAAAACAAAACTTCTTCACATTTAGAATGCCAAAGTGTCAGCAGAATGTTCCTTATGAAGCAAGCTTTCAACTTTTAGGAAAAATTAATAATTATTTTAGTGACTCGTCCCTAGGAAGTTAGTTCATATATAAAATCCATTCAGCAATAAAGTTTATGCTCATGTTTTCTCTGATCTCCCCCCTTCGAAAATGTCTTTATTGTAGAAATTCTTTTAGCCAGTCCCTGTGCTACAGTATTTCTGTGTTTTCCTCAGGCTACTCGGATCACCTAAACATCCTGGGCCTCACCCCAAGCTAATCAAAGAGGCTTTAGAGGGGCAAGGTCCTGGAATTTGTATTAGAGGAAAACTTTATTTCTCTGATTACTGAAGTCACTTATACCTAGGTTCTTGTTAATGACATTCTTTCAGCTTCTATCTTTCCAGACAACTGAACCATGCAAAGACAGGAAGGACACTGGGTGTAGATACTCTTCTCAGTAGCCATGTGACTTTAGAATGACGTCACATATGTCAAAACTTAATCTAATACCTTCACCAACAATTACAAACAGCCAAAGAAATGATCGTGGGTAGAATTTCAGAGGATAATTACAAACCAAACTTCTGTAAATACTCAACTGTCATTTACTTTTCTTCCCTTTCATATTTAGCACTTTTCTTCCTGTTGGGTTGGTGTTTTGTTGTTGTTGGGTTGCTTTGTTTTGTTTTGTTTTATTTTGCCTTTTCTTTCCTTTTGGATTTCCCCCAGATACTGTAACAAGACTAGGTATGTGTAACAAGAAGAGAAATGGTCACAACAATGCCACTCCTGCAAAAACGTATCTTCCAAGACAGTTCTAGCTTATAAACCTCACACCTCCCCAGTCCATTTAAGCTCTTCTTATGTAAATACAAATAAGTATATATTTTGGATACTAACAATTTTTCTATTTTCTAAATACTGCCTTTGATCTTCAGGTTTACAAATACATGATTAATTATATTTTGACGGGCAGCCCCGGTGGCTCAGCGGTTTAGTGTCACCTTCAACCCAGGGCCTGATCCTGGAGACTCGGGATCGAGTCCCACCTCGGGCTCCCTGCATGGAGCCTGCTTCTCCCTCTGCCTGTGTCTCTGCCTCTCTCTCTGTGTGTCTCTCATTAATAAAATCTTTTTAAAAAATATATTTTGACAAGCTTTATACCTTAAGTCAACCAAATGTTTATTTTATAACTTATTGTTTCATAATCTCTGAAAGAACTTGAAATAAAATGTACATCAAATTTAGCAAAGAGTCTGTGCGATCAATGAGAAGAGACAAACTGGCAAATTGAAAATCTAAATTTAATTCCCAATTTATTATCCACCCAATGCCAGGGAAATTTACAATCGCCTTTTCAAATAAAATACGGATCAAAATAATGTTTATTCTATACCAGTTATTGTAAGGGTTAAAGGAGATGAGGAATATTTTGTGTCCCAGTTAAGTATTTGTGAATGCCCAGTGGTGCTAAGGAAGTCATGACTTGTTCCTTGATCTCTGAAATAGCCTTTCATTAATTTTTATGTTTTTGTCTTTTTCCAAATGAAAGTTGGTGACTGCCCCTTCCTTAAGGATTTAGGACATGGTTTTTGTACCTTTGGTTCTTCTACCAAGTGTGAAATGCAGCCCTCAACGTTTAGTTCAGATGACACTGTTGCCACCCAGTGGTCACTAGGAGATATGCAAGCCAAAATCCAGGTGTGATAAACCACAGCCACACAGAGCTGGATCAGTCAATTAAAATTCTGTGCAAATGAACCAAAAAACAGTAGCTTATCTTTTCCTTCCTTGGTTATATAAACTAAGTAATACAACTTTGATCTAAATGTGCAACACCATATTACTCTTTCTTCCTCTCTGATTTACCCTAGGGCCCACAATCAACCATTTAAAAATCATTGGCTCTCTCCCAAATCCCTAACACCTATTCTCTGTACTTAAACCAAAGAGCTGCAGAGAAATCTGAGACGGCAATGCCAGGATGAGGGGTAGGGAACCACCTGCATGTAGTTCACTACCAAAATATACCCGGCATGTTATGTGTGTTTAATCTTTATACCCTATGAGTAGCACATCAATATCTTTGTTTTACAGGTTAGGAAATTGAAGCTCAGATTGATTCAAGAGCTTCCAACATTGCCCAGTTCATAGGCAGCAGGATAGGCTTCAAACCCAGCTCTCAACCAAGGTTGTCTCCATCATCTCTCAAGGCCTCCCTCCATGTCACATCTTGGCTCTGTGTCTTTTGGCTTCATCTTCTATAGAATTTGGGAGGATATCTTCTATTCAAAATACCTATGTCAGCACATTAGAATCACCTGGGAAGGCTTTTAAAAATATGAATGCCTAGATTCCCTCCTGATCAATTTTATCCAAAACTCTGAGAGAGGGACTCCAGTATCTATAATTTTTTTTAAAAAATCTGTCATTGATTGTTTCACTGTGAGAGTTGAGAACCATCGGTATAAATAATATTACTCATGTTAAAACTCTTTTCTATTGCTTTAGTATTTAATCAGAAGGATATTCTTATTATAAAATATCTTACTAACACAGACTCTTTCTCTTGTTGTAATCATAGGTGGATGAGATATTTATAGATTCAGCCTTGAACAAGCATTATATCAAGAACCAAGTAGTCAGACTGACGTATGTATATTTGGGCAAAGGTGGACTCCCAGCCTGGAGGGATATAGGGTGTGGGCTTGCTCTTGCCTAGGATTTCTCATGAATAGTATCTCGATAGCAGTCTGGAGATATAGAGGGCTGACCATCATTTTCTAAATGCAAAAACGAAGACACAGGAAGTTAAGTGATACATTCAAAGTTCCCCAAGTGACAGAAAAAGGATTCAAACCCCATGGACTGATTGTAAAGCCCAGGACTACCAGAACCTGTGGCCATGGGAAAACCTACCAAGTTGTCTTTTTATGGCAGATGTGTCATTTCAAAAATAAGAAGGCAAAGTTGACTACAGAATGGGATCATAAATTTTACCTGTAATGAAGTCCCAGGAGGCATGCCCAAACAAAAAGATGTTCATGTTCTAACAGATTTTCTGTTTGTTATGGTAAAAGGGGAAGGCTCCTATCAATTGTATAAATTGCTCAGAGGTTTCAATTGTGTTATTTGGAAAGCACGTAGCAGAACATAAATACATAATAGATGCAAACCTATGGGCCTGTAGGACTCACCCTTTTTAAAAATGAGCATATTCAGATAGATTTACATAAAGGAAATAATAACTTTTCTCACCAATAGACTAATGCCTTATTGGAAGACATATTCCAAGTTCCTTACATCTTTGCTAAATAGCTAGGGACCTCCAGAAGGATTTTATTATATAAATCGGACAAATTCTACAATGTTTAGGAAATAAAAAACACATATTTGCAGAAATTCTCTGGATTTCATATCCTCTATTTTCAAATTCTGATTTGCTGTAACGTTCTAACAGCATTATTAGAGTCTTGTGAACTCCTTTGAATATACGGTCGTTATCACAATGTAAGTTTTTGTGTGGGTCCAGAGAAATTCTACCTCATAAACAATGTTTTCTTTCTGTTTCAAGAGGGAAAATTACTTGGTCATACATTTGTCAATTTGACATAAAATTCTGATTATTTGTATCTTTACATTCTAGAGCCTAAATGGACCACAATATATAAAATGCCTCAGAATCAATATGATTTCCTTTTTTTTTTTTAGTCAAAGGATTCAGGAGAATTAGGTCTCCTGCTTTTCATGGCTTGGGTCTTTTGAAATGTAAAAATAAGAGACATGCCAGATCAATACATAGATTTCATTTTTTTGAAAGACCTTTATTTGTTTGGTTTTCCTAATTTAAGAAGAAAAACTGACTACTACAGGTAAAGGGATTTGAATTTTTTTATATAAAAAAAAGTTCAAGGAACTGGACATGTTTAATCTGAAGAAGAGTCAGGGACCAAGAAAGCCATCGTCTTTAAATATTTTATGTGGAAGAGAAACTTGATGTTTTATGTATGTCCCAACTGGTAGACCTAAGCCTATTGTAATGGAAGATATAAGGAGACATATTTCAACTCAAAATGAAGGACTGTCTTAAAATCAGAGCTGGGCAAAGAGAAACAGCCTCCAGAGGGCAGTAAGTTTCCTATTAATTACTGCACTGGGGTCAGAGGGCCAGGGATGCTGTAGAGGTGATTCAGGTATCAGATACACGAGCAACTGGCCAAATGGACCACTAACGTTTCTTCCAATATTCAGATTTTATGATTTTGATGAAAATTTTTTTGATTTGTGAATCTTATTCAACTGCTATAACAAGCCTTCAAATTAATGGGGAAAATCTACTCAAAACATAATGGAAACTAGAAGGGGGATTGTATGAAATGATCTTGGTTCAGACAGTGACATACAAATGAATCTCAAAACCAAAGGATTAGTCCTTGACACTTTTAGCAACTAAGATATAATTCGGGGGCATTAAATCCAGGAAAGAGTATAATAACTGATTTATTCTTTGAATAAACAGCTTTCTCTTGTATGTTGTAGTCCAGAGGAAGACGGTGTGAAAGCAGATATCATTATGGTGTTCCAGTTTCCCTCTACCCAGCAAAAGGCCCTACTAAGGGAGAAAATCTTTAGCATCTTAAATCAGAAGATAAGGAACACAAGAGCCTTATCCATAAATGCCTCTTCCGTTCAAGTTAATGGTAAGTAGGTATACCTTTCTATGGGACGTGAAATTTTCTATCAGGTCCATTTTAAAGATCTAATCTTAAACTTACTTGCAATTATCTCCATTCCAAATAACAGCTAGAATTTAGATGGGAAAATTTTTTCAAGTTAAAAAAATGGTTTTATGTTTCTCTGATGAAAGCATGTCTGAGATTAGTTGTCAAGTGGTTTTTCCTGTAGGTACTGACTGGCAGTCATCCTAAAATAAAAGCAAACATCACCACTAACAGAATTAATCTGACCTAGCCACTGCCTCCATGACTAAGCTAGTGAAAATACCACACATTTAGCAACAACCATTTCTCTGGGTAAGATCTTCCTAAGACATAAACTCATTTGTTGCCTTTTAAGAATATGGATGGTTTCTGTATATAATGGAATTATAAAGTTTCCCTTAACATTTTTTCCTGTGGGCATTTGGGAAAATGATAAACCAACTTTGGAGCCACTAAAGCCACCTTATAAGCAATGTTTTAAAAATCACAGAGCTAGAAAAAAAAATCACTGGAACTATATTATACCATTATCATTGCTCTAAAAAGGAAAACTACTCTTTATCAAGGCCCTTTTCTACACCCTTCCAATGCAACATCTAATTTTTATATTCTTGGGAAGTAGGCAAATACACTTTTATAAATATAAAAGAAAGACAAAAAATTAAGGACCCTAATAACTAAAAGATGTAAGTTTCAAATATAGATCTCTAATTTCCTAAAGGCTCTATGTAATATAGTGTTCTGTAGTCAAACACATCTTAGAAATTCTATGACATTCATCTCTTACATTAGCATATGAAAGGCTCCGAGGAGTCCAACTAGATAGAGACGTATTTGCCTTTGTGCATTAAGCTGCGTCCACAAGCACCTGCTTCTGTCACACAAGTGCAGATTTCCCCTACAAATTCCAATCAACACCAGACTTAAGAGAGTTGCAGAGTAAGGGATTAATATCAGAGGTAAACAGGATGCCCTACCTTTGTAAGAGTCTGGCTGACTCTTCAAGAGGAAACCTGATCAGGAAGTGAAAATCTGAGGGAATGGGATGGGCAGGAGTTTGCTGGTGAAGAGTCAACTACTCCGGGAATAAAGCTGGGGACCTCTCCCAACCCAGGAGGGAAGAACCTGTCAAGGGCTTAATCTACCTTGTAAGGTGGGGAAACAAATGAATTGAGGTTGTGAAATAGTGGCAGTTCTGATAAATTATATGATGTGCTGCATGTGATTTCCAATAGCCAGTTAATTAGCCAGAAATTTAAAAGCCTGATCCATCTGAAACCAGCACTGAAGCATGAAGTGGTTATCGGTTGCCTGGCCTTTTCCTTGTTTACAGGCTCAGTTTGTGTGCTACAGCTTATTTTAATGACTAGTATCTTAAAAGGCTGGGTGTGCTGATGGAGAACCTGATCTGAAAGTTACCCAATTCTGGGGATGCCTGGGTGGCTCAGCGGTTGAGCATCTGCCTTTGGTTCAGGGTGTGATCCCAGAGTCCCAGGATCAAGTCCTGCGTCAGGCTTCCTTCATGGAGCCTGCTTCTCCCTCTGCCTATGTCTCTGCCTCTCTCTCTGTGTGTCTCTCATGAATAAATAAATAAAGTAAGAAAGTTACCCAATTCTAACCCCGTAGAGTCACTGCAAGACCACCCAAGTAATTGGCCTGTAACTTTTACTTCCATTCTCTCATCTGTAAAATTGCAATGATAATGTTTGTTCGTCCTGCAATCATAGAAATAACATGAGAATATACAAGAAAATAGAAAATAGAAACATATAGGCCATTACGATTTAGAAAGCTAATAAGTTCTACACGTGCTTTGGAAACCTAAAAGCATTAATGTGAGTAGTAGTAGAAAAAGCTGGAACCTTGAAAGTTTCCAAATTTCCAAGTGTAAAAAGAGCAGTGTTTACTAGCATGTAGGAAAACCCATTTAGCGAAAAGCTCAGCAGAATCCTCAAGGCAATTCTTTCAGGCAAAAATCACTGCTTTCCAGGAACACTCTCCGGGTGATTCCCAATGAGTGAAAAACTGTCGAAATTCTAGACCAAGTCCAGAAATAACCCTGTAACCCAAGATTATCTGTTATTTGTCAGGAATCTGTGGGTTGTTTTTGTTTGGGGGGGGGTGCTTTGGAAAAACAAAAACTGTGCTATATGGGTCCTTTATAGGATGCAGAGTGTCAAAGCAAACCTGAAATCAACCTCTTTGCATTGCAAACACCGTGGCTCTGGAAGAGCAGCTCACTGCCCACATTTGGTTCCTGTGTGCTCCAGTTCCCCTTATGTGGTTTGTAGCATATGAAGCACTGAATACTAACTAGATCACTCTCAACTCAGAAGTATGCTGGAGGGTCATTTTTATGACTAAGGTGTTAATGTTTATTTCACTCCTACATATGAAAAGTAAAACTATTTGGTAAAAATTAGATATCTTCTTTTTTTTTAAATAAAATATTTATTTATTCATGAGAGACACACAGAGACTGAGACATAGGCAGAGAGAGAAGCAGGGTCCATGCAGGGAACCCGATGTGGGACTCCATCCCAGGATTCCTAGATCATGCCCTGGGCCAAAGGCAGACGCTCAACCCCTGAGCCACCCAGGTGTAACTCTAGGTTGTAACCATTCTCCCTAAAAATTCAGTCCTCAAAAATGCAATTACACTCACAACCATTTTGAGCAACCTGGTATCATTCTTGGAAAGGGGAAATTTGCATCTTGCTCAAACTAAGATGAAATTTTAACTGAAGAATTCTAACATTATACTATTTTCTATTTTAATGCATTACTAACTAATATAGGGCATATTAAATTAGCTTTTTAAAAAAATGAAACAAGAAATATATCTATCTTAAAAATACATTTGATAGAAAATTGAGTTCTTCCATAGAGTAAATACTGGGAATCTATCTTGAGGAACCAATTCTTCACTGTATAATGACTTGAGCTTGCATGTAAGGGTATTCTTGAATTGGATATTTTCAAAATTTCCACTTTACCAAATTCCTTGGTACTAGTTTCCAAATGGAATTTATTGAAGGTGAGTAGAAAGAAACATTCTTGTTTTGTACAATGTAAAGTTAGGGACAGAGAATATGAGTCTGAGAAACCTAACACCGGTTGAATTAAGTAAAACAGTTTATCCTCATTCTACTCAGTAAGCCTTTTTATCTTGAAAATCATCACAGTTTTCAAATAACCTTCCACCAACTGAAGTTTAAATGTTCATGTGTCCTTTGTCAGATTCCTAACTTTTTTGGAAATTGACAATTTAATTTACATTCTGTCTTTACCAATATTCAGCAGATGTTGGATACAAATATACAATAGTTTATTCTTCAAAAAAAAAACCATTTTGATAACTTAGTAACTGTGTTTTAAAAGTATTTTAAATATAGTTTATGTGGGTGGTTTCAACGATTTTTTCATTCCTAAACCCTTTGACTAAGTAAAGGCTTATGTGAATTCTTAAATAGAGGAGACAAAAGCAGAGCTGCTCTGACTAAGGCTGGGTGTAAGCCTGGAAATCCCATCTTCTTGCTCCCTCTTACCCCATTTTCTCTATCTCCTGAAGAAAATCCAAAGAGGCTATACCCTGCACCATTAGGAAAACATAGTTCTGGATTATTACAAACTGTGTGTGGGTTTTAATCATCCACTATTTGTACCTTAATCACCTACTGCTTGAGAATGTATCAACCTAATTAGAGACTGTCTGTGAATCTCTATAAAAATTGTATACGTATCCTATGTATTGGGCTGTCATTCTCCTGATTATATTATACTCAATGTCTATATGGATATAGTCAATATTCTCTGATAATTTCTTGTCATTGAGGGCAACTAAGAGAATATCACATTATCATTCTTTGTTCTATTTTTTTTTCAGCAATGAGCTCATCAACAGGAAAGCTAACTGTCCAAGCATGTAAGTCCAGTTAGCTTATAAAAATAAGCAAGTTAAATTTCCACATCAGAAAAGACAATATCTTCAAGTATTACCTCATAATTTTCCATCAATGTCACATATTTTCTTTGGAAGAGAGTAACAATTGGACAATAGAGTTGGACTTTTTTCCAACTCTGAGATTGATATTTTTCATCATGTTCAAGAAAAACATATTATATGGTGGGAATTTGGGGGCAATCTGAAGAAACTATGTATTTCTGTCTTGGAATGTATTTCTGTCTTGGGCTTGCTTTTCTAATTTTTAAAAATGCTATGAAATATTCTTTCTGCTGAGAAAATCATGAGAAAGCAATAAATGGGGAGGATATAGACAGTATTGTCTGTGATTGAGCTATACAATTTTCTTAATAGGTCCATTTTAATGGTTTATAGCAGCTCTACCCACTCACTTCATATCACTGTGACCTAAATTTTGAAAGATTTATCAAAGTGGTGATGAATTTGAGCAAAGGTATTCATGCATTTGCCTCTGTGTCTTGCAAACATACTATATGTTTCTATTCATTCATTCATTCATCAAATGAGTATCTTTTTCACAACTACCAAGTGCCAGAAAGTGAATACCACTCTGAATAAGACACGATCTCTCCTCAAAAATGAAGAATTCGAAGGTAGGGGAAGACATAAATCAGGAAATGTTAAAATTATGTGATAAATGCTACAACAGACAAAGTTCACAATGCAATTGACAGTCAACCATAGAGTCAGCTTAACCTGGTCTTACAGCATCAGAAAGTGATCCCTAAGACAGGAAAGAGTGGAGAGGCCATGAGTCAAGAGACAAGTGAGAAGAGTGTCCTGGGAAGGGGCAGTATTATGTAAAAATGTCTTCAGAAAAGCAAGAACATGGTCATTTCTTGCAACTGAAAAATGTCAATGTAACTGGGAAATAGAATGGAGGTTGGTGAATATAGGAAATGGGTATGATTAATAGTGATCAAGGATCAGAACAATGATGAAACATTTTGACTTTATTTGGAGGGCTATGGGAAGTCACTGAAGGATTTACACATATAAGAAAGATCATGCAGTTTTCAGTACAGAGAATAGATTAGCAGAGCAAGCCCGGAAGCAGGGAGATGAGCTGGGAAGCTGTTGCTGTCCTCCAGATGTGAAAAATAGTAGTCTAAACTAGAGTAGAGATTTTTAAAATGACTAGCCACAATGCAGCATAGTCAATGTCAGTAAAATGAGTTTTTTTCTTTTGATATCCAATTAGTTGGAACAAGAATTGAACTACCATATATTTTTTTTTTATTAGCACCAGGTTCTAAACAGTCTTAATTCTTAGGAACCCTAAGCAGCAAAGTAATCTCTGATCTGATGCATATTATAGAGTATATATTTATTCCCACCAATGTTGAATGGGGTGTTTATGTGGAAACAAGGAACTCTTCATCCTGAAGAGTGAGAAACTGGTTATTATACATTAACCCAGGCACACCTTAGGAAGTCATGCAGTCATGCAGAAAAATGTATGGGAGAAAGAGTTCCAAAAAATGGGCAATTACTTGTCTGGTGAGTTCTTCTGAAAGACACACACTGGATTATCTGAAACTGGGAAGCAATAATCTTGGTAGGAGCTTCCAGGACATCTAGATGATGGATACCACCTAAGTCCTCAGGGCCCATACTTTGTGATATGTCAACCCTTTGTAATTTAACATAGTTTTAGTAGGCAATATATATCCACATCTCTAAATACAGGATGAGCAAAAAACATCAATATACCAGGAAGCCCAGAGGATAGATATTAGTATTGCATATGTTTATATAATGACAAATGCCAGTACATTACAGTTCTCTATTAGGGACTCTGAATCAAAGACAATAGAGACGTTTCTTATAACTTAATGATCTTATCTCTTATAGGTTGTGGTAAACGAGTTGTTCCATTAATAGTCAATAGAATAATGTCTGGAGACATTGCAGCCAAAGCTGCCTGGCCTTGGCAAGCTTCCCTTCAGCGTAATAACATTCATCAGTGTGGAGCCACCTTGATCAGTAATACATGGCTCCTCACCGCAGCACACTGCTTCACGAAGTAAGTTACTGACTGTAACAGTTTTCACTACTATTGAAAAACTGAGTTTTATTATGTTCTGAGTAATAATCAATGCCCCGAAGTATTACTGAGATAAATGAGAAAATTGTCTTTCTGGTTCTTTTCTAATATAATGTTATAGTTGCATACTTATTTGCAAAGTTAGTGGGGGTAGCAGTCATTATCCTAGCACTCATTGGTCATGGCCCTACAGGGCTTGGGGGGTGTTTAGAGTATAGTTGACACAAATGTTACATTAGTTTCAGGTGATTCAGTTTTTCTATGTGTTATGCTATGCTCACCACGAGTGTGTCTGCCATGTATCACCACAGAATGCTATTACCGTATCATCGACTATATTTCTTATGCTGTGCCACTTATTCCTCTACCTTATTCATTCCATATTTTTCCCATCTCTCAATGCCCTTCCCATCTGGCAACCACCAGTCTGTTCTCTGTATTTATAGGTCTGATTCTGCTTGTTTATTCTTTTTTTAAATATATATTTCACATACAAGTGAAATAATATGGTATTTGTCTTTCTCAGTCCAAATTATTTATTATTAGCATAATATTCTCTAGGTCCATCCATGCTGCGGCAAATAGCATGATCTCATCCTCTTTATGGCTGTGTAATATTCCTCTGTGTGTGTCTGTGTGCATGTGTGTACACATCTGACAGCTTCTTTATTCGTTTATCAGTGGATACTTAGGTTGCTACCATATCTGGGATATTATAAGTAATGCTGCAATAAGACATAGGGGTGCATATATCCTTTTTCTTTTAGTTTCTTTTTTAAGTTTTTATTTAAATTCCAGTTAGTTACTGTGTAATATTAGTGCCAGCTGTACAATTTAGTGCTTCAACACTTACATACAATACCCAGTGCTCATCATAACAGTTGTACTCCTTAATTCCCACCACCCATTCAACCCATCCCACCATCCACCTCCCCTCTGGTAACCAACAGTTTGTTCTCTACAGTTAAGAGTCTATTTCTTGGTTTGCCTCTCTTTTTTTCCCTTTGCTTATTTGTTTTGTTTAAATTTCACATATGAGTGAAATCACTGGTTCATTTCACTTAGCATAATCTCTAGTTCCATCCACGTCATTGCAGATGGCAAGATTTCAATTTTATGGCTAAGTAATATTCCGTTGTGTATATATATATTTTTTAAGTAAATAAACCTTTATTCACATTCCAATTTTAACAAATCATAACCATATTCATGTTTCCATACAGTAATTTATATAAAAAATGCTAAATTTTAAATATACTTTATTTTTTTAATTTTTTTTAAACATTTCGTTTATTTATTCATAGAGACACAGAGAGAGAGATGCAGAGACACAGACAGAGGGAGAAGCAGGCTCCATGCAGGGAGCCTGATGTGGGACTCGATCCCAGGTCTCCAGGATCACACCCTGGACTGAAGGCGGCACTAAACCCACTGAGCCACCAGGGCTGCCCTAAATAAGTACTTTAAAATAGACACCAGTCACACTAGCTAGAGGGAAAATATATATACAATATGTGCTCTAGTACGTAAAATCAAACTTTTTAAAGTGAAATTTAAGGAAAGTGTAAGTTATCACATCAATTACATATAGAAATACAAATACACCTCCACAGATCATTAACTTTCCCCTAACAATGGCAGGACTTTCAAAATCCTAATAGAACCAACCTGGTTTCTTTAAGAAGTCAATGTCACACAGGAAAAGAATTAAAAAGTAAAAATAAAAACAGGTGGACATTTTAGATTAAGAGGCTGAAGAAACACAATCAAGTAAAATGCATCAGTCTTGATAGAGCCCTGGTTCAAAAACAGACATTTTGCATATAAGGTGACATCGTAGTTTTGATTTAGAGTGCATATATTTTTCTTAATTAGTGTTTTTGTTTTCTTTGAATAAATACCCAGTAGTGGGAATACTGTGTCATATGTTAATTCTATTTTTAACTTTTTGAGGAACCTCCATATGGTTTTCCACAGTGGCTGTACCAATTTACATTCTTGTCAACCAAGAGTTCCTTTTTTCTCCACATCCTAGCCAACAGTTGTTTCTTATATTTTTCGTTTTAGCAATTCTGACAGGTTTAAGGTGATGTCTCATCTGGTTTTGATTTACATTTCTCTGAAGACCAGGCATGTTGAGCCATCCATAAGTCTTCTCTGGAAAAGGTCTATTTGGGCCCTTAGCCCATTTGTCAGTTTCTTTGGTGTTTAGATGTAGAAGTCCTTTTTTCATATTTTGAATATTAACCTTTTATCAGATATATCATTTGCAGATATATTCTCCCATCCAGTAGGTTTCCTTTTTGTTTTGTTGATGGTTTCCTTCACTGTGCAAAAGATCCCAAATACCCAAGGCAATCTTGAGAAAGAACAGGGCTGGAAGAATCACAATCCCAGATTTCAAGATATATTACAAAGTTGTAACCAATAAAGTATGATACCGGCACAAAAATAGACACATAGATCAATATAGCTGAATAAAGTTTCCAGAAATAAACCCACCATTATGTGGTCAATTAATCTACAACAAAGGAGGCAAGAATATACAATAGGAAAAAGTCTTTTCAACAAATGGTGTTGGGAAAACCATACAACTACATGCAAAAGAATGAAACTGGACCACTATCTTATATCATACACAAAAATCAACTCAAAGTGGATTAGAGACCTAAACGTGAGACCTGAAACTAAAATTCCTAGTAGAAAACACAGGTAGCAATCTCTTTGTCATCAGCTTTAGAAACATTTTTCTAGACATGTCTCCTTGGGTAAAGGAACAAAAAGCAAAATTAAACTACACCAAAACACTACTATTTTGAGACTACACCAAAATAAAGAGCTTTTGCATAGTGAAGAAACCATTAACAAAACAAAAGATAATCCATCAAATGGGAGAAGATATTTGCAAATTAAATTCTGACTTTTGATACCATAGTAAATTCTGCCTACCTGAGTCTAAATCTGCATAGAGACTTAGATTCTTAAAGTTTGAAAGACATCAGAGTTCAATAGGTCAATTTTTTAGAATGCACAGAAATCCCTTATGCAGATGCCTAGTTTGGCATTAAATATCTCAAAGTAATGGAGAGCTTACTAGCTCCAAAGTTTGCCAATTTTGTGGTAGACTGTTCTACTTTGCAAATATCTTTAAACACTGAAAACCAAATCTGCAACCTTATAACTTCCACCCATTGATATTTGTTCTTTCACCTAGAAGAGCAGATATCAAATTTCTTTCTTTCCCCATAGAATGATTGGTTTAGCGCTACCTTCAGCCCAGAGTGTGATACTCGAGACCGGGGATCAAGTTCCATGTCAGGCTCCCTGCATGGAGCCTGCTTCTCTGTGTGTGTGTGTGTGTTTCTCATGAATAAATAAATAAAATCTTTTAAAAAATAATATTCTCAAAAGAGAATTATCTAATTACCCCCCTGTACTCTATTCAAGTGCCCTATTTTATTTTATTCAAAGCCATTATTACTGCTTGGATTTATTTATCTGTTAATTATTTATCTGCTTTGCTCTTTTTCCTTCCCTGGAATTGAATATAGCCACCAGCAGGCACATTTTCTGTCTGGTTCACTACTTTAACTCTAGCACTTCAAATAAGTCTCACCATATAGGATTTCAATAAATATTTGTTGAAGAGATAAATGAATGATAGTTTATATGCTTTACAGTTCTAAAATTCAATCATTCTTTTTTGGATTTTAGCTCTAAGGTGCTGTTTGTACACAGTTTATCTTTCAAAATAGCAATAGACTATATTTAAAGGTCAAAGGAAACTATCATTACACCCAAATATTTTTAAGATGGAATTTTTAAATTAGCCTTCATGCAATTATTATAGTGCAGTTTATATATTCTGTTCATTTCTAACCTTTTCCAGTAGTGCAAATCCACATCAGTGGACTGTTAGCTTTGGAACAACAATCAATCCTCCGTTAATGAAAAGAAGTATCAGAAGAATTATTGTCCATGAGAGATATCACTCCCCAGCAAGAGAATACGACATTGCTGTTGTGCAGTTCTCTCCTAGGGTCACCTTTACTGATAACATCCGCCGGGTTTGTTTGCCAGAAGCCTCTGCATCCTTCCAACCAAATTCTACTGTCTATATCACAGGATTTGGAGCACTCTTCTATGGTGGTAGGTATCTCAAAAAGGACCATGGGCGCTATGTCCGATTTAGGACAATATGATTTAATCTCCATTAATATTATCTAGCCAGCCATTCCTGCACAGCTTGATTAAATTAGAGGTCTTATTTTGTAAATAACAGAAATTCAACTTTCACTAAAGCAAAGATAATAATAAAATGGCAAACTTGGCCCTTGTAATTTAGAAGTCAATAGAGATATGAGCCTGGTTTCAGGCATAGCTGGATTCAGGAGTCTGTATGATGCCATTAGGTTCTGAATCTTCCCATTTCTGGCTCTGTTTTCCCCTAGGTTGCCTTCATGTGGAGGGATTCTAGCTCCACATAGTGTCAAAGGTGGCCAACAGCTCAGGGTTTATGTCATCTTCTCCTAGTAGATGTGGAGGGAAGAACATGTCTTCTTTGCCGGAATCTACATTAATCCCTGAAAAGGTCTCTTTTGGCCCTGCTTGTGTCCAGGGGTACTTGGATTGACTAGCTAACTCAATACCCACTTCTGTGCCCATTCCAAGAAAGCCAGGTTTGTGAGAGGCAGCCTGGTCAGAATCACATGGAATAAGGGAGAGGCAGTTCCAAAAGGGTGGGCTTCAAGGAAGACATAAAAAGAAGCAAATGTTCCCTCAGCAACACTAGAGTCTATGTCTATGTTCTGTTCTCTACACAACGCCAGCCAGCCATACATCAGATGTGTTGTCATCCTCATATCCACCTTCACTCCAAGACTCCCTCCCTTTATGCCCCACCTTTGTGAGCCTCCCTCTACCCTTTTCATCTCCTCCTCCCCCTGGTTTGTTCCACTACTCATTTTCACTTTCCTCAGCCACCTTACGAGTTTCCCCATTGCTCAGCTACAATGTCCAGTTGCAGCAAAATCTGCTTCAGAACTACAGAGATTAATTGAAAAGTGATCAGCAATATGAATGCTGTGTAGAGCTAGTCTCTGATAACGAAGCTTCCATGGCCCTCTCTAAAATGATTTAACTCGATATGCTAACTTAAACTTTTCATGAATAAAAATGATTTTGTTTTTGTTTTTTGGGCAAATGTAGTCAGATACACTCTGGATTGTAAAATCTCACCTAGTTACAGATATATAACAACAGCAAGAGAGTTTGCTTAACTCTGGGAAATGTTTTTCTTCCTAATATAGGTATTTATAAAATGTGATAAGCATAATAATTATCATTTTTAAAAATATTTTATTTGTTTATTCATGAGAGACACAGAGAGAGAGAGAGGCAGAGACAGAGACAGAGAGAGAAGCAGGCTCCCTGTGGGAATCCCCGGACCCTGGGATCATGCCCTGAGCCAAAGGCAGACCACTGAGCCACCCAGGCATCCCAATAATTATCATTTAAATGTGTCAGATTCCAAAGGGAAGTTTATTCTCTAGAAACTGCTTACATTAACCTCATTTTGTATTGATAATTTTAGTATGAAATAGATTAGAAAAAAGTCCACTCACTTCATTCTAGCTAAGGATGTTGATTGTAAACTCTAAAATTCCTTTGTTTTCCCTGAAGGGAAATCCCAAAATAATCTTCAAGAAGCCAAACTGAAAATCATAAGTGATGAAGTGTGCAAGCAACCACATGTATATGGCCATGATATAAAATCTGGAATGTTTTGTGCTGGATATCTGGAAGGAATATATGATGCTTGCAGGGTAGGTAGAGAGAGATTATTTTAATATCATTAATTCAAAACATGTTTATCTCTTTCAAGAAATAGTCTATGTTCTTTATGTTAGTACCTTCACAAATATCTTGTCAGTTCAGTAATTTCTAAATGCAAATTTCACAACACAAACATTTTTAGGTGTTTTATTAAGCAAAATGATATAAAGCAGAGTTTCTTTGATCCTATCAAACAACTAACCACCAAAATTAAATTTTCTTAGTACCAGAAGTCCAAAGATTCATAAAGCAGTCCCCTTCTTTAAAGAGCTTTCATCTAGAAAGGAAATAATCGTGAACAATGAACTGTGATGAGAAGTTTTAAATAATATAATGGAGAGCAAATATTTTTAGGGTGAAAGGAACATTTTGCAGCAAGTATCAGAGAGATCATATTGAAGGGTATGAGGCCTGAAGGATAAATGGCCCTTGCCCAGTATAGAATAAAAGTACAATTGTCCATGTATAGAAAGAGTGCAGCAAAAATTATGAAGGCATGAAATTATAATTCATATTTGAGGGAATTCCAAGTAATCAATTGGGTCTCAGCATAAGGAGGATGATAGGGGAGAAGCAGTTAATGCTTAGTGAGAAGGTGGATTAGACCATGTTGAGACTACTTGGTGCCCTTTCCAGTGCCTTTCTCCTCTGTCCAATAGCTATTCTGAATGCATATTTTCAGTCAAAGATCGAAAGTCTATTTCTTCCTGGAAGTACTTGCTTTATAACATAGGATTCTTGAAAACTCCAAGGAGGTGATGCTCCATGATGAAAGGATCAAAATTGTTTTGAAATCAGGTAGCAGAAAGCTCTGCCCAGAGTCCCACAAGTTACACATGGAAACTTCTGTTGGAAAAGGAGCAGGGAGTTTTGTAGTATACAGGTGGGGCAAGAGCAGAATCTGGTCCATATCCAGACTACTCAGTTGCTGAGAATGTGGAGGGAGGCAGCTGGAATTCAGAGAATGCACAGAAAATTCCAAACCATGATGGACAAGAGGAAGTTGGTAACAGGAGTCCATTTGCAGACAACATATGGGAGTCTAGGCAAATGGTGAGATTAGTGATATGTCTCAGGAAGGACGTGGTCATAAAGAACTTTCACTGAATTGAGGAGCAAAGGTAAGATTCCTGCTCCATGACTGTGCAAGTGAATTTCTATAGCCATAGAAAAATTGGGGAAATTATCGAGAAAGTGAATTAGGAACAGAGTCCAAGACAGGAATACAGTGATTATAATTGAGGTGCATGGTGAGGGGTTTAGTTTGTCCAATAAAACCGAGGTCCAAACACCCTGCTTGGAGTCAGAAAAAAACCAACACCAGCTGGACTTTCTGTGTTGTGTACTTGAAATTTGCCAGTAGACCTTAGTCATTCTCAAAATACACACACACACACACACACGCACACACACACACACACAGAGTTCCTGTGTGAAGTGATAGATGTGTTAATTAACTTGACTGTGGTAATCATTTCACAAAGTATAAGTATGTTAAATATCTTGCTCACATTAATATATACAATTTTATTTCTCAATTATATGTCCATAAAGCTGAGAAAATTAAAATGTGGAAATTGAAATTTAAGGCTTTTATAACTTGAAATCTACATTTCGATTAATTATCTATAACTGGTAATCAATACATATGCTTTCTAATAATAAAATATGTGATTCATCAGAATATTTTAAGTAATAAGTTTTATATTTAGCTAATTTTCTTTCTTTTATTTTCAGGGTGATTCTGGGGGACCTTTAGTTGTAAAGGATCTTAAAGATACCTGGTATCTCATTGGAATTGTGAGCTGGGGAGATAATTGTGGTCAAAAGAATAAACCTGGAGTCTACACAAAAGTGGTTTATTACCGAAACTGGATCACTTCAAAAACAGGCCTTTAATTTGCTATAAAAGTTAAATATTGAGAGCTGTAAGTAGGCTATATGTGTATCAGAATTTAAATATTCAGAGAATGTAGTGCAATGAAGTAAGATTAAATGACATTATTTATTTTAGATCACCTCAATCAAGCAATAACCTATAGCCCATTTATAAGGAGTTTAAGTCCTTATAGATTTGTAAAGGAGTGGGTCAGTTTAGTCTGAGTTAGGAGTCTCTCATACAGCAGAGGCACTCAGTTGTTACATCATGCAAGTTGAAGTATAAAAAAGAGGTAATGAAAACTTTTGAAAATAATCCATGAGATTTTTAGAATGTCTTTGTCAAGGAGGTCCCCTTAAGTGGGAAATTTTTTGATCTCTTGGAGTTCTGGAAAACCTTACATATTTTTTTTTATCATTTCACCTGAGCTCACAAATACTTCCTTTTCTTTTTCCTTATTATTCCAAGTTTTCCAAAGAGATTTTTCACCATAATACATTTTCTACTTATAAACCCTTTGGAAGGATGCTTGGGGAAAAAAAGTTATATCTAGGAAACAAATTATGGTGAAAAATCAAGCCAGAGATCTTCTAAACTTTGTCTATTATGAAACTTCCCTAATTTTTTGGTGATTTTTTAAAACAACACACAGAGAAAGAGAAATAACCCTACCTTCAGATATACCCAGAGAAAACCTGATTAATAAAAGAATATACATAATAATTAGCTAATCAAAAATGTATCTTTGTTACAAAAGCTGGGGGGAAGATGATGTAATTTCATGAATCATTACAAAACAATGGCCCCAAAATTTGACATTTCATAGATACATTTACTGTGTTTGAGCCACCAGGAGGTGGCTGTGCACATTACTGTAAGGTTAAGTATGCCTTGAAAAAAAATTGATAATTTGCTAATATGTTGGAGACTTAATGAACCTTGTCTTTCTACATAGAAAAAAAATATTTATACTTTTGAATTGCTGCAGCCAATTATCTTTATGGCAGTAGTCTAATTATTGCAACCATAAAACACTAATTTTTAAAAAATTTAATAAATATAAATTTTAGGGACCTACCACACAGAACACATGAACAAAGTTTTCTGAAAAACCACATATACTGCCTTAGTAAAGTGTGTCATGAAGACATTAGGAAAGTCAGGCTCATGTATGGAGTTCAAATATAAGCCAAACCATTGAAAAATTGAGTTACTTTATAATAATATCTCCCCATGGGCTATTGATAAGGCATGAAAATAGTTCTATAATAATCTAAAAGACACTAACAATTTATTCACACACACAAAAAAAAAAAATCCATAACCTAGACTCATAGAATTTTAAAGCTTAAGAAAGACTGCAAATCATGCAGGCCAATACATCTACAGTTCAGCCAGCTGAAGCCACAAAATGTAAATGACCTGGTGAACCTATAGGTAGTTTGTACCCACAGTGGGCCTAGAACCTAGGTCCCCCCCCCAAAAAAAAAAAAAAAAAAGAACCTAGGTCCCAATTTCACATACCTTTTCCCTTACAAAGTCCCTTTCTTGGAGGAGGAGGGGCAAGATGGCGGAAGAGCAGGGTCCCCGAGTCACCTGTCCCCACCAAATTACCTAGATAACCTTCAAACCATCCTAAAAATCTACGAATTCGGCCTGAGATGTAAAGAGAGACCAGCTGGAATGCTACAGTGAGAGGAGTTCGCGCTTCTATCCAGGTAGGAAGACGGGGAAAAAGAAATAAAGGAACAAAAGGCCTCCGAGGGGGAGGGGCCCCGCGAGGAGCCGGGCTGAGGCCGGGGCGAGTGTCCCCAGGACAGGAGAGCCCCGTCCCGGAGGAGCAGGAGCTGCACCAACCTTCCCGGGCGGGCGGAAAGGGGCTCGCAGGGAGGTGGAGCAGGACCCAGGAGGGCGGGGATGCCCTCGGGCTCCCGGGGACACTAACAGACACCTGCGCCCCAGAGAGTGCGCCGAGCTCCCTAAGGGCTGCAGCGCGCACGGCGGGACCGGAGCAGCTCGGAGGGGCTCGGGAGCGGCTCCGCGGAGGGGGCTGCGGGGCGGGAGCGCGAATCCAACAGCGCAGGCCCCGGAGCACAGGGCGCCGGGACACAGCCCAGGATCCGGCCTCCCCCGGGACAGGCAGAGGCCGGGAGGGCCCAGGACAGCGAGGACGCTCCTGCCCCGAGCTGAGCAGATCAGCGGCCCCGCCCCGGAGCCTCCAGGCCCTGCGGACGGAGAACCGAGAGCCCCCGAGCCCCGTAGTTCCTGCGGAGGCTGAATCCAGGCTTCCAGAGTTGCCATAGCAACTGCGGCTGTTCCTCCTGGGGCCCCACGGGGTAAACAACCCCCGCTGAGCCCTGCAGCAGGCAGGGGCTGAGCAGCTCCCCCAAGTGCTAACACCTGAAAATCAGCACAGCAGGCCCCTCCCCCAGAAGACCAGCTGGACGGACCAGTGATACTCCCCCGTGTTCCAATACAACTTGTTTTTGGCCACTCTGCACTGAGCAAAATGACTAGAAGGAAAACCTCACTTCAAAAGAAAGAATCAGAAACAGCCCTCTCTCCCACAGAGTTACAAAATCTGGATTACACTTCAATGTCAGAAAGCCAATTCAGAAGCACTATTCTACAGCTACTGGTGGCTCTAGAAAAAAGCATTAAGGACTCACGAGACTTCATGACTGCAGAATTTAGATCCAATCAGGCAGAAATTAAAAATCAATTGAATGAGATGCAATCCAAACTAGAAGTCCTAACGACGAGGGTTAACGAGGTGGAAGAACGAGTGAGTGACATAGAAGACAAGTTAATGGCAAAGAGGGAAACTGAGGAAAAAAGAGATAAACAATTAAAGAACCATGAAGACAGATTAAGGGAAATAAATGACACTCTAAGGAAGAAAAACCTACGTTTAATTGTGGTTCCCGAGGGCGCCGAAAGGGACAGAGGGCCAGAATATGTATTTGAACAAATCCTAGCTGAAAACTTTCCCAATCTGGGAAGGGAAACAGGCATTCAGATCCAGGAAATAGATCCCCCCCTAAAATCAATAAAAACCGTTCAACACCTCGACATCTAATAGTGAAGCTTGCAAATTCCAAAGATAAAGAGAAGATCCTTAAAGCAGCAAGAGACAAGAAGTCCCTGACTTTCATGGGGAGGAATATTAGG
The DNA here is from genome assembly GCF_905146905.1 of Nyctereutes procyonoides. Lineage (NCBI taxonomy): Eukaryota > Metazoa > Chordata > Mammalia > Carnivora > Canidae > Nyctereutes > Nyctereutes procyonoides. The sequence goes on along the minus strand of NW_026575023.1, from coordinate 3,301,522 downwards.
GTAACAGCAGACCTCTCCACAGAGACCTGGCAGGCCAGAAAGGGCTGGCAGGATATATTCAGGGTCCTAAATGAGAAGAACATGCAACCAAGAATACTTTATCCAGCAAGGCTCTCATTCAAAATGGAAGGAGAGATAAAGAGCTTCCAAGACAGGCAGGAACTGAAAGAATATGTGACCTCCAAACCAGCTCTGCAAGAAATTTTAAGGGGGACTCTTAAAACTCCCCTTTAAGAAGAAGTTCAGTGGAACAATCCACAAAAACAAGGACTAAATAGATATCATGATGACACTAAACTCATATCTGTCAATAGTAACTCTGAACGTGAATGGGCTTAATGACCCCATCAAAAGGCGCAGGGTTTCAGACTGGATAAAAAAACAGGACCCATCTATTTGCTGTCTACAAGAGACTCATTTTAGACAGAAAGACACCTACAACCTGAAAATAAAAGGTTGGAGAACCATTTACCATTCAAATGGTTCTCAAAATATACCCTAAAAACTATAGAACACTTCTGAAAGAAATTGAGGAAGACACAAAGAGATGGAAAAATATTCCACGCTCATGGATTGGCAGAATTAATATTGTGAAAATGTCAATGTTACCCAGGGCAATTTACACGTATAATGCAATCCCTATCAAAATACCATGGACTTTCTTCAGAGACTTAGAACAAGTTATTTTAAGATTTGTGTGGAATCAGAAAAGACCCCGAACAGCCAGGGGAATTTTAAAAAAGAAAACCATATCTGGGGGCATCACAATGCCAGATTTCAGGTTGTACTACAAAGCTGTGTTCATCAAGACAGTGTGGTACTGGCACAAAAACAGACACATAGATCAATGGAACAGAACAGAGAACCCAGAAGTGGACCCTGAACTTTATGGTCAACTAATATACGATAAAGGAGGAAAGACGATCCACTGGAAGAAAGACAGTCTCTTCAATAAATGGTGCTGGGAAAATTGGACATCCACATGCAGAAGAATGAAACTGGACCACTCTCTTGCACCATACACAAAGATAAACTCAAAATGGATGAAAGATCTAAATGTGAGACAAGATTCCATCAAAATCCCAGAGGAGAACTCAGGCAACACCCTTTTTGAACTTGGCCACAGTAACCGGAGAAGGACAAACAGTGTATGTTCTCATTCATTTGGGGAATATGAATAATAGTGAAAGGGAATATAAGGGAAGGGAGAAGAAATGTGCGAGAAATATCAGAAAGGGAGACAGAACATAAAGACTTCTAACTCTGGGAAATGAACTAGGGGTGGTGGAGGGGGAGGAGGGCGGGGGGTGGGGGTGAATGGGTGACAGGCACTGAGGGGGACACTTGACGGGATGAGCACTGGGTGTTATTCTGTATGTTGGTAAATTGAACACCAATAAAAATTAATTTATATTAAAAAAAAAAGTCCCTTTCTTTATGTTGGCTAAATGAATTTCAATTTTTAAATAATGTCTCTTTCCGATCATCTATATTTATTAAATATTCAGATCTATAAGAATTTCAGTGACTTCTGTTGAATCTATTTTAAATTTAAAAACTCTTAAGAATTTTAAATGATGTGGTTCACTTACTTGGGCAGCTGGTTGCCAATTCTCTGAACTCATTTCAAGGTAAAGTTGCTTCTCCACATATAAAAATATATATATAGGATTATAAATTAGTCGATATTATGGTGGTAAGACATAATTCTGACTTTTTAATGTTGAGTTTCAAGAAATGATCCTAGAGTTATAAACTTGGTATTGCTAAACTATTTTGTGCAGCTTTTCATTCTGGCCTACATATAGGCAAATATTGATATATCATATTAAATCTAATAATAAAGTTGATGATCAGAGCATTCTACAAATAATATCACTGAATCTGTGTTAGGCCAAATCTTAGCATGAATCTTACAACTGCTATTAAGAATTGCATTTCTTTTAAATAACTAGTTTGGGGCATTTTGGTTATTGTGATAACCAAAAATATCTCCACACATTGACAAATATCCCTAAGGGGCAAACTGTCCCCTCTTGAGAACTACTGTTCTGAAGGCAGTTGATCATTTTTAGAAATGCAAGAGATGGAGCACCTGGGTGGCTCCAATTGGTTAAGCATCTGAAACTTGGTTTCAACTCAGGTCATGATCACCATGAGCCTGCTTGAGATTCTCTCTCTCCTCCCTCTGCCATTCTCTCTGTCTCTAAAATATATGAATAAATAAAATCTTTGGGAAAAAAATGCAAGAGATACCTCAAAATTATGACACTGAGTATTCAAAAATTATGGTTTCCTGATCAAACTGAACATTCACTACCATGCTTCTAAAAGAAGTAGTGAAATAAAACAGTGGCTATTTCAAATAGAGACAGATCTCCCTATATACAATGTGCTTGAAGGATTTCTCTCATACCCTTGCCTAGACTAGAGCATATTTATGGAGTGCCAATAACCATTACCATGAAGATAGACTTTGTAAACATCTCCTCTAGTAGAGTTCCTCTATCTTGACCACAATCCACCATAGAAAATATATTCCACACCACAGCTCTATAAACATATAACAAAATTCATATATATTTAAAATATTAAAAACTGAAACAAAAGTTTCATAAAACAATACTTATCCTACTGAGTGCAATAAAAAATCCAATATTTTCTATTCTATTCCTTTAGTTTTTTTATAATGCTTGCCCCACCAAGTAAATTTATTTCAAAATCTAGTGGACCATGATCTGCAGTGCCTATACAACATTCTAGAATAATCCACAATTATGAATACCATATTGTTATTATCTCATCTACCTCTACTGCTCTTCCCACCTTCATCCTCTCCCCACTCTATCCATTTAGTAAATTGCAGCTCAGTTATGACACTATTCAATAACATTGTTCCCACGCACTCAAATCTTCACTGCTTTCCTCTTTGCCTAACAAATAGTCTAAATCTATGTCACCATAGCTTTTAAGTCCCTGTACAATCTGCCAACAATGAACGGACTTTTTGTTTTGCTTGTACTCAGTGCTCCTGTAACACTGAATGTTACACTTCATTCTCTAAATACATTCTCCTCTGGTCATGCAATGTTCTCTTCACTCTACAAGATCTAACCCAAATATTACCTCTACCAAGAATACTTTTATTTTCTCAGATAAATTTTACTCTCCACAGTGAGGATGACAGAACATGAGAGATTCCTAACTCTGGGAAACGAACAAGAGGTAGTGGAAAGGGAGGTGGGCCGGGGGTTGGGTTGACTGGGTGATGAGCACTGAGGGGGGCACTTGACGGGATGAGCGCTGGGTGATATACTATATGTTGGCAAATTGAACTCCAATAAAAAAATAAATTAAAAAAATAAATTTACTCTCCATTCAAAACCTTTGTGAATTTGTTCCTCCTCTAAAGCATTTCTCATACTTTGCATTATAGTTTTAAATACATGTATTATCTCTACAAAATACACTTTTAAGTTTCATAAGGCTAAGGACTGCTTTATTCATTTTTGTATTCCCCACAGTATTACAGGATTCTGTATGTATTGTGTTTAGTGAAGGAATAAATTCACAGAAGCAAATTATGATTCCTAAAAGGGCAAGACACTTCAATCCTCAGTTACTAACTGCTTCCCCCATGTCACTTTACTCGCCTTTCCACCCTGTGCTGATCCTGCTTTGCATATTCCCAAATGTTCCTAAAGACATCCTGCTCCCCACCTGCACCAAAATTAATCAAGATACAGAAAGGTATGGATGACAGTGACCTTTCAGGAGGCCCTCTAACCCAGAAACTGTTCCCCATATTACTTTAAATGAGCGCAACTCAAACCCATAGGGATATATGGAAATAAGGCTAAAAATCTCCCCTCCTCTTTCATCATTTTTATTTGATCTGCTAGGACTGTTCTTTCTTCCTTTTTCTCTCATGGACTTCACAAATCTGGATACTTCCAAATGATCATGTTATATATATACATATATATACAATTTCATATATATATATATTAAATATATATATAAATTTCATATATATATATATTAAATATATATATATAAATATTATATATATATATTTATATATTTCATAATATATATATATATTCTTCTGATCGAGGCCCTTCTCTGTTGAATTTGCCTGATAGGAGACGATGTGAGACAAAACTAAAACTCATATGAAGTACACCTACATTTTTAAAAGTTCATAGAAATAAAGGACTTTGAATTTCCTCTTGAAAAAGAGGACATTTGGGATCCCTGGGTGGCGCAGCGGTTTAGCGCCTGCCTTTGGCCCAGGGCGCGATCCTGGAGACCCGGGATCGAATCCCACGTCGGGCTCCCGGTACATGGAGCCTGCTTCTCCCTCTGCCTGTGTCTCTGCCTCTCTCTCTCTCTCTCTCTCTCTGTGACTATCATAAATAAATAAAAATTTTAAAAAAAACTTAAAAAAAAAGAGGACATTTGACTTATTGATTTTAATTATCCATATACAACTGTCCTTTTCATTTCCATTAGTAATCAAGGTTTGACTGATTAACTTTTTAAAACTGTTTTTGCTGTTTTCCAAGTTGAGGAGACTCCTTCCACACCAGAAGTCACTAAATTAAATACAAGGCAAAACCCCAAAATGCAACAATGTAATCCAAGAATATGCTAATAGTGATCTGGGGCTCATGGGCTAATGAAGGATGGAGAAACTCAGAGTGTGAAGACTTGGTATGTATGTACATGCCAGGAATACCCAAACTGTAAGAAAAATGCCACATTTTAGATGGGTAACTGAAAAATCACTTGTCCAGAACTGTGGTATTTTGAGCTAAAGTTAGAATTATGGAGGTCCTATTTTAGAGAGAAGTTATATCAAAAGCCATTTTACAAGTTTTTAATCTAAAGATGAAAGCCAGTGGGGAGGGGAATCTAGATACAAATCTGCTTAGGTAGAAACAAGAAAAGTCTGAACGAGTAAGTTCAAAGGAAAGTCTGGAAACTCAGAACCTAATTCTTAGAATAATAATGGCAAAGTGAGGCATAATTTAAAAGAATAACATAATTATTCTTTGCACAAATAATGGTAGATGATTAAAGATCCAGTCTCAGGTTTTTTCATTGAAAAACCCACATTGCTTGCTACGTTTCTGAAGTGGGAGGCGGGCTGCTATAGTAACATCATTAGCCTGTATACTTCTCAGGAGACAAAATAAGCCTCTTCATATACTTGGGTTTTCTAACTCAGGTTAATATTATTGGGATATGTAGATAGAAGCTAGAGTGAGGTCTTAATTAATTGGCATAGGGAAGAGCTGAGGAAGAAAGAAGGGATGGGGATGAATGGGAAAATTAAGGCTGAAAGTTCGGAAATTAATATTAATAGTTACTATCACCTCAAAGGGGCCCAGCAGACCTCTAGATCCTGGTACGAGCCATAGGGACAGTCTGAGAGTGTATTCATTCCACACAGTACTCTTCCCAAGTATGCAAATTCAGCATCCCTAAGGATGCTACGTAGTTGACATACTGTTGGCACCTGATCTTTTTTTTAGAATTTTTTTTTTAGCTTTTGAATTTTTTTTTAATTTTTTAATTTATTTTATGATAGAGAGAGAGAGAGAGAGAGAGAGAGGCAGAGACATAGGCAGAGGGAGAAGCAGGCTCCATGCACCGGGAACCCGACATGGGATTCGATCCGGGATCTCCAGGATCGCGCCCAGGGCCAAAGACAAGCGCCAAACTGCTGAGCCACCCAGGGATCCCGTTGGCACCTGATCTTGATACTCCAGAGACCATGGTGGTGGCATTTCTGCATGGCCTGTATGTACACCTCTCAAATGCTAAAACAAACAAAACAAAACAAAACAAAACAAAAAAACAGCCAGAGGAATGAAGAATGGTATGGCCACTTTGGAAGAGTTTGACAATTTCTTTAAAAACTAAACGCAAGGGGAGGGGCAACATAGCGGAAAACTAGGGTCCCCAAGTCACCTGTCCCAACCAAATTACCTAGATAACCTTCAAATCATCCTGAAAATCTACGAATTCGGCCTGAGATTTCAAGAGAGACCAGCTGGAATGCTACAGTGAGAAGTTTGCACTCTTATCAAGGTAGGAAGATGAAAAAGAAAGAAAGAAAGAAAAAAGAAAGAAGAAAGAAAGAAAAGGAAAGAAAGAAAGAAAGAAAGAAAGAAAGAAAGAAAGAAAGAAAGAAAGAAGCATCCAAGGGGGAGGGGCCCCGCGAGGAGCCGGGCTGAGGCCGGGGCGAGTGTCCCCAGGACAGGAGAGCCCCTTCCCAGAGGAGCAGGAGCTGCACCAACCTTCCCGGGCGGAAAGGGGCTCGCAGGGAGTTAGAGCAGGACCCAGGAGGGCGGGGATGCCCTCGGGCTCCCTGGGACACTAACAGACACCTGCGCCCAGGAGAGTGCGCCGAGCTCCCTAAGGGCTGCAGCGCGCACGGCGGGGCCGGAGCAGCTGGGAGGGGCTCGGGCGGCGGCTCCGCGGAGGGGGCTGCGCAGAGGGAGCGCGAATCCAACAGCGCAGGCCCCGGAGCACAGGGCGCCGGGACACAGCCCAGGATCCGGCCTCCCCCGGGACAGGCAGAGGCCGGGAGGGCCCAGGACAGCAAGGACGCTCCTGCCCCGAGCTGAGCAGATCAGCGGCCCCGCCCCGGAGCCTCCAGGCCCTGCAGACGGAGAGCTCAGTAGTTACTGCGGGAGCTGACTCCAGGGCTGCAGAGCTGGCCCCGCCACTGCGGTTGTTCCTCCTGGGGCCTCACGGGGTGAACAACCAACCCCCGCTGAGCCCTGCAGCAGGCAGGGGCAGAGCAGCTCCCCCAAGTGCTAACACCTGAGAATCAGCACGACAGGCCCCTCCCCCAGAAGACCAGCTGGACGGACCAGTTCCAGGGGAAGGCAAGGGACTTAAAGTCTACAGAATCAGAAGATACTCCCACGTGGGTTTTGTTTTTGTTTTTGTTTTTGCTTTTTGATTTCTGTTTGCTTCCCCCACCCCCTTTTTCCCTTTCTTTTTCTTTTTTTTTCTTCCTTTTTTCTTTTCTCTTTTCTTTCCTTCTTTCTCTCTCTTTTTCTCCTTTTCCCAATACAACTTGTTTTTGGCCACTCTGCACTGAGCAAAATGACTAGAAGGAAAACCTCACCTCAAAAGAAAGAATCAGAAACAGTCCTCTCTCCCACAGAGTTACAAAATCTGGATTACAATTCAATTTCAGAAAGCCAATTCAGAAGCACTATTATACAGCTACTGGTGGCTCTAGAAAAAAGCATAAAGGACTCAAGAGACCTCATGACTGCAGAATTTAGATCCAATCAGGCAGAAATTAAAAATCAATTGAATAAGATGCAATCCAAACTAGAAGTCCTAACGACGAGGGTTAACGAGGTGGAAGAATGAGTGAGTGACATAGAAGACAAGTTGATGGCAAAGAGGGAAACTGAGGAAAAAAGAGACAAACAACTAAAAGACCATGAGGATAGATTAAGGGAAATAAACGACAGCCTGAGGAAGAAAAACCTACTTTTAATTGGGGTTCCCGAGGGCGCCGAAAGGGACAGAGGGCCAGAATATGTATTTGAACAAATCATAGCTGAAAACTTTCCTAATCTGGGAAGGGAAACAGGCATTCAGATCCAGGAAATAGAGAGATCCCCCCCTAAAATCAATAAAAAACGTTCAACACCTCGACATCTAATAGTTAAGCTTGCAAATTCCAAAGATAAAGAGAAATCCTTAAAGCAGCAAGAGACAAGAAATCCCTGACCTTTATGGGGAGGAGTATTAGGGTAACAGCAGACCTCTCCACAGAGACCTGGCAGGCCAGAAAGGCTGGCAGGATATATTCAGGGTCCTAAATGAGAAGAACATGCAACCAAGAATACTTTATTCAGCAAGGCTCTCATTCAAAATGGAAGGAGAGATAAAGAGCTTCCAAGACAGGCAGGAACTGAAAGAATATGTGACCTCCAAACCAGCTCTGCAAGAAATTTTAAGGGGGACTCTTAAAATTCCCCTTTAAGAAGAAGTTCAGTGGAACAATCCACAAAAACAAGGACTGAATAGATATCATGATGACATTAAACTCATACCTTTCAATAGTAACTCTGAACGTGAACGGGCTTAATGACCCCATCAAAAGGCGCAGAGTGTCAGACTGGATAAAAAAGCAGGACCCATCTATTTGCTGTCTACAAGAGACTCATTTTAGACAGAAGGACACCTACAGCTGAAAATAAAAGGTTGGAGAACCATTCAAATGGTCCTCAAAAGAAAGCAGGGGTAGCCATCCTTATATCAGATAAACTAAAATTTACCCCGAAGACTGTAGTGAGGGACACTATCTCATACTTAAAGGATCTATCCTACAAGAGGACTTAACAGTCCTCAATATATATGCCCCGAATGTGGGAGCTCCCAAATATATCAATTAATAACCAAAGTGAAGAAATACTTAGATAATAATACACTTATACTTGGTGACTTCAATCTAGCGCTTTCTACACTCCATAGGTCTTCTAAACACAACACCTCCAAAGACATGAGAGATTTAAATGATACACTGGACCAGATGGATTTCACAGATATCTACAGAACTTTACATCCAAACTCAACTGAATACACATTCTTCTCAAGTGCACATGGAACTTTCTCCAGAATAGACCACATGCTGGGTCACAAATCAGGTCTGAACCGATACCAAAAGATTGGGATCATCCCCTGCATATTCTCAGACCATAATGCCTTGAAATTAGAACTAAATCACAGCAAGAAGTTTGGAGGGACCTCAAACACGTGGAGGTTAAGGACCATCCTGCTAAGAGATTAAAGGGTCAACCAGGAAATTAAGGAAGAATTAAAAAGATTCATGGAAACTAATGAGAATGTAGATACAACTGTTCAAAATCTTTGGGATGCAGCAAAAGCAGTCCTGAGGGGGAAATACATCGCAATACAAGCATCCATTCAAAAACTGGAAAGAACTCAAATACAAAAGCTAACCTTACACCTAAAGGAGCTAGAGAAAAAACAGCAAATAGATCCTACACCCAGCAGAAGAAGAGAGTTAATAAAGATTCGAGCAGAACTCAATGAAATCAATACCAGAAGAACTGTGGAACAGATCAATAGAACCAGGAGTTGGTTCTTTGAAAGAATTAATAAGATAGATAAACCATTAGCCAGCCTTATTAAAAAGAAGAGAGAGAAGACTCAAATTAATAAAATCATGAATGAGAAAGGAGAGATCAAAAAAAGAGAGAGAGAGAGAGAGAAAGGAGAGATCACTACCAACACCAAGGAAATACAAACTATTTTAAAAACATATTATGAACAGCTCTACGCCAATAATTAGGCAATCTCGAAGAAATGGGCGTATTTCTGGAAAGCCACAAACTACCAAAACTGGAACAGGAAGAAATAGAAAACCTGAACAGGCCAATAACCAGGGAGGAAATTGAAGCAGTCATCAAAAACCTCCCAAGACACAAAAGTCCAGGGCCAGATGGCTTCCCAGGGGAATTCTACCAAAGGTTTAAAGAAGAAACCATACCTATTCTCCTAAAGATAGAAAGAGATGGAGTACTTCCAAATTCGTTCTATGAGGCCAGCATCACCTTAATTCCAAAACCAGACAAAGTCCCCACCAAAAAGGAGAATTATAGACCAATATTCCTGATGAACATGGATGCAAAAATTCTCAACAAGATACTAGCCAATAGGATCCAACAGTACATTAAGAAAATTATTCAACAAGACCAAGTGGGATTTATTCCCGGGACACAAAGCTGGTTCAACACTCGTAAAACAATCAATGTAATTCATCATATCAGCAAGAGAAAAACCAAGAACCATATGATCCTCTCATCAGATGCAGAGAAAGCATTTGACACAATACAGCATCCATTCCTGATCAAAACTCTTCAGAGCATAGGGATAGAGGGAACATTCCTCGACATCTTAAAAGCCATCTACAAAAAGCTCACAGCAAATATCATTCTCAGTGGGGAAGCACTGGGAGCCTTTCCCCTAAGATCAGGAACAAGACAGGGATGTCCACTCTCACCACCGCTATTCAACATAGTATTGGAAGTCCTAGCCTCAGCAATCAGGCAACAAAAAGACATTAAAGGCATTCAAACTGGCAAAGAAGAAGTCAAACTCTCCCTCTTCGCCGATGACATGACACTCTACATAGAAAACCCAAAAGCCTCCACCCCAAGATTGCTAGAACTCATACAGCAATTTGGCAGCGTGACAGGATACAAAATCAATGCCCAGAAATCAATGGCATTTCTATACGCTAACATTGAGACTGAAGAAAGAGAAATTAAGGAGTCAATCCCATTTGCAATTGCACCGAAAAGCATAAGATGCCTAGGAATAAACCTAACCAAAGAGGTAAAGGATCTATACCCTAAAAACTATAGAACACTTCTGAAAGAAATTGAGGAAGACACAAAGAGATGGAAGAATATTCCATGTTCATGGATTGGCAGAATTAATATTGTGAAAATGTCAATGTTACCCAGGGAAATTTACACATTTAATGCAATCCCTATCAAAATACCATGGACTTTCTTCAGAGAGTGAGAACAAATTATTTTAAGATTTGTGTGGAATCAGAAAAGACCCCGAATAGCCAGGGGAATTTTAAAAAAGAAAACCATATCTGGGGGCATCACAATGCTAGATTCAGGTTGTACTACAAAGCTGTGGTCATCAAGACAGTGTGGTACTGGCACAAAAACAGACACATAGATCAATGGAACAGAATAGAGAACCCAGAAGTGGACCCTCAACTTTATGGTCAACTAATATTCGATAAAGGAGGAAAGACTATCCACTGGAAGAAAGACAGTCTCTTCAATAGATGGTGCTGGGAAAATTGGACATCCAATGCAGAAGAATGAAACTAGACCACTCTCTTTCACCATAAACAAAGATAAACTCAAAATGGATGAAAGATCTAAATGTGAGACAAGAATCCATCAAAATCCTAGAGGAGAACACAGGCAACACCCTTTTTGAATTCGGCCACAATAACTTCTTGCAAGATACATCCACGAAGGCAAAAGAAACAAAGGCAAAAATGAACTATTGGGACTTCATCAAGATAAGAAGCTTTTGCACAGCAAAGGATACAGTCAACAGAACTAAAAGACAACCTACAGAATGGGAGAAGATATTTGCAAATGACCTATCAGATAAAGGGCGAGTATCCAAGATCTATAAAGAACTTATTAAACTCAACACCAAAGAAACAAGCAATCCAATCATGAAATGGGCAAGAGACATGAAGAGAAATCTCACAGAGGAAGACATAGACATGGCCAACATGCACATGAGGAAATTCTCCGCATCACTTGCCATCAGGGAAATACAAATCAAAACCACAATGAAATCCCACCTCACACCAGTGAGAATGGTGAAAATTAACAAGACCGGAAACAACAAATATCAGAGGGGATGTGGAGTAAGGGGAACCCTCCTGCACTGTTGGTGGGAATGTGAACTGGTGCAGCCACTCTGGAAAACTGTGTGGAGGTTCCTCAAAGAATTAAAAATAGACCTGCCCTACGACCCAGCAATTGCACTGTTGGGGATTTACCCCAAAGATACAGATGCAATGAAATGCCGGGACACCTGCACCCCGATTGCACTAACAGCAATGACCACAGTAGCCAAACTGTGGAAGGAGCCTCGGTGTCCATCGAAAGATGATGGATAAAGAAGATGTGGTTTATGTATACAATGGAATATTCCTCAGCCATTAGAAACGACAAATACCCACCATTTGCTTCGACGTGGATGGAACTGGAGGGTATTATGCTGAGTGAAGTAAGTCAATCGGAGAAGGACAAACATTATATGGTCTCATTCATTTGGGGAATATAAATAATAGTGAAAGGGAATAGAAGGGAAGGGAGAAGAAATGTGTGGGAAATATCAGAAAGGGAGACAGAACATAAAAACTTCTAACTCTGGGAAATGAACTAGGGGTGGTGGAAGGGGAGGAGGGCGGGGGGTGGGGGTGAATGGGTGACGGGCACTGACGGGGGCACTTGACGGGATGAGCACTGGGCGTTATTCTGTATGTTGGCTCTGTACATGTTCTGTATATTGAACACCAATAAAAAATAAATTTCTTATTAAGAAATAAAAATAAAAACTAAACGCATTTTTACCATACAATCCAGCAATTGTGTTCCTTAGTATTTACTCAGATGAACTGAAAACTTATGTGAATATAAAAGCATGCACAGAGGCACCTTGGTGGTGCAGTCAGTTAAGCCCCAAGTCTTGGTTTTGGCTCAGGTCATGATTTCAGGGTCATGAGTTCAAACCTGTCATTAACCTCCCTGCTCGGTGGGAAGTCTGCTCGAAATTCTCTCTCTCTACCTCTGCCCCTCCCCATCAACTCTCTCCCTCTCTAAGATAAATAAATAAATCTTTTAAAAAAAATACTATGCACACAGATGTTAATGGAAGCTTTATTCATAATTGCCAAAATTTGTCAGCAACCAAGATGTCCTTCAGTAGGTGAACAGATAAACTCTGGTACATCCAGACAGTGGAATATCAATGATAAAAAGAAACAAGCTATCAAGCCATGAAAAGACTTGGAGGAACATTTAATGCGTACTAAGTAAAAGAAGCCAATCTGAGAAGGATAAATACTGTGTGGTCCCAAGTATATGACATTCTGGAAAAGGCAAAACTATGGAAACAGTTAAAAGATCAGTGGCTGCCAGGGACTAAGGGGAGTGAAGGATAAACAGGTAGGGCATTGAGGATTTTTAGGGTAGTGAAACTATTCTAAATGATATACATAATGTTTGTCAAAACCCATAGGGAAAAAAAACCTCATAAAATGTCCACATCAAGAGTGAATCCAAATGTAAACTTCAGACTTTGGGTAATTATGATGTATCACTGTAGGTCCACTGATGGTAACAGATGTACCACTCTGGCTCAGGTATCAATAGAGGGGAGGCTTCGTGTGTCAGGAGCAGTGGGTGTATGGGAGCTCTTTGTACTTTCTGCTCAGTTTAGCTGTAAACCTAAAATTTCCCTGAATGTGAAAAATATATATTTTTAAAAAGCCACTTGGAAATGTAATAAAATAGTATAGAGGCATACTGGTTCTAACTCACAGTGGAGTTAGAATGAATGAATCCTTCTGGAGCTGAATTGTGTTGTTGGCAGAAAATACAAAACATATTTTCTAATTATCAAGCTGAAATCCTGTTTATCAGTAGAATTGAGCAGAGAACAAAAACTAAAAGTATATTTCTTAAATGAATAGCTGAATATCATGTAGCTTAAACTTCCATGGAAACTGAGGGTAATAGTGTGGAGTGAGGCGCAGTGCGGGGACTGACAGCCTCATGAGGGCAGTGGAGACCCCCAGGGTAGTGCTACATCAGTGCTGGTGAGCAAAATCAAAGATAGAATGCAGGTCTCAGGGGTGAGAAAAAGAAAAAAAAACAATATTCCCTCAGATTATACTAATCTGTCCTAAATCAAAAAAAAGGTGTTAGAGGTTTGGACATCGTAGATGATGTTACGTGGTATGCAGTCACTGAAAATCCCTGCATAGCCTGTTGAATATTTTGTATGGGCTCTAATGGTCACCTAGGGTAACATCATGGTACAGAGAAAATGCTAGGTTGAGCGCTTCCCTGACCGATATGTGGTCACTGCCTTCATAGAGCAGACTATGTCTGCACTCTGGGCTTCCTAGGGCCATCTCAGAAGATTCTGGCATTCAGTTACACACCATCATCCATAGGAATTCTCCTTCTGTCCTTCGAAGGATCATCTGCTTTCCGCTGGAAACTGACAGCTAGAGGACTTCAAAATTCTCAAAATTCTCTGTCTACTTCAGCCAAAGCAACACACTCAAAGAAACAGCGGTGGTAACTGTGGGTGGTACAGGCCGCAGAAGTCTAGGCGCATGGTTCTATGATACTGGTTCCCCTCAAAGGAATATGTTTAATGTTGAAGAAATGATATTTCTTCAGATCTTATCTTTGTGCGAATGCTTCCCTGGTGAACTGGGTATAAATGGAGATAATTCCAGTTTCAGTGGTAAAAGGCAGGGTTAGTTTATAGGAGGAGGTTGGAGGAATCCCTGTCATTATCTATAGACACTACACAGTTACCTCCGGGGTTTCAAACAAACCTTCCTTCCACACAAAGGTTTGTTTCACTTCGTTTAAGTGGCCAAGGTGTTAAAGTATAAAACGAATCCCTGGGAAACCATAAATGTAGAAGATCCCCACATACAAAACTGTTGTGTTGATTACCTTGCTAGGACCGTGCCTAGATGGAGAGAGCATTCGAGGCTCCTCTTAGCACTTGTTTTGAAACTATACTAAAAGTGGTAAAGTCTGGCTCGGTCACATACACACAGCGGTGGTCTAGCACAAGCCTCTGGCTGAGCCTTCAACTCTCAAAGCTCCTCCTGCTTTCCCAGCCCTCTGGGGGGGCACCCTCGTCCAGGTCAGGAGTCCTGCCCACAGCTGAGCACAGCTCTGTCTCCACTCTCCCACTGTGTCCGAGGCAATGAATACTACCCCCGGTGCAAAAGCACAAACTTCACTCCTGGTGTTTCATGAAAACCACTCTAGAAACAGCCTTGCCCTCACATTGCCTTTCACTGAGCCAGTTTTAAAAAGAACTTAACAACATGCTCTGATTACACCATCTCCTATTTGATCTGAAGTCCTTATTTCTTTCTCATTAGGAAAAGATCAGATCAACAGATTAGAGCATAAGACAAAAAATACGCAGACACTAAAACACAGACTGGATCCCAGGATGAGCTGGTTAGCTTCTCCCTTTTCCATAACTACAGACTATTCCTAATCCCGGACAGCTGTCATAGTATTAAAAGCATTAAACATAGTATTAAATGTTCAAAAGTCTTGGAAAACAAACCAAGATGAATCGGTGGAAATGCACCAATATTACTGAAAACAGAAACAAAAACAAAAAAGAATTCACGTAGGTGCTCTTCTGACAGCTAAGTGAGAATTGTGATCTTTGTGTCAGAAGGATGTGATGCTGCACATTCAAGGCTCCAAATGGCCCCAGGTTCTGTTTAAGTACCTCTCTACAGTCACGTATTTCACAGTTTAGTGGAAGAGTGAGACACAGTACAAAACCTGACCATTGATGGCTCATTTAAATCAACCAGAAATTGAATAGAGGTTTCAAATATCCTTTTAAAGTATTTGTAAAAGATTACACACCAATCACCCACTTGCTGAATGGTGGACAGTGTAACACAGAAGTAAACAGTATGAAGTTCAGTGGAATGTATTTGAATCCCAGTCCCACAAGCTACCAGGTGAGGGATGATGGGTCTGTTCTTTGAACTTCATGATGGTTACTTTTATGTGGCGTCTTAACTGGGCCATGGTACCCAGATATATAGTCAAAATTTATTTTGGATGTTTCTATGAAATTGTTTGGATGATGCTAACATTTTTCCAGGTTTAAGATATAACTGACAAATAAAATTGCGTATATTTAAAGTATAGAACGTGGTAATTTGATAATACACATACATTGTGAAGTGATTAGCATATTAAGTTAATTAACACATCTATCACCTCACAGTTGTTTGTTTGTTTTTGTAGTGAGGACACTTAATATTTGCTCTCTTAAGAAAATTTCAAGTATACAACACAGAATTATTCACTATAATCACTATTGCCCTTACTATGTATGTACATTATGTTCTCAGGGGCTTAATGGGAGACATTGGTTAAAGGGTACAAATTGTCAGTTATCAGATGAATAAGTTCCATGATCTAAGGCATAGCATGGTGACAGCAGTTAATAATACTGGATTGTGGGGATTCCTGGGTGGCGCAGCGGTTTGGCGCCTGCCTTTGGCCCGGGGCGCGATCCTGGAGACCCGGGATCGAGTCCCACATCAGGTTCCTGGTGCATGGAGCCTGCTTCTCCCTCTGCCTGTGTCTCTGCCTCTCTCTCTCTCTGTGTGTGACTATCATAAATAAATAAAAAATTAAAAAATAATAATAATAATATTGGATTGTATACTTGAAAGTTACTGTAAGAGTAGAGCTTTAATGTTCTCATAACAACAGCAACAGCAATGGAGGTGAAGGGTCATATTTTGCGATATTTATGTGTATCACATCATCACATTACACGCATTAAACTTACACAATATTATGTGTCAATTATATCTCAATTAGGCTAGAGGAAAACCAGGAGATTACCTTGAATTTAACCCTAAATGCCTATAAAAAGAAATGGGAAAAATTAACGTATTCAAAATAACAACTACAAATTTAACAAAACCAAATCAAGAAATTTACTCTAGCAATCCCCAGGGCCAAGGCAGGAAGAAAAATCCAAGTTCAATAAAAGGTCTACGTGACTAAAGATCTTGTAGGACATGTTAGGTGTAAGTATAACTAAAAAACGGAGTTCTCAAATCCCAACCCTGAAGAGAAGATCATGAGGGCAAAACACTGTAAATTACAACTGTTTGATTTGTAATCTATATAAGTGACCTTATGCAGCTTTTTCTAGATAAGACAGACCCCAGGGTTTATTTATTTGAATCCAGTCAATACTTCTCAGAATGGGACTGGTATACTTAATGTTCTATCAGATTTTAATTAATCAAGATAATGTCAGCTTTAGAAAACTCACTGAAAAGCTTTCAGCATGTTCCATGCAGTAGCATAGAAAAATAACTGTTTTCCTGAGACAATTAGGAGCCCAGATGCTTTTAGGAAACAAATATTTATATGTTTTTCATTTCTTCCACACTTGTTTTCCTGTCCAAGTTTCCTAGTTCTTGAATCAATTTTGATAATTTTCATATTTTTTTCAGAAATCTATTTTCTGAACACTAAATATTTTTAGCATAGTGTCACATAATATAATTGGTCTCTTCTACATCTCTTGTTATTATCGTTCTCAACTTTTTAATTGTCGTATATCTGTACTTTTTTATCAATACAAGCTACCCTCTTTATCCTGGTTAATGGTGTTGCTTTGGACCTCCATTCTTATCCTATCTGTATATTCACTTGCTTTATTTTTCTTCTCTTTAACTTTCTTCTTGAATTAGTTGTGCATCTAATAATGTACAGGTTTCTGACAATTGAATTTTCCTTTTAAAACCATTAGAAGAGACTTCACTTTTTGCTATAGCTGTTGAAACCATTCATATATATTGGCACAGTTTTTATGTTCGTTATAACTTCTGTTGCCTTTCTTTCTACTGTGTTTTTTCTTGTGTTGCCTGGCTAGTTTTTTTTAATTTTATTTATTTATTCATGAGAGACACAGAAAGAGAGAGAGAGAGGCAGAGACACAGGCAGAGGGAGAAGCAGGCTCCATGCAGGGAGCCCGACGTGGGACTCGATTCCGGGTCTCCAGGATCACGCCCTGGACTGAAGGCGGAGGTAAACCGCTGAGCCACCTGGGCTGCCCTAATTTCTTAATTATCTATATTTTATTCTCCAAAAAACATGCCCATCCCCAGAGCAACAGAGACTCTACTAAATATTTCTATGTATTTCCCTCCCTTGTGGGAGGTTTTCTCCATGATATTCATAGTGGTCCAGTAACCTTTAAACATATATAAATTGTTTCCTTTAAAACTTCTGAAACAGATATGAAAACAAAAATTTTTATGCCAATACTTAATGTAATGTCATCTTCCACAACACTTCCTCTCTTCCCTCCTCTCCAGGGAAATCCCTCCTTTGCCAGAGGCCTGGTTTGTACTCTAGAGTCATGGTAGTTCCCAACAGGGTATTCGGAAAAATACTCACCATGGGAATCCATACTCCTAACTTAATAGGTTCTAAAGTCCAACACTGCACATATATAGATATATTTTTCAAAAATAACTACTTTAAAAAATGTTACCATATATTCAAGTCAGTATTTGATGAGGCATTGTCTTGGACCTTAAGATTATAATCAAATCCCTTCCACTTTTTAATCATCTTTGCTATCTTTCATACCGTTAATGATATTAGAAAAAAATATTCTAAATAATACTTTCTTAACACCGAGCAAGAGCCATGTCCAAATGCTTGTGGGATTTTTATACTATTTTTGATACAATTTTAAAAGCAATTTTAAAGACCAGTGCATGGTTTTATGACTACTCAAGAATACTTCTAAAATGAAAAGACAAAAAAAAAATAAAAAAATAAAAATAAAATGAAAAGACAGATACAAAAAATATGACAGTAGAAAAAGCAAGCCTCCCCATTGCACACCCCAAATCACACTTAGTCATAACCTGAAGAGAACATATTTCATAGCAAAAAACCTGTGACTTCTCTGTTTTTTTTTCCCTACATGTCAAAAAAAGTGAAAGTAAATGGCAGGTGGTATTTTCAGACATTCTCATTTCACTTTTGAATGCACAGGACAATATGCAGTACTTTTAGTGACTTGAAACAATCACAATGAAATCAGTTATTAAAGAAGTATCTCCAGATTTTGAAAACAAAAGAAAAAGTTATACTCGTGATTATATGGAATTGACCCAGTTAGAATGTTCACAACACTCCAAACAGTGCCGCTGGCTATGGCCTTCTGGGTAGGCAAGACAAACTCATATCCAGAATAGATGTCTAGTCCTATAAGAAAGAAATGGCTGATGCTTTCAGGATGGAAGGGTTCCAATGCAGTCAATACGTTATCAGGTGGCCAGTTGGTCTCCTTACCAAACAGTGCCATCTTGTGGATTCGGTGTGTGTCTTTGTTGATGATAGTAGGTTGGACATCCTAAGAAGGCATTTGTTAGACCGGTGTTGGTTAAGTGGTAAGCACATGCCGTTGGACTCATATGGAGCCTCCATCTCTCCCACTGCAGCCATCTCATTTATGCACCCATCATGCCAACACTTAGTGATACTGCACTAGAGTGACCAACTATGCCAGTTTACCTAAGACTGAATTTCCAGAATGTTAGACTTTTGAGTTTTAAAGCCTGGCAGTTCCAGGCAAAATGGAAGAAGTCAATCCCCTGTTGATACCCCTCTCACCAGCACATTCCTGATGGCCTTGGTGAATGGTGTATTATCTGGTCTCGCCCATGAAAAATAATTCTGTGATGAGGCGTTGCATAATATATCCATTCCACCATGCCTGAGTCTCTGAGCCTTTAACCCCTTGTCTCTAACCAAAATTCTGGAATTTTGACCCTGTTTAATATGGGCCATTGTTTTTTCCTGGCTCTAGGAGCCACTCCAGCAGCAGATTGGCATCATTCCCTGAGTACCTTGGCAGGTACTCAGTCCTATATACTGAGACACTGCCCCGAGTCAATCAAACCCTCCTTATCCAGCTTTAGGTTCCAGACTACTTAAGTAGATCAAGCATACCCAAATCCAGTCAAACAGAAAGTACTCCCACAGCCCCTGATGGCACCTACTGCAAATTTTTGCAGCAATTTTTCCTCTCTCTTTAGCCCTGACACATGCCCAGATGTAATGTTATATTGTGACCAAGCCTTAGTTAGAGGACTGGCAGCCAGGAGAGGAGATGCATGCAGCTCCTGAAGAGGACAGCTATCACCTCTAGGAAAGAGGCCTCTGCATCTCTGCAGAACACTAACTCTCAAAAGAGAGAAAAGACCTACTTCTGTGGATTTAGAAGGCTCAAAAGAAGTCTGCTGAGTCAAAATCTTCAGGGACATCTAGCCAAATACCTACATTCTATGTATCAGGTCCCAGGTCTTCCCAAGTAGGGTTCTGATTTTAGAATAATAGACCTGTCTCTGTTGGGCATTCAACAATCATGGGAGTTCAGCCAGTCTATCCAATCCTGTGTTTGTATTGTTTTCCTGCCTATCTACTGCATGAGATGAGGACTTCTTAATAATTGAACAAAGAGAACCTCTGGATCTCATACTCAACTTTCAATTATGTTAATTTCCCTCAAATTTCATTTTTATTATTATTATTGCATTATGCGGCATACACACAACCTAGCAGCAACCATGCAATTGGACTGTCCTTACGTTTACCACCCCCTCCTCTATACCTTTCAAATACATGAATCAGCACACTGACCAGTGCATTCACCTCTACTAACATGCTGGCCTAGCTCACTAGTGGTAAGAGTTTTAATATCACACCTGTGTTAGAGGCTGTCGGCATGCCACCTACCACCAAGTCCTCATTACCAGCTGGGAGGTGAGTGATCCAGGCCCCAAATCTCATTTTCTTCCTTTTTTTTTTTTTTAAAGATTTCATTTATTTATTTGAGAGAGAGACAGAGATAGCAATGAAGAGCACAAGTGGAGAGGAGAGGGAGAAGCAGGCTTCCCACTTGGCAGGTGTCTGATGCAGGGCTCCATCCCAGGACCCTGGGATCATAACCTGAGCTGAAGGTAGACATTTAACTGACTAAGCCACTCAGGCACCCCTCCCCCACCAATCTCATCTTAATGCCTGTTTTCTTGGAGCTCTCTCACTACCACCTAATGCAAGTTGGATTTTCTGGAAACAAACACTTCGGAAACAAAGTACAAAGGTGAGTTTCCTTTCCCTGTTAAAGGAAAAGGAAGTGGGATTGGGCAGGGGAGTTATCAGACAGCAATGCCTATCTGACAAAATCTCTGCCTACCAGCTGGGAACTCTGGAGTAAATATGACCTGTTAGAGAAATGCATATTATGTGGCAATAGCTGTACTTTTATATCACCACCTCACTCTGTCATTGACTGGGAGCCACCAAGAGAAGAAAATGCCCTTGGCTTTAAAACTGAGGCAAACCTGGACAAAGGTAGCAGCTAGGGCCTGTCAAGGTTGTATTAAGCATATCTTTTTATTCTCATGATTTGATATCTGGGACTTTGCTAGCCCTAGAGGGACTGCTGCTCCCAGGGCTAGCTAATACCTAGAGACAGCAAATAGCTCCACCCATGAGCGAGTCCTTCATAGGCAAACCAGCCAAGCCAGAGCTCATATCCCAAACATCTCCTTTTTTGAGCTCTTATACTCTGAGCTATTATTCCTCTGTCATAGAGGAATGTGCCCACTATTATAGTGGATGTACCCGGGCTGTGTACCAGACAATTTAGGGACAGCTCCTATACCACAGAGCTCACTGAAATTACTCAGACCTACATCCTGTAGTTGCTTATCTTACCTCACTTGCTTCTTCTGATGAAATCACAAGAAAGGCTTTTGTTCATAGTTCCTCCTTTTTCTCTCTGCCTCCTGACTAACCCTGGTGCTTCCCCAGGTGGCCCCACCTAGTATGGCATGCTCCTTCCTTTTGGGAGCAGTAAATAACAATCTTTTCAATAGCCACCATCTCCTGATCTGCTGGCCTTAAAATACCTAAACAAACATAAAATCTATAAATCTATATTTTAAAATACTGTTACTCATATACTTTGCAGCTGAACACTTTATCTTGAAAAATGATCTGAAGGGTATCTCCATGTATCCTACAAGAATGATCTTTTTAAAAAGCTCAAACATAGCTATGGTACTTCCCATCCATATGAATGAATGCTTAACCACGTGCCAGGCAGAGATGACAAGCTCTGAAAACATAACAGTCCTTTCCCCCATGGGCCTATGGTCTACTGTGGAAGAATGTCAGAATGTGTATTGAGTTCTGAAATGAGTATAAAAGGAGAAGCAAATTGATGTGAATCATCCTGAAGAGGAACCAACCAACCTATCCTAGCAATTAAGATGCTCTGGTGGAGAAAGAAACTTATAAGCATACCTTAAAGATGAATCAGATTTGAGAATTTAAAAGAAATTTATTTAAAAAGGTGGAAAAGGGGATCCCTGGGTGGCTGAGCAGTTTAGCACCTGCCTTTGGCCCAGGGCGTGATCTTGGAGTCCCGGCTCGAGTCCCACGTCAGGCTCCCGGCATGGAGCCTGCTTCTCCCTCCTCCTGTGTCTCTGCCTCTCTCTCTTTCTCTCTCTCTCTATGTCTATCATAAATAAATAAATAAATAAATAAATAAATAAATAAATAAATAAATAAATCTTTAAAAAAAATAAATAAATAAAAAGGTGGAAAAGGATGGTGAAAGCCAAGGGAACAGAACTGGAGGAGACAGAGAGGGCAGTATATTCAAGTATCTGAAGGAGACTCAAGGGCAGCCCTGGTGGCTTAGTGGTTTAGTGCTGCCTTCAGCCCAGGGCCTGATCCTGGAGACTAGGGATTAAGTCCGACGTCGGGCTCCCTGAATGGTGCCTGCTTCTCCCTCTGCCTGTGTCTCTGTCTCTGTCTCTGTCTCTCTCTCTCTCTGTCTGTCTGTCTCTCATGAATAAATAAATAAAATCTTTTTAAAAAATAAAGGAAGCGCAATGGATAGGATATAGAGTGTGGGGGAAAAAGGTAGGAGAGGAAGGTCAAAAGGAATAGACAAGGCCTAGAGTCTGTGGGACTTTGCCACCCATGTAAAGGAGAATGAACTGTATGTTAAATGCAAAAAAGCTACTGAAGAGTTTTTAGGATGGTGACATAACTCAATTTGCAAATGGTCATTCTTATAGGTATGGAGAATGTACTACAGTGAGAAAAGATTAGAGATAGGGAAGCTAATCAGAAGAATGGTAGTAAACCAGCTGAGGGATTGTAGTGGTCTGGAATCACATGGAGGCAGTGGGTCTGAAGACAGAACGGAAATGGGTTCAATAACTATGTACATAAGACATTTAGAGATGGAGTCAAGAATGATATCCAGATTCTAGTGTGAGAAACTGAGTGAATGGGAGGGAACCTGTAGACATGGGGAATACCGGAGAAGCAGGTTTAGGAAGAGGAAAGATGAAGATGTGAATACAAAGCACAAATGGAATGATTAGCCTCCCAAAGGAGGACAGAAACCTCTTCCACTATAATAGGAAGGATATAGGCAGACACATAAGATATATAGATATGACAATAAGTAGTCGAAGGAGTGGCCATCTCAAAGTGTCTATATTTTTCTCCAACAATAGAACTGTAAATAATCTGTTAAAAGCAAGAACAGGGAATAAAGAATAGAAAATAAATATTTGGGGAAGAGTAGAGAAGATCTGAAATGGTTTTTATAAACATTAACCTAGAAACTGACCAGAGAAACCTAGCTATATTGCTGGACAACACTGAAGAACCAGTTAAATCCAACGGTCATTAATCGATAATGCAATCAATCTGAAAATAGATACTACTTAAAACATTTGCAGGTATTCATATTAGTCCCTTGTTATCAACCAAACAAACAAAAAAAATCACCTAGGAGACTTTTGTCGATATGCTGGATAACTTTGAGTTTATCAGCCAGAACCTTCAGTTGATAAGATCACTTACATTATATATTAGCATGTATTAGATTAATTTGCCTGGATTGCTTTTCTGAAGGTAAAGAAGAAGTGCAAGAACCAAATTTGTGTTTATGTTCAGGAATTTACCCTCCATAGGAGAAAATAATTCTATGCAGCACATGGGAGATTAATGTGGAAACCATCACAGAGGGGTAAATGATACATACTTCTTCCTTTAATAAGATTAAAAGGAACCTATGACCAAGATGCATCTTTGATCTCTTACTATTAGAAACTGGCTTAAAAAACTTACAGGAGGGGATCCCTGGGTGGCGCAGCGGTTTAGCGCCTGCCTTTGGCCCGGGGCGCGATCCTGGAGACCCGGGATCGAATCCCACGTCAGGCTCCCGGTGCATGGAGCCTGCTTCTCCCTCTGCCTATGTCTTTGCCTCTCTCTCTCTCTGTCTCTCTGTGTGACTATCATAAATAAATAAAAATTAAAAAAAAAAAAAAACTTACAGGAGGAAAGCACAAGAAATCACTGGCTGCCAACCTGAAAGCCATCATAGGAGGTAATAAGCTCTGGATTACTTAAACCACATTTGAACAAATGCTTTAAGAATAAGATTGGTTTGGAGAAGCAAGATCACATGTGCAAATCTAGGTGGGTGGGGATTTTAGAAACATTCAGGGCCATTTCCAAAGTACATGCTCTCCACATCTTAGGTAATTTTAACCCCTACACACATACATGCACATACTACCTTGAGCATCAGAGGTGAAGGAATGACTACATTACATGTTGAACATGCCCCTGCTTTACATTTGTTCATTCATTTGATTCGATTTGACTGAATTTAAGTTTTACAACTCTATGAGAGTAGAACTTTAACTCCATTTGTACATGTAGGAAATCTGAGGCTTATAAACAATTTTTCTGAACCCCGTTGGGTAGTAAGCAGAAGAATTTAGATTTGATTCTAGGTGTATTCTAACTCCTGAGAGTGTCCTGTTTGCACTGCCACGTGCCTTCTGAATAGACAAAGGCCACTGAAACATAGTGAGATATGCTGATTCCCTGACTTCCAACTACCTACAAATGATAATATGCAAAACTAAATTTGGCCACACAAACAAAATCCAATTATTACCTGATTTTAAAATGTACTTTTATAATAAATGTAAATGTGTATATTTAAATAACATTTTACAACTTTCAAATGGTGGGCACATCAATTATCTTTCTTTCTGTATCTATATAATAATTCTGTGAGGGAGCCCATGACACATTCACTACTAACCATAGCCATATGACTGTGCTACCCTGAACCTGATGACTAAACATTTAAATTCCAAATTCAAAGAAGATACCACTGGCCCACACTTTCTTAGATCATCTGCTTTTTGGTTGTTTTCTCTGCTCATATTGTTATGACGGGCTCCACTGAATGATTCATACTTCTGTCAAAGCAAGGTTTATTAGTATACATTTGCATCTTTGGAGATATTCTCTTTACCATGATATCTCCCCCTCAGCCTAGGCAGGCAAAAGACCAATTTTGATAGCTCATACAGGGCATGATTTATCCTCCACTAAAATAAATTATCTCTTCTATTTTCCCAAACCCTATTCATGTCAGTCCCCTTAAGTTGGGTTGTCCTGGTTTTGTGAATGCACAACTGGAGAAGTAAAATCAAGCATATGACAAGGAAAAAGAAGATTCTGTTATTTTTGGTATAATGTCATTCTATATTCCTTATTCTTACAATAGGCTGCCCCTCAAGAATAGAAAAGTCAGGACTATCCCGCCACTCTCTGAGGATCTGAAGATTAAGATTCAACATCTTTAGAACTAATCTCTATTAAGAGCAATTCCTTTGCCTCACAGACTATAATTTCATGCCCCACCTCTCTTTCGGTGTTGAGCTCATCACAGGCAAGCAGGAAGTTGTTTTCAGACTGTATGCAGTTTTTTTCCCCATGCCACTCCTCTGATTCACTCCCAAGATCTGTTGTGAATAGTGATAGGGCACTAGGGTCTGTGTTAATACACTCAGTTACTGAACATTTAAATAATATGTGTTGACTAAGTACTTACTCACCAAAAAAGGCTTTTGCTAAATTTCCAGGAAATACAAAGATGGAGGAGAAAGAGCATGCATCATTGGGGGAAAGTGCTGTCAACAAAAAACAGAAGGCAAATACCTCACATCCTTGAAAAAATTATTTTTAAAAAAGTAAATTTTTAAAAGCCATTAAAATATTTATACAGTTTGGCCCAATACATTATTTTTCCTTTCCATTTATTTCAAGGGAAAATTTAGCAGTGGAGTGAAAAATAAAAAGTATATTGGTTAATGATAGTCATTGAAAGAATCACCTACTTGGGGTGTCTGTTAAGCATCTGCCTTCAGCTCAGGTCGTGAACTCAGGGTCCTAGGATCGAGCCCTATTATGGGCTCCCTGCTCACTGGGGAATCTGCTTTCCCCATTGTGTTCCCCTCCTCAAATAAATATGTAAAATCTTAAAAAGAAACCCTACAGTTAATAAATAAATAAAATCTTAAAAAAAGAATCACCTACGGATTTTATGATAAATCTATTCAGTATATGAGTTACCCTTTAAAATGCAAACATTGAAATTGTTAATAATTGATGAATCTATATATTATATCAGTAAGTTTTCTTGAAGTTCGAAATTACAACAAAATAAAGTTATAATGCACATTCTAAACAACTATTAAGTCCATATACAACTACTAAAATAATATATATAGCTATTAGACATAAAAATTTAATAACAGAGGTATACTTAAAAATTACATTAAGTATAAAAAGCATAATACAAAGTTATACACTATGATATAACTGTCTGAAAAAAGCTTATACTTGCTTAAAGGTTAACATGCAAAATGAAGATAGCTTGCTTAGGTAACTTTGCTCAAAAGTTTTTAAAATATTTTTTCATGTTTTTACTAAAAAAAATAGAATATCAGGCATGAAATATATAAGGGAAGGATGGGGAGGACCCACTCCTTCAGTTCCTCTTGTCTGATGTACACATTATATAAGAATTTGAACACTTGTCTAGTTGAAGTCCTAGAATGAATTCATTAGCCATTAGCTATCAGTGATTTACAAGATAAAGGCATAGAATTTGAGTTGAAAACAGTCCTCTAAAGCCACCTGATTCAGCTTTCTTTCTCAGTAGGTTAATCAGATTCATAAAGGAATAAGTGATTTTTTTCCCCTTAGACTACACAATTAGTTGGTGAATAAACTAACAATAAAATTTAAATTTTAGTACCCAGCCTAATTCAATTCCACATTCCAATTCTACAATATGCAGTAATTCCCACACAGTTACCTCAGCACAGCTTCCCAGGTATATTTCCTACTCCTTCCCAACACATGAGACAGAGATGTCCTTCCTCACTTCCACACTGTCCCTGCCTCTGTGTTTTCATGGGCTCTGCCCTGGCCTGCAGACACTGCCGACATCCCCCTCCTTACCCTCACCCCACACATGCTCTGACTACAGCCTACCATCCACTCATCTGCTATCAGTAGTGAGTTAGAATACTTTTTGCAAAAGACATACTTGAAAAAAGACAAAGTCAACTTTAGTTACAACTGTTCTGTTTCCTTATCCAACAACTTGTACTCCTATTCAGTTACTTCTCTAAATCTCTGTTTCACGTTCTATAAGAAAAACAGTATTTTAATCACAGAAAAGAGTGAGCTCAGAGGTAGTACTACCATTAGTGCTTAGAAAGTATTTCCTGATCACCCTCAGCTTGCAGAGAAGGAGGTGTATAACACCACCACACAGGTAAGAGGCTGTCATATCCTCTTGAATTAAAAATTCATGTGGAGTAGTTGCAAGCTTTCTCAAAATAGTTATCACCTGCTATCATGTTTAGTCACAATTTACCAGAATAAATAAAATTTGTACTGATTTGTGAAGTCACCTGTTTCTGATTTCATCCCACAAGTCATACTATTGGTTCAAGTTGATTCCTTCAGACTTGTTTAACAAGTTAGATTTTAATTATGTGGGATTTCCTCCTTTGTCTTCAGCTCCTTCATAGATCACACATAATACATGAGAGTCATTCATTTGTGTAGAAATCTCAGAGAAGTTAGATAGGCAGCGGAAAGGATCTCTTCATTATTCAGGATCAAAATGTATAGGTAAGTCCTGTTTTTGTCTCTGCAGTTTTAGAAATTTTATGATTAACTTAGGGCATGTGAAAAATACACAGAAGCTGAAGAAATTTGGCTGTCTAGCAATCTTCTTGTTACTTTTCCAGAGCCTTCACTGAAACTTATATTGTTTAGAGAATACATTTGATTGTTTAGATAATATGTTTGATATTGTTTAAATAAGGTGCTTGCTGTGTGACTGATTATTTTTACAAAATGAGTAAATAATACAGTTTAGGGTTATAACTTTAAGGAAGTGTTTTTGTTTTCTCATGCTTAACTGTGCAAAGAGTGATGTGTAGATTTAAAAATGTAATCAGTAAAAAAAATCCTCTGTTGTTCTAGAATTTTTCCAGAATTCTGTATTTTGACTTCTGTATTATTACTAGCTTGAAATACACAATGAAACCTGAAGTCCTCTTGAAGAAAATAAGATAATATTTGTCTACTTTTCATATACCTGCCATATCATTATTTTTGAGTAAACTTTTATTAATATGTAAGAAAAAATAGTATTTGTTTAGTTTTCTATTTAGTTAATGAATACTGATTTTTATATACATGCACACACACAAAAGCAACAAATTGTGGTATCATCTACTGTCAGATGGTGCAATCTCAAAGTCATGATATAATTTGATGTGTTTGTATGTGCATCTATGAGTGAACATATTGTTCATTTTGTTTTTCCATGAACACAGAAAAATATGATACAAGCCATTTTAAAAAGGTGACAAGGGATCCCTGGGTGGGGCAGCGGTTTGGCGCCTGCCTTTGGCCCAGGGTGTGGTCCTGGAGACTCGGGATCGAATCCCACATCGGGCTCCCGGTGCATGGAGCCTGCTTCTCCCTCTGCCTGTGTCTCTGCCTCTCTCTCTCTCTCTCTCTCTCTCTCTCTCTCTCTCTCTCTCTGTGACTATCATAAATAAATAAATAAATAAATAAATAAATAAATAAATAAATAAATAAATAAATAAAATTTAAAAAAAATAAAAAATAAAAAGGTGACAAAAGCATAAGCAATGCATTAGCTATGTTGTGTAGCTCAGTTTACTTTAAGTCTACCAAACTTTAGAAAACGCAATCAAAATTTAAATTATTTTAGTAAAATGTATATACATTTATTCGCATTTGAATATAAATAAATACACAAGTGAAAAATGGGTAGCCATCTAAGTTTCTAACAAGAAATAATTAAGAATTAACAGTAATATAAATAAAATAATTTCACATTCCATACGGATATGATGAATTCATTAAAAGAGGCTAAAGCCTATGAATTTGTTATATACTATACCTGTTCTCACTTTATACAAAAAAATCACAGAATTGTATTTATTTATTGAGTATCACTTCAGAAAGTATACATCTGAGAAAGTCTAATGAAGTATGTAAAACGCTAATCATATTTGTTGGATTAAAGTGGTAAGCTTGGGGCACCTGGGTGGCTTAGTCAGTTGAGCAGCTGGCTCTTGATTTCGGCTCAGGTCATGATCTCAGGGTCCTTAGATCAAGCCCCAGTGACAAGCCCCATGTGAAGCCCCAGGAGGAACCCTGTGTTGGGCTTCATGCTCAGCGAGGAGTCTGCTTCAGAATTTTCTCTCCCTCTGCCCCTTCCCCCACCCTCTTTCTCTAAAATAAATAAATAAATCTTAAAAAAGGAATAAAGTGGCAAGCTTATGAATTATATTTTTTCCATTATTTTAAAATTTCTATAACAATGTAATATTGTCTTGATAATCACAATACAATTTGAAATGCATTTTGCTAAAACATTTTTAATTCTGTAAAGAAGTTTCTCTGATTTTTCAAAAATTGACCCTTAAAAGCAGCTAAATGTACATCAAAATATCATTCAAGAGATAATAAAGATAAAACAATGCAAATAAATGAAAGAGATACACAATTTCAGAATGCCTTGACTCAATCTAATTCCTAAATTGATTTACCCTTACATTAAATGACACTCAATCAGAACCAAATTTTCTGATTACAAAAGACTCTTCTTTGAAACCTTGATTTCTACAGATCACAGTCCGAGATATTTTATCCCCTTAATAGCCTACATCTATTAAAAACCAATTCATTGTTCCTTGTTAACCTAAAATTTATGTAATTCCCAATTAATTTCATGGGTTGGTTGGTTTTTACCAATGAGATCATCAGGGTTACCATGTCAAATTGATGAAATTTGGAAAATAACTTATGGATCCTCATCCACCAATTTGAGGATCCATGGCTAGAAAACTATGCCATCCACCAACCTGAATAAAGAGCAGACTTTTCAGTAGAAAGCAGAAAGCATATTCAAGTGGACTGGGGAATTAAAATTAGACAAAGTTGCAGTCTGATAGTTTTACTGCAAAGCTAGGACATCTGCCTGAGTTTAATATTACAAGCAATAAATTAAATCATAGAGTTTCCTTCTCTGCTGGAATATTCCTATAAGCATAAAGGTATGCTATGCTATCTCCAACTTAAATCTCAACCTCCGTGATTTTCCAATTCCTCCATATGCTCTGAGAAAGCATCCAAATTGGATAAGGGGAGGAAAATAAAAGTGTGTAATATATTTTTTAGGTGATTCGAGGTAATTTTTGGTAGATCTCCAGGTGGAAAATAGATGCTCTTGGACAGTTTGCTTACTTTTATATATAAATTAAAGCCCCAGGCCCTTCCAGGTTGTCCTTTCCTAAAGGTTACCCACCTTTTTCACACCTCTCCAAAGAAGGAAATCCTATCACAGGGCTCAGGAACCTGGACAGCTACATTATCATGATATAATTGTTATTCACTTCAAATCTCTGGGTATTCCAGATTTTGTCAAGTCTATATAAGGTGTGCGTATGTCCACCAGATTACAGTATGAAAGTATGAAATGAGGTTTGTAAAACAAGATAAAGATTTGTAAGCTGGAATTCAGAATGCAGTTTAAGGAAAGACTTAAGGTAGGGAGCATATCTCAGCTCAGGAAGAGACAAGTCTTAGCAGAATGCCTCAGACCATAACAAATCTTATTTCCATTTTCTTCCCTTTTGTCTGTGCTTGTGATATGATTAACTGACTAAACGGATATGCCAAAGCCAATCAGGTGGCTTGCCTTCTACCAACCCAAAACAACATGAGACAAAAGTAGGGGAAAAAAAGCCATAGCTGTCAAAAATACATTTCAAACTCTGCCTTTTGCTTCAATCCTGCTTTATAAATTGCTATGTTAACTTTCAAAAACCATGCTTAAAATTGCAAAGCATTAGGCAAAGAATGTATCTCTTAATAACAATTAGACAAATGGGTCTTCTCTTTACAGTCACAGAGCCCCAAAATTGTGGATTTAAAGTTCAAGTTCTGCCCACAAACACCTCAGGCTCCATGCTAACACAGTTGCCATATTGAGCCAGAATTTTTTTCTAATCCTCCAAAATTTGTTACTTACCTGATTTTTATGATGCTTAAGCCCCTAACATGACTATGGTTGAAACCTCTAGAATAAGTCATGAGGATAAAAATCAACATCCACTATTGTAAGGAAAGTTAAAGATATTCAACCCAATTCCTTAAAAGGTATTGCTCCAACTTGAAGGATCTCATTCTCTTGAGCAAAGAAAACTTGCCATAATCTCAGTTTTTCAGAGTATGCTTTAAGCCTAAATACAGCATATGCTTATAATAAGTAAAATAGAAGCACCATCCTAATAAAACCATTCACTGGGTAGCTATCTAAAATGATTGAAAATAAAACTAACTTTTGAAAAGTTTACACACTAATGACTAACTCAGCAGAAGGAAAATGGCAGATTCTATTGAACATTTAGAGTATCCATTTGCCAGACTTATGAACAAGTGTCTTAGTGATTAATAAAAGAATATGTGAGCTCAAGCTTCAAGGAAGTATATTAAAAAGAGCCATTGAACATATTTTTTCTAACCTAGACAAATTTTTATTCTGCCAATCTTACTTCTTAGGCAGGAATATTCGCCTGAGTTCAATATTGCAAAGAGTGAATTAAAACAGTTTGCTTCTCTGCTAAAAAATTACCATCAGCATAAAGACATACCACACTATGTCCAGTTAAACAATAAAACAAAGCAAAAACCTCTTCTTTGACCTACAGCCCCCTTCCAGCTACTGCCTTATTTCTCATTTCCTCCCCTCAATAGCAAAACTCTTCCAAACGTTTCTCTAGACCCATTGCCTGTGTTTCAATTTTCCTCCCCTAGTCAGTCCCTTCACTTTTTATACTTTTTATTGGAAAATGTATCACATCAAGACTAATTTTAAAAATTAATCCCAAAGTAGTCATCATTAAGAAAAATAGCATCACCTGTTAACATCCTGTCTGCTAACTGCCCTCTCCGATCTTGCCCAATCTGTAATCTGACATGTTATCTAAATGTCTTTGATTTTCTTTACACTTTTACTGTTCATAGACAGAACCCCAAATACCAAATCATTTGGTTCTACCTATATATAAAATTAATATAAATGGAATCAAAATTACGTTTCATAAAACACATAGTAATAATTTGTTCATTCACACAACTATATGATGTTCCATTTTAAGAATATACTCAAACTTACATAGCTGCTCTTCTGGTCCTTTGCCATTACAAATACTGCAGCTCTGAACATTCTCAAATGGATCTCATGGCACAAACATGCTAGAGTTTCTCCTGAAAATGGATTTTCTGGGTCATAGAGTGTGCACCTGTTTAGCTTTAACCCATTCCCTCTTATCTCACTTCAAAAAAGGTTCTCATCCCTACAGCACTGAAATAGCTCTTTTCAGATCATCAGTGATTGTCTGCATTGCAAAATCCAATAGTAAGACCTCAGCACTCATTGTTAATTAACTACTCCAGAGCAGATCATTCCCTCCTTGAAATACAATATTCACAAAGCTCCTCAGACACCATTGTCTCTTAATTTTTATCCTAGCCCACTTGTCAAACTTTCTGAGTTTCTGTTACTGGATTTTTTTCATTTTTCTAGTCCCCAGATTCTGAGTAATTTGAGGTACAATTTCTCTTCTGTAGCTACACTTAGCTTCTGTGTGATTCCAACTGGTTCCAAGGTTTTTAATACTATATAAGCTGATGGTATTCAAGGACAAACAGTGTTCCCTCAAGTCCTCAATTATTCATTGGGAAACCCAAAGTGCTCTTGCTTTAAAGCAACTATTAATTCAATGTGGCAAAATAAGCCATTTTGAATCTTATATACATAAGCACTTTATTTGTACTTTTATATTTTAGTATTCCTTATAAGTACTATGAGTACTCATGATCATTCATTCATTCATTCATTATTCATCCATTAAAAAATATCTGCTTTTTTGAGGGCATAATACCTGAGAGTAGCTGTGTAGTGTGCTAGACATAAAAAACAGAACACATAGTCCTTAACCCTGATCTCATATTGTTTATTGGGAAGACAAGCACTAAAACATTTAAGCAAGCAAGGATCTATCTAGTTATAGCTGTGGTAATACTATGAAAAAAAGTTTGAGAAGGTGGCTTTTACTAATTAAGATGAATGGAAACAACTGTCATTGAACACATTTAGTCTATGGAAATCTCAGGAGAGCAAAAGATAGTCTTTGATGAAAATCACAACCTTCCTAGACAAAACCCTATCAGTGATTGATATGAAAATATGTGATCTCATTTTGATTTGTTTAATAAGATGATGCAGGCAAGAAACAGATCATGCTGGTCTTCAAATGCCATATTAAGGAGTTGGGATTATATCATGAGAGAAATGTAAAACTGTTAAAAATTTGATGAGAGCAGGGGCACCTAGGTGGCTCAGTGGTCGAGCATCTGCCTTTGGCTCAGGTCATGATCCCAAGGTCCAGGGATTGAGTCCCTAATTGGGCTCCCCTCAGGGAGCCTGCTTTTTCCTCTGCTTATGTCTCTGCCTCTCTCATAAATGAATGAATAAAATCTTTTTAAAAAATTTGATGAGGGCAGAGACATTATTGTATTAGGATTTTTCCCAGATCATTCTGGTTGTCTATAAAGGATAATCATTGGGGAAAGAAGATTGATGAAGAAAGACCAGTTGAAGGCTAGTTCATTATTTCAGAAGAGGGATGAAGATGTCATGGACAACAGTGGTGGGAATGGCAATAAAACTGGAGACAGACATAAATAGAAAGGATGGGACTTGGTGCTTGACTGGATATAAGAGGTGAGAGAGGTGGTGAATAGGACATTCAGTTTTTCCACAGAAGTAACTATAGGGATGTTGGTGTCATTTACTGAAAAAGAAAATACTGACAATGGGTCTATTTGATGGGACAGAAAGACTTTGTGAGTGTTAGGAGGGAGCAGACAATCAATTCAGCTTTAGAAATGTTGAGTTCTAAATATCAAGTGGGAATATGTGAAAGATGTAATTGGTATTATGGCTTTAAAATCACGTGTAGATCAGTGTTTTCCAGAGTGTATATTTCAAGTATATAATCTCTATCTCAATCCCCTAAAATACTTATTTAAAAATGAAGGTTTCTGAGGCACCTGGGTGATGCAGTTGGTTGAGCGTCCAACTCTTTGTTTCAGCTCAGGTCAAGATCTTGGGTCATGAGGTTGAGCCCTGCATCAAGCCTGGCTTGGAGCCCCACATTGGGCTCTGCACTCAGCGTGGAATCTGCTTCAGATTCTCTCTCCCTCTCCCTCTGCCCCTCCCTCTTATGTGAGTACTTCCCCCTCCCCTCTAAAATACATAAATAATTTTTTTAAATGAAGGTTTCTGAGTAGCAGGACCAGATCTACTGAAACAGTCTACCTGGATGTTGGATGCAAGAATCTGTTTTTCCAAGCTTCTCAATTGATTCTCATGCACACAAGAACTTGAGAACAGTTGGTTTAGATGGTAATTGAAACTAATTGAATGAGATCAGCTAGAGAGAAAAGAGAACACCCAGACAGAGCATGAAGCAACATCAGAAACTTAAGATTAAATAGAGAGGAAGCAACCAGCAAAAGACATATAAAAGGGAATAAGAAGGATAGAAAGAATGTGGAATCATGGACATTAAAAAAAAAAAAAAAAAGACAGCGTTTCAATAAAAAAAAAAAAAAAAGAATTGGTCAACTGTGGAAAATGTTGCTAACAGACATCTTATCCTCCCCCAGAAAGACAGGAGTGCTTTAAGGCAAGGCACTTTTTGGCCATTTTTAAGATCGCCCCAGTTCTTAGCAGAATGGTATTGTAAGTAATCAGTTACTATTGATTTCTCTAACATATATTTAATAAATACTGTTAATAGAGTGCCCACCATGTCCTGGGTTTTAAAAAAAATATATCAGACAAAAAAGTCAACAGGCCTCCCCATAGCATCATCTAATCTCTCTGCAGATCAGTGTATTCTGCATAATGGGAAGTCAGAGTGGTTCTTCCTGAAGCTCTCTTCTATTGCTAACATTCTGTGATTCTATAGGACATTATCACTCTTGAGAAATGCCATTTATAAAAAATTATATTATTTGCAGCTAAAGCTAGGTTATACCTAAAAGAGGAATGTAAATTTACCATTTATTCAACACATGCCAGAGTTCTAAAGCACTTTACAAATAGCATCCCATTTAATCTCACTACCCTCTGAGGCATGTGATAATCCTTATTTTATAAATTAGGAAACTAAGGCTCAGAGGGGTTTTATCACTTGCCAATGGGTCACTTAGGCATGTCTGATTACAAAAAGTCATGATTATCACGATTGTATTATATCATCATTCTATATTACTTGTGTAGTAACTAAAAATACAGATTATGGACAGGACTGGTGTTTCATAGAAGATTTATATAAAAATAGAAGAAACCCAGTTTCAGAGACAGAAAAGAATCCTTATATGTGTATCTCTTCATGCCCATGACAGGAGCCATGTTTACAGAGTTAACAGGGCCTCACTTCCATCATCAAATCCATCCTCCCCTATAGAGCTCCACTTAAAAACTTTGGGAGATACAATGGAGAACTAATCACCAGAAGTGCCTGCCCTCCTTTATTTGATTGACCAAGCACTGACACAGGGCCAAGCACCAGACATAATTCTAGTTCTGTTAACAAATATTTAATTCATTTGTCCTCACAAAAATCTGGAAGTAGGTACTACTGGTACCTTCATTTTGCAGGTACGGAAATCAAGAAGTTAAGTGACTTCCCAGTTTCACAAAGTAAATGGCAGACATGGATTAGAACCCAGTTAGTAGAGCTTCAGTGTCTACGCTCTCAACTGCTGCCACTCATGGAGCTTACAGTCTACTAGGGAGGAGGGGTGAGGGGGAAAGGGAGGAAGATAAGGACTTTGTAAGCAGACTTTCTTGAAAAATAGTGTTTGCAAAAATAGAGCGGGCAGTAAAAGTGAGAACATGTACCAATAAAGTGCTCATGGAAATGAGAAGGAGCCATCTTTTTAAAGGAAGAAAGAATAGTGGGAAGGTGACAAGAAAACTCACTGATTCTTTGTATAAGGACAAATGAGAAAACTGGAGTCCAGAGAAGTGATTTGCCTCTTCTTGACGTTAGAAAAACGTCAAGCAGTTTTTCTAACCGCTTCAACAGGGTTTTTTACCCACCACTATACGTACTACTTCCCAAGATAAGTGATATGTCTGCATTTTTCCTAAGCTCTGAGGAACATATTTTATTGTGTAAGCCTCAAAAATATTAGTATCACTGTTCATTTCATTATAACACAAAACCATCCTGGGAAAATGATACTCAGAGTATAAATTCTTTCTTCTGCTTCTGTAGACAATGTGGGCAGGGGGCCTCTAGAATTAAATTCAGGAGAGGTTAAGTACTAGATGTTTTAAAAAACGTATCGATGTAACTAAATATTACTCAAGAGCATTTGAAACACCTAATCTCGGTTTTTATCCATGATTCACTAGAAGTCACCTTTTTTTCCATGAGAACAATTATCATGTACTAGATATAATAAAATATAACTAACTATAATGAATAGATGTGGGGTTCTGATTCCATTCTCCACTCATCCCCTCTGAGTTACTGATAATAACCCTCTCCTGAGAGAAGCATTCCAGGAAATTCTTAGATTCTATCCAGCCCATTAACCTATGCCATCCAGATTGTACTGAAGTGTCCTTTTTGCTTTAGACCCTTCACTAGTATATTTTTACTTCCTTAGCCTATGCATTTAAAAATACTTTTCTTTTTTCTTTCTTCTACCCTGTCATTCACAGTATCTCCTTCCCTGCCTCCCTGCTCCCCTCCCCAAGCAAAACGTGGCATATATCCTTCTATACAAATTAAGCAGGATGGTTTCCTGGCAATCTTTAGATTTTTTTTTTTGTATTTGGGTCTATATATAATAATCATATCAAACACATTTAGGGCCAAAAATGCTGCCTTGTGCTTCTTTAGAGTGTGATGTACCAAATTCTTCACCTCCGTGGGACTCACTTTGTAGAAATAATGAAATATCTTGACACTGTCAGTTTCCCATTAAAAATCAAGTCAGATTGAACTGGATGTAAGGGCCCCTAAATCCTTTACTCGTTTATTTTCTGTAGAAAGAAATATGTATCTAGTTCCATGTTAGGGTCAGTAATTTTGACAAAGCACTAAACAACTACAATTAAACTTAACAGCTAAACAGTCATTTCTCAAGTATCCAAAATGGGGAGAGAGGTAAGCAAGAAGCATCCTTGTATATTTAAATATGAATAAGCATGCCCTCTAAGCTGGGTGTGCAATAGTTCCCATGCCTCTCCTGCAGAAACACTTAAGGCTTTGGGCAAGTTAGAACTCACAGAGCAGCATTTTCTTATATGCATTCTGGGAACATTGTATTCCTCAAAATGTTAGGTATTTCAGGAATAAATACTTCTGTGCTCAACTAAGCTTGGGAAACATTGCTGTCAAGTCAGGTCATGGCACATATGGGAAGGAAGAAACAGGAGAATTGGAGAATGTGTAAAGAACAAATGGGTTTTATCATTTCACAGCTTGAATTTAAATATAAGCTTACTTCTGAGGCTTACCAGCCTTTCTTCCCCACCCTGACACATGACAATAATATGTGTGACACACTCCCATGTATCTAACCAGGCTTATAAGCAATTCCCCATGCACTACTTGTAACTCCACCCCAAAATATAAGAAAATGCAAGTCAGTAAGAGCAATGTTATGCTAGAATTATCTGCTCTGAATTGTGTAAGAAGTAAACATTTCAAAACTCTGAGGCTTTAACTATTATTTGAAACCAATTGCTTGCTATCAACAATATTACACCACTGGATCCCAGTACCTCACTGAGAATTGCATGGCGCTGGGATTGAAACTTGAATTGAATGGGCTATTGAGTCCTTTGCTGCTTCTGGGAGTTCAAGCCTACCCTCACTGTCAATTATTCACTGACACCTTAATAATTGTGTTATTGGAGGAAGATAACAATCATTTAAAAATGACTTTAAGGGCACCTGGGTGGCTCAGTGGTTGAGCATCTGCCTTTGGCTCAGGTCGTGATCCTGGGGTTCTGGGACTGAGTCCACTTCAGGCTCACCACAGGGAGCCTGCTTCTCCCTCTGCCTATGTCTCTACCTCTCTCTCTGTGTCTCTTAGAAATAAATAAATAAAATCTTAAAAATAAATAAATAAATAAAAATAAAAATGACTTTAATTTTTAACAGTTTTTTGAGATGTAATTCTATACCATAAAGCTCACTTGTTTAAGGGTATACAATTCAGTGGTTACTAGCATATTTATGGAGTTGTGCCACCATCACCAAAATCATCCCACTAGATATGCTTAAGCTTAAAAATCTCAAGTACTCATTTCCCAAAGAGCCTTCTGACAATAAAATATCACATATTTATACTGTCATGAATACTTCCTTATAATTTTCAGAAAGTCGGCTAAATCATGTTGATGCCAATAAAGGTTACAGATCATCTCCAGTCAAAAATAAAGAACAAAAGGAAAGGAAAACAAGGAAAAGAATAAAGAAAAGAGAAGGGCGGGAGAAAAACACCTAATTTCTTGAAAACTAAATCTAGTTAAGGACAAAAATTTTGTTTGGCGGAAAACAGACATGGAAGCAAATCTTCAACTAAATAATTGTTCATTGCTTAGAACCTGCTCTAGGTTCAATGGTTCTGTCAATAGCTAAACTTTCTAGAGCTCAGAACATTGAATAGCAGTGCCCTCTAGAGTACATAGAGTACATGCTAGGCTCTCCCTAACATTAATTAGCAAGGAGATGGATAAAACTTCTCTCAGGAATTTCTGTCGTGACTGTTGTTATTGAAACACTAGGTATATATTCTTCGACAATGGTAGAGTCAACAAAATATTGCTCCCATTACTTTCTGGATTGATGAATTCTACAGAAATGCATTTAAAGTATCAGCACCATGAGAAGAAATATTTCTATCTGTTCTGTTGTTTTCAAATCATCTAGGTAGGCTCACCTTTGTAGACCATGCCACCATCTACCATAATGCCACTGTGCCCATTTGCATACTGCGAAGCCTCCATAATCTCAATTAGGGGAGCAAGAACCTACCCTTTGGGCAGCTGTTGAGTTCCAGCAAAGATGGCCTTTCTTATAAAAGCAAGTATAGATTAAGTGTAGCAAAGCAATAACTAGAATATGCCTCCAAGTCCTTAACTGAGTCTGTCAATAATCTTTAGACATCTTCTATTAATAATTACACAAGATTAACTCTACAATGTAAATCCCCTAACTCCAGGTCTTTCTCCACATCCCTGTAGAAATCTTTTACAATGTGAGAACTAAACACGATGCTCAGAAGTTTAAAGTCAACTAAACAAATCTTTTATATCTCAAATCTTTTATTTCAAAAATATGACTGCTATTGGAACAAAGAAAATCTCATCAAAGAAGAAATCATTTTTAATTGCAAAAAATGTCAGTATCTGCCTTATTTATTGCACAAACATAAAGTGAACATTATTAACAAAGAAAATATTATAAAACTAAAACCATTTTTCAACTTATCAGGGTCCAAATAAATTAAGATTTGATACACTATGATGGAGCATGACCTACGATATATTCTTTCTCTAGTAGTTGTTTAATGCAGCCTCAATCACTAGGACTCAATGAAATTTTTCTAAATCAGGCAATAATTGTGGTAAATTATCTTGAAATACATTTCAATAGTATAATAAAATAAAATGGAGAAAAGGCCCATGGACTTCCAGTATAAGAAAACGATTCCTTCAATTTTAGGACCAATTAGACAAGTATGAATAGAGCATCATTAGAGAAGGCATTTATTTTTCCCCCAGCAATAAAGGTAGATTTGCCTTCTTGTGGCCACACTCTCTCCTGGGATTCATTCTATGACCTTGATTTATTTAGAAGAACCCAAGTTCCAGAGTATATATGAAATCCTACGAAAGAAAAAGCTTAACTAGCCTGTGAAGCAATTGAGTCCACAATCTTAACTTCATTAGCAGCAGGATCTCATAAAACATCATCACCTCCCAACTCCACTACTAGATACATACATATATGCATGCACGCACGCACATGTGCGCACACACACACACACACACACACACACATTAGTCATTTGTTCATATCAACTTGCAAACTTTGTGAGAAGAATTTGAATCCTGGATTGGCTTTTCCTATACGTAGAAGTTTCCGGAACTTCAACACACCACTTCAGGTCTGCTATATACAGTTGTGAAGTTTGTGCAATGCACAAAATTGCATGGCTCAGGGGAAGATTGGAAGCTGAGAAGGAAGGAGCCTATGCTTCCTGCCAAGTTGTCTGTCCCAGAGGGTAGCTGCATGCAGCCCAAGGAGCACCCTTTTATAATTGCCTCTGTCTCCCAGAAAAGCTGCCTTTTCCTAATTCTCACCAAAGTATTACATAAGTTAGCTCAGGTCCCTGACTACTTGAGCAGCCTCTGTATCCTCAGAAAGTATAAGGTGATTTTAAACTTATTTAAAAACTACTCAAGATAAAAATAAACTGGCACATAAGTCCCTAAATTAAAAGAAAGTCACATAGGACATTCCAAAGGCATACACACACAACGTGGTGTGGGTTTGTGATTCAAGGATAAGATTCTAATCTTCCATATGAACCTAGAGTTTTCAGAATGCACCATGGTTTAATAAAATAAATATATTCAGGAAGTCTTAAAACTGTGGCACTGTCTCTGCCACCATGCAATCAGAATAATCCTCGTGTCTCTCTTTCCTTTTACACTGGACTTGAGTTTACCAAGAAGAAAAAAACTTAAGAAAAAAAGAAAAATGTTGGACTAGATCAGTGAAAATTTGCTGGAAAGAGGAGGAGGGGATCCTTTTCTCCCATCCCAAATTAAAGCAGAAAATCTATTCCATTTAATGTGTTTTCCATCATTGAGCTTCTAAACAAGACCTTGTTTAAACGCAGTGTTTCTCAACTGAAAAAAGTTAATATACTGAATTAGGTAGTCTCTACTTCCTGCCTAGTGGTAAACATCTAGAGTTAATGAAATGGACTAAAATAAACTAAGTCCCTTTACTTTGGACTATTTCTCATAGTCTTCATAACTCCAATGTATAATGTAACATAAACACACACATATTCAAATATATGTGTTTGAATATCCTGTGACATAAGGTCTACAGCAGTATTTTTGAACCTTCCATTTCCTTGCATCAACAATAAGGTAGAGTGATAGAAATGAATAACAACAACAACATAATTAACAGAAAAATCTCTTCCCATTTGATGTGGACATTTGCAGTTTGAGCTTGACAGACCTGGATTCACATTCCAGCTCATCACTTACTAGCTGAGTAAGTAAGCTTCTATTTCAACATCTGTAAACTAAGCTTATTTACAAGGATTAAATTAAATGATGTATAAACACTCAACACAGTGCCAGGTACATGGCAAGCACTCATTAGATGGCAGAGATTATTCTCCAGTCTATATTTTGTCAGTATTTAAAACAAAAATGCACATTATATAATCCTATATAAAGTTCCTCCAAATTATAGTCAAATTTTTTAAACCCCTCTTTGCATTGTCATTCATCAATTTTTTCATAAATAATTCCTGATGTGGACTCTGTAATGGGTTTTGTGCTAGGGATGGGATATGTCCTGACAGACAAGATATATGTCCACTCTTCATGAGTTAGAGCCTAGAGACAGGTGCAATAAGGACTAGAATAGAGAAATTCACTGGGCAGTATGAGATCGGATGAGGGGAAGCTCTGGGAGAAGAAGGTATCAACCTGGAGGGAAAAGAAAGATGGTTGAATTACCTTAAGAACAAAATGGGAATCTAGCACACAGTTGAGGCATAAGATTTTCTAGGCAAAGGGTCATCACATACGGAAGTGGCTGTCTCATTTGGGCTGGCTGGAGTTAAGAGGGGGATATGGCAGGAGCTGAAGCTGCACAGGGGACTGTGAAGGGCTTTCAATGGCATGTGGAAGGTTTGGATGACATCCTGAGGATCTGACAAGCTATACAGATAAGTGTCAAGTGAAGCAGGGGAAGGGGAGAGTGTCCAAACTTAAGATGTAAATTCAAACAACTCAGGAAGGATTTGAAAAGTTGAGTAGAATGAAGTAAAAATCTTGAATTCAATCTAGATTTCTCTTTTTCCCATATTTCATAAGGGAATCATCAGCAAATCCTTTAGGGGCTAAATTAAAAATATATACAGATTAGACATTTCTCACCACCTCCCTTACCACCATGCTTGTCTAAAATACTATTATTTCTCACCTCAATTACTGAATGACCTGTCATCCCCCTCTTCATCCCATCACCCAGTGATCCTATTAGAGAAATAGATCTGATGTCACTCCTTTGCTCAAAACCCTCAAAGACTTTTCATTTCACTCAGAAGGCAGACCAAAGCCCTTACATGCAAAGCCCTAAAAGATCTTCCCCACCTGCTAACTCCTATTCCTATCTTTCTGACCTTATCTCTCTTTCATGCTCACCACCTCTACCTTGTTCATTCTACCCCAGTCCAGCTGCCCCCCCCCCTTGCTGTTTCTCAAATTTACCAAGCAAGCTTCTGGCTCAGTACCTATTCTTACCACTGCTGAAATCATTCATCTCCTGGTATCTTCATAGCTTGCTAACTCACCTGCTTCTGGTCTTTATTCAAATGTCACCTTCTCAGTGTGGCCTTTCTTGGCCACTCTACCTAAATTTTCAGCACCATATACACACTTCCTTTCCCACCTCTATGCTTTTTCCCCTTATTTTATTTATCTTATTCATTCCTTCTCCCTTCACCATTAGGACTGCTATGTTTGTCTGTTTCTTTTCATTGTATTCCAGTTCCTAGAACATTGAAGTCACTCACCAAACGCCTCTTGTGTTAACTAATTAATGACAGTAACAATGACTGAGTTAATGGAAGAAGGGAGACCAGTTAAGAGGCATTTCAAGTAATGTAAGTCAAGTGATAACAGTCAAAATTAAGAATACAATAGAGGGCATAGGAAAAAAAGATTTAAGTATAAGATAAAAACTGTGTGGTGACCTCTTGAATGTGATAAGTGACCAGGAGGGATCAGGTGCAGCTAATTCCTAGCTCTCCAACTTAGGGCACCAGGCAGATGGGAGTGACATTCATCAATTTTAGAAATAGTAGGGAGTGTGGTGCTGGGAGAAAAGTTCAGTTTCAGAATGGGTTTCTTTCTTTTTTTTTTTTTTTCTTAGATTCTACTTTACTAGGTAAAACTCAGAAACTAGCAACCAATTCACAGCCCCTCATCTCCTTCCCTTTAAAGAAAGAAGTTCCCCAGAGACATACAGGCTGTGGTTTGGGTATGAACCACCACCTCTAGGTTTCATACTTGGGCAGCCCATGGCCTGGTGGCCAGGCCTCCAGACCCAAAGCTCTCAGGCAATAGAGAAAGCAAAAGGAAGCTCTCATTTCAGAGACAATGAAGCTGTCTCACCTTTCTTTCCCCCTACACACAGTCTCTCCTCACACCTACAACCTAAATAAAAATAGCAGAGGACAATGCGTGAGTGCAAGATATACACTCATAAACACAACATACACACACACAGCTTCCTTCCAGCCCAAGAGCTGCAAAATCCCTTCTGGAGGGAGGACAATTGGAAACACCAATCAAGGCTTGGTGATCAAGTGACAGTTGGAATCCTCTGAGACTGGTAAAAATCCAGGGAGAAAATATCTCACCTTCACCCCATTCCCAGACCTCTCACATTTTGGGAAGTTGTAAAGCATCCATAAGGTGTCTGGTGGTGACTGGCAATGATGGCATGGAGCTCAAAGACAGAGTTCTGGGCTGAGGATCTATCCTAGGAAATGTTATCCTATAAAGTGCTTCCTGATACCATGGTCTTTAACTGGGATTATCAAGGAAGAATGTTTTGCAGGAGAAGATGACTGTGGACCAAATCTTGATTACTATGATACCTGAAATCTTACTTAAAAGGACACAAAATTGTCTATAAGTCCTTTATATACATACCATATACATTTGAATTTGCAATTACCCTGTCACTGTTTTCCTCCATTCTTGCAGATAATGGAAATGATTGCCAATGGCTCTATTAATCCATAGCCCTATATTGGTTATAACTATGTGTCAATGGCAAAGATTAATTAATATTCCTAAATAACTTTGATATATTAATATTTTTCTTTCAAATTAAAATTAAATGAACAATTATTTTATTGCACACTTGCTTTGTGTAAGACAGAGTCCTAGCACTCAGTGGATGTTGATCACTTTTGCTTCCCCCAAATGAAGTCAAAAGAGATAGGAGAGTCCCAAAGCTTTCCTGTCTTCCTTAGTGTGAGGGAGGTCTTGTCTGTGAAAGGAAGTGCATGTGCTTTGACTTAGAACAACCTAGTTTCAGTTCTCAGCTCTGCCACTCCTGAGTAATTTTGAGTTATTTACTCTCTGAGCTTTAGTTTCCCTATCCTCAAAACAGGGATCATAATACCTGCTTTACAATTGTGAAGACTGGCGATATACATGTTCAATGCCTGATGCTTAGACTCTCAAAGGTATTGAATAAATTTTCCAACATTGTTAACTTTTCCAAGTCAATAAAAGAAAGTGAAAGAGAAGGAGAAGCTGGTTAAACATGTTATAACTGAATTATTTGTTTTACTTTGTTCAAACACGAGCACTAAAAATCTCACTGATCAGGAACCAGCTTTGAAAGC
Organism: Nyctereutes procyonoides; assembly: GCF_905146905.1. Lineage (NCBI taxonomy): Eukaryota > Metazoa > Chordata > Mammalia > Carnivora > Canidae > Nyctereutes > Nyctereutes procyonoides. The sequence continues at coordinate 3,256,838 of NW_026575023.1, read as the reverse complement.
AAAGTATTTTCTTGCACAGATTTCCATCGCATCGAGTCAAAATTCAGTTTTTGCAAACATTTATCTCTAATAGTCAACAAAGTAAATATTGCACACAAGGTAGTTTGTGTTAGCATATTCTTTGTCATCAACCACATACAAACGTTCAATGACAAGTTGTGCTACCAACAAGAGAGTAGATAATTCTTCAGCTGTTTCTACAGGGTGGAACATTCCATTCTTATGCAATTAATTATGGCATGTGAGATTAAGGTGATTTGAGCTACACACCCATTGTTTATTGAGTCATATGTCTCATGATGCTTTTTTAGTCATTGAGTTTAAGGTGTTTTCCATGAACTGAAGCAAAGTCGGCGCTAAAGTCATTCCCAAGGGAGCCTTATCCAAGCTAACACAGCACATGCTGACTCTAGCCTTTGGTTTTTGTTTTCGGCCTCCAGCTTACTTCTTGTTTGTCAGCACTTCTTCTACACACTCGTAAATCTTGACACATAAATTCATTTCCGGTTGAGGAAAAGGATCAATCAGTTTGGAAATTATTCAGGCTTTGGGGTTTACCCTGGACCCCAATTCTGTCTCCTTTTGGCTCTGCCACTACTCAGCACCCACTAACATTTACTGACATCACAAATGCCAAACACTGTGCATTTGTGATTGCATGTCATTGGCTCAGTGACTACATATGGTGACAGATAAGTAAACTGAGTCTTTAGAATCAGCAAAGGTTAAAGTGCCAATTTTTTCCATTTGGAGTTTACCACAGTAGGAGTTTCCAAATGTTGGACTCTGGACATGTGTCATTAAAGGTCGATTTTCACCAGTATAGCAAAATGAACAAATAAGAGCAATATAGTAAAAAGATATAAAGCTAAAGCTAAATCACTCATTTTATGTTAGCCTGAGATTATGTCCTTCCTACTTCACGTGAATGACCTTTCACTAACTGATAATGTTTGAGCATGGTCTGTATGTTTAATGTCTTTATTCTCCAAAACTGAAAGTTGGCCAAGTCTAGGTTGGCTTCTAACAATCGCCTGATATGTTACTGGTCCCGGAACCACAGAATACAATGTGCAGGTGGTACACACCTGGTGCAAAACACCAGGAAGTGCTCTTCTATAAGTCTGTGAGTTGTGTAGAGCCCAAACAACATCAGGCAACCCTGCTATGGAAACTAAGTGTCTGGGAATCACTGACCCTCACAGTATTCTCTTTACACTTATATCAGAATGTTGGCAAAACAAATAGGAAAAATGAAAGACTATATTCTTGCTAAATGTAACTGCTTTTCAGCTATGTTAAGGCTTTATATCTGAAACATGCTCAGAAGTTAACATATGTAACAAATATTTTTAAATATTATGAATATTTATGAACTGCCTATTCGTGCCAGGCACTCTGCAAAGTGTCAGAAACATAAACATGCATGCTGTCTTTCCCCTCAAGAGGCACATGCCCTAGTAGATAACCTATTTAACTAGAAATATATTTCCTAACATAACCTCATTGATCTTCAAGACGGCCTGTGAGGCAGATATTATTAATACCATTTGTCAGAATAGGAAAGTCTCAGATAAATGACAACATGATCCCTAAGCAAAGAAGTGATAAAACAGAAATTCACACAGCCCTTCTGGTTACCTCCCCAGTGCAAGTGTATGTGGTTGTGGGGAGGGCGTGAAGAAGATAGGACCTAATAATTACCAGATATTATATTAGCACAAATGTATTGGCTTAGACTGCAGTTGACAAACTCATGGTGGAAAATAATAAATCACACAAATCTGGTATTGGGACAGTTCTAATTCACTTCAGGAGCTTGCTACTCTCCTAGATCTGAGCACTTAACCTCTGGTCACACCCCATTTTTAATAATATAGAGAATATGACAGTGAGAAATGCTACGTTCTGAATCCCTCCGCCCCTCTCCCCACCCAGAATGACTCCCCTTCTGTACACTGGTGGAGATGGTGCCCAGTTAAGGGAGATTTATTATAGTAAGTGTCCAACATAGTGTCTTGGAAAGACAATAAAACAGTACAATTAGTTGTTACTCTTGAGAACCTCATCAACTGGCAGAAGAAGGGAAAATGATTGCAAAGCATAGGCCAGATTTACTTATCCTTTCATCAAACTACCAAAATGTCAGCATTTTTGTGCTGAAAAAAAATTTTGAAAGAAAAGTCATTAAGGAGAATGTTGTTAGTTCAGGTTCAATTTCAGGATCATATCCTGATCAAGAATCATGTTGTTTCCTATAAACAGAACTATGTTGGGGCACCTGGGTGGCTCAGGAGTTGAGCCTTTGCCTTTGGCTCAGGTCATGATCCCCGGGTCCTGGGATCAAGCCCCTCATCAGGCTCCCTGTGGGGATTATATATTCTCTCATGAATATATAAATAAAATCTTAAAAAAAAACAAAACTATATTCAGGCTAAAAGACTTAGGAAGGCAGAAAATGTTCATGAGCACTGAAGTAATGGCTTCTCTGAGTGAAAGGATTAGTCTCTGATCATTTTCTCTTGTTTTAAGGCCAGCACGGGTGCCATCAGGCTCAAGATTCCTGAATCCATATATAGTGTGTTTCGTTGTTGTGGCAGGGGTGGTAATCCTGGCCGTAACCATAGCTCTACTCATCCACTTCTTAGCTTTTGGTAAGTACTTAGAAGACTCAAAGTTCTACTTTTCAAACCAAATAACTAAATATGTCTTCAGATGAAAAGTCTGGCATTCTCTCTTTTATTGCCACTTTTCTTTCTTAATATAACATAATTGTATGTCATATATCCCTAAATATATGTTTATGTCTATATTTTCCCTTCAATCAGTACTTTTTTCTCTTCTCTCTCTTTTTTTAGCATAATAGACATCATTACCCAGGCAAGAATTATTCTAGCCAAAATAGCCAAAATTTGCCTATTTTGTTTTCTCATTTAATATCATTATTTCCTTCTTCATATAATAACACAATAAAATTGTAAAAGTGATATATTGCAAAGAACTTTAAGTTTCAACATCTAAAAATCTGTTAGTATTTGTTAATTCAGGGATCCTGGGTGGCGCAGCGGTTTGGCACCTGCCTTTGGCCCAGGGCGTGATCCTGGAGACCCGGGATTGAATCTCACGTCAGGCTCCCGGTGCATGGAGCCTGCTTCTCCCTCTGCCTGTGTCTCTGCCTCTCTCTCTCTCTCTCTCTGTGACTATCATAAATAAATAAAAAAAATTATAAAAATAAAAATCTGTTAGTATTTGTTAATTCATGATCTTTCTCCAGATAAAACAATCTTGAGAGGACCATTATGAAAGATAAGAAGTAAGAACAAAATTTAAAAAGAATCTCCTTTTATTATTTCTCTTATTATTATTATAATACAAAAATATAGGACACATGGGCAAGAAACAATATAAAGAATACATGATACCCTGTTTACTCATAAATAATGTTCTTAATATCCCAGTGAATATTCTTTCAGATATTTTAATGTAGATAAATAAAATCTGTCAAATTCACTAAATAATATATGCTATAATCTGCTTTTTTCACTTAAAATGCACTTTGGGGTTATTTTATTCCAGTTATAATTCTGTAAATCATTGAAATCACATGTGTGAGTATGTGTGTAGGTACATGGGTATGTATAAGTATGGAGAGACAGAATATAATTTGTTGTATGTTCTCTTGTAAATAGGCAAAACTGTTTATTTATGTGAAAGTTGAAAAACTCTTGAGGGTATAATAAAATTACCAACATTAGGAAAACCAGTGATAATGAATAATCTTTTCTGTCATGCTAATTATAAAATTATAGCTACATTTTGCTATCAAATCACCTGAAGTTGACTACATCTAAGGTGAATTACATAGGCATGAAACCTCAAATTTCCAATAAATTAATGAATTTTCACTCTTAATGGCACTATATTATCACACAGGTGGAGGAGTCTAGGTTAGTGCTCTTCAGAATGTGTCCCAGTGACCATTCATTGCCCTCAAAAGACTTGTCCTTCCACCACAAAGGACTATATTACCCTTCCACCAGGCTCTCCAGCTCTTTCCCGTGATTGAGGTAATTCTCTGCATAAATTATACATATGAATGATCAAAAGAAAGCAGAGATTTTTCCTGGGACAGGTTAAATTACATCCATGTTCATAACGTTTCTAAGATGTATACAGCGTGTTTTGGAAATGTTTACTTTCTTCACATGGCTGAATATGTCCTCTGGAAGGCTTATTTTTGGTAAAAACAATTCACACTGGACAACCAATCTGTTATCTTGTTCAAAGGCTTATTTTCTAGCTTAGTCTAAAAAACTAAGGACAAGCCATCAATTCCTCTACAACGATAATTATTTGAAATAATTTTTAAAACTATTCAGAATTCCTTTGGGTTATTCCTTAGTGATAAATGAATAAGAGCATATTATAGACATTCATTAATACTTCTTGAATGAATAAATCAGCAATCATAAATCTCCCTAAAACATAGTAAAAATGAAAATTATGATACATCTCAGCAGTTTAATTTCACAAATAATGCTGCTCTCGTTTTCTTACATCCTTACATCTTACATCCTTACATTTCTTAAATCTGTCAGTTTTTCAAAAAAAAACTGAAAGAAAATAATTTTATTATAGCTACATTTCTAATAAGTTTGGGGCTTTCTCTAAGAGAACCAAACTTTTTTAATTGTGTAATATGGCATCCCGTAATCCAGAGTAAATTAAAGTACTTAGTGGTGAGACTGACTCTGCCTTTTCTTTGTTTTCCAGATCAAAAGTCTTACTTTTACCATAGCAGTTTTCAAATCCTAAATGTCCAATATAGTAATCAATTAAATTCACCAGGGACACAAGAATACAGGACTTTGAGTGGAAGAATTGAATCTCTGGTAAGTTAATATTTGTCTTTGCTCTTTATTCCATCATAAAACAAATTTGATAATAAATCTAATATTTTGTGATCTATTTGTAATTACTAAATGCTCTGCATATTTTAATTCCCTGTATAGTAAAAGATGTGTTTCTTTGGGCTTTTTCCAAGTTAACTTTCTAGTATACTGGTTCTTTACATTTTTTAAGTTATAAGTGAAAAGCATTAGAAAGCTCTTGAGTAAATTCTTATTTTATATGATTATGACTTCAAAGGCTGGAAGTCTGCTGTTTGTTTAAGTTGAGCGTTTATGACTGCTCTCCTTGAAATTGCCTTTTTAATTCTTTCCATTTTGCCTTCTTTCCTTTTTTCTTGTCCAATTAAATGCACAGGTAGCAGGTGTTAACAGACATATTTGCATGTCAGTAATAACATAGTCTAGACAACATCTTACTCTCTGGTTCAATGATTGGCATAGAAAATATACAAAGCAAGGTCAGGCTTTCACTTGAAGAGGCCTGCCAGGAAACCCCACAAGTGGACCTTTTGCATTCATTTATGACCATGGACTAGAGTCTGGTCTTTAACCCGCAGAGTCAGAGTTGACCAATCTCAAGGTCAACTTGCTTACCTTTTTAAAGAGTCCTAAGAATACAAATTAATCCAATGGCTCTAAAACTTTAGCATGTAACAGAGTCACCTGTCAGGCTTGTCAAAACACGGATTTCTGGGTCCTGATGTCAGAGCTTGCTGATTCAATAGGTAGGTCTAGGGTGGATCCAAAAATTTGCATTTCTAAGTTCCCAGGTGATACCTGGTGCTAATGGTCCAAGGACCACACTTTGGGAACCACTAAGTTAATCTATAATGAGAACTCTTATGGCTGAAGGACTGAATCATTGACTTGTCTAACACATTTTCCCCCAGAGGCAAACTTCGCTGGAAGCCAAGTTATGAAACATCTGCTTAGTTAGCATGGGATTAGACCAAATGAAGTTAGGTATATCATTTAAATGTTTAATGAGATCAGAATAAGTAGCTGAATCAGTGATTTGGGGAGAGACTCTATGACAGTTCCTAAGATGTTCCTTGTTTTCGAGAACCTTGACATTTTGCAGAGTACTGCAAGTGGCCTTTTTTTCACCAATATTTTCTCTTGTTTAGAGTGGAGTTACAGGTTTTGGGGAGGGAAGAAGACCAAAGAGGAAAAGTATCATTTTCATTCCATCACATGAAGGGGGTTCATTACACTGTCAGTATATGACTTATCACTATTGACTTAATCACCCAGCTGAAACAGTGTTCATCAGGTTTCAACATTGTAAAGTTATTCCCTCCCTTTTCCATATCATACTCTTTAGAAGAAAGACACTATGTCTAAGCCACACATAAGGAGTTAGAAGAGTGGAGAGCTATGCTCTGAATATTTGAAGACTATTTAAAATTCTTCTATTTGTATATTCTCTCCATATATTTATTCAATCACTTGCTTATATCAAATTTAGTGGCCTAATGCATTTTTAAGATTAATTTTTAGACTAAACTCCAGAAGTGCTCCAGTTCACTTTCTCAACAGCAGTACATAGGTACACACAGGTATGCTTATTTCCCCACAGCATTAATATGATGCAGCATTGTAAATCATTTTAATGGTTGCTAATCCAGTAGGTGAGAATTGCCTGGTCATGACCTTTCCCATTTTCTTCTGGAGCTCTTGTCTATTGTATGTGGATTTGGAAAAATTAAAAGACTTATCCTTACTAGAATATCAAAGCTGCCTATCATTCAAATTGCATATATTTCTCTAATAATATGATTTGACTCTCAAACTTGTTTACATTGTAGGTTTTTCTAAATGTTAAACATTTAGTTTTTCATATAGCCAAATTATCAATCTTTTTTATGATTTCTCACTTTTGTGTCAAGCTAAAAATGGCTTTCTCCACTCTAAATTCTCTTTATAATATTCACCTTCGTTTTCTTTTTATAGTTTTATTATTTCAGTTTTTATAGTTTTATCTTTTATTCATCTGTAATTTACTTTGCAGAGATCCAGCTTTATTCCCAAAATACCTACGTGGTAGTACCAAAACAGTGTGTTAAATAGTGCAATGGATTTGTCAGGCCACCTTTATTATACACTAAATTGCTCCTTTTCTTTTTTCTATACTTTTTCTTCATTGATTAATCTTTGCCTGTACCAGTACGATGCTATTTCGAGTACTGTGGTTTTACAATATATCTAAACATCTGGCAGAGAAAGATTTCCCTTGAAATATTTATCCTTCTGTGAAAACACTTTGAACATTAAAAACACTATATGAAAAAAACACTATATGAATTATACTCTAATGCAGTGTTAATTTACAGTTTACAAGGCACTTTCTAACCTCCAGTTTACAACAGCCACATGAATTAACAAATCATTTTTATAGATGGGTAAAGTAAAGGTTGTGAGATGAGGAAACAGGTCAGTCAAGTGAAGAGTAGTAGAACCAGAATTCAAACCAAGGTCTCCTGACTCCAAATCCAAGGATCACACCATTTCCCAATGGTAACATGAGTACTATCATTATCCTTGTCCCACAGACAACATTGTTATACTTAATAAGCAGAATAGTCTCAGAACATTCTATTACATTAGGCAGTTCACATGTATTTTCTAGCTCTGTTTACTCATCAGTGAAATAAAATCATTAGAGCAGATGATTTTTATAGTACATTCTAACATAAAAAGTCTATGATTTTGTGACTTTCAAGCATAATATTCATTCATCTGTTTTTCCTATCCTGCCTCTCCAGCCACTCCTCTGTGTCCTTACAGGGTCACCCTCCTGGACACGAATATTCAATGTTGAAATTCCCCAAGGCTTTGACCTTGCTCTCCTCTCCAGTCACACTTTTGTATCTTTAGATGATCTCATCCATGAATATTACTTCAACCAATACTTATCTAATGACTCACTTGGTCTCAAGCCCAGATTTTTCTTCTGTACTTCAGACCTTTTCACCCAACTGCCAGCTTAATATATCTACCTGGCTGTTGTTGTTTTTTAAATCTCAAATATATTATGTCTCATAATCAAACTCATGTTCTCCTCACATCATAGTAGCCTTCTTCCAATAGCCCTGTTCCCATAAGGACAACAACATTTATTCACTTTTCCAAACCAAAAACCTAGAATTCATCTTTGACCTACTGTCCTCTATCATTCTAAATATCCAATCTATTACCAACCCTTGTGAGTTTATCCCCTCTATGTCCCTCATATCCATTCATTTCTCTTCATACCTAACACCATGCTCTTCCAAAGCCATCACTTCTACTCTCAAGTACTAAAATAGCACAACTGGGACACATGGGTGGCCTGGATTCTGGAGTCTGGTGGCCTCTGGTGATCCTGGAATCCCAGGATCAAGTCCCAATCAAGCTCCCTGCATGGAGCCTGCTTCACCCTCTACCTGTATCTCTGCCTCTCTCTCTCTCTGTGTGTGTGTGTGTGTGTGTGTCTATAGATAAATAAATAAGATCTTTAAAAAAATTAAAAATAAATAAAATAGCACAACTAATTTGCATAATTTCTTCCCTAATGTTGAATTTCCATATGCAGCAAAAGAAATTATTCTTGGGGCACCTGAGTGGCACAGTCAGTTAAGTGTCTGACTCTTGGTTTCAGCTCAGGTCATGATCTCAAAGTCTTGAGATCAGGCCCTATATCAGGCTCCACTCAGCAGTAGAGTCTGCTTGAGATTCTCTCTCCCTCTCCCTCTGCCCTTCCTCACCATGCTCCTCTCTCTCTCTCTTTCTCTCTCTAAAATAAATAAATCTTTTACAAAAAAAGAAATTATTCTCAAACTGCAAATCTAACTATATTATCCTTTTGTTTAAAACACTTCACTGACTGCCACCATTTATATTAAAGGCCAAAATCTTTACACACTAACAAGACCTGCATGGTCTGGCCTTTCTGTCACCCTAGCCTCCTTGCTCTCCATGCTATTGTTGCACTTGCCTTCTTTCATTCCTAAAACAACCTGTGTGTTCCCATCTCGGGATTTTGCATGAACCACTGACTTCATCTGTGAGGCTTTTCCTTCCTCTTCAATTAGCTGACTGATTCTTCCTAAAAATCTCAACTCCATAAGCATTTCCTCTGAGGAATCTCTCTGATCTCATTGGTTGGATCAAATGGCTCTATAATATTATTTTACTTATAATTTATTCAAATGTAAATAATAACTTGATTGGTACTTGTCTGCACCCCTTAAATATAAGCTCCATAATGGCAAAAACTGTTTATTTTCTATCACCATTGTATCCCAGTGCTTGATAGAAGGGATGTGCAGTGCAGGAAGTGCTCAAAAACTGTTGTTGAATGAGTGAAAAAAAGAACAAGGTCATCTAGAAATAATGAAAGAAACTGTTTGCAAAATACATGGGTCAAAACTATGACTACATTCTGATTGGATGGGTCTTTCTAAGTAAAACAAAAGACTTCAGTTGGGATTCATACCTGGGATCAGCTAAACTGTTGAAACTCTCCTTTGGTATCAGGGGTGTTATTGCAACAAATTCTGCAAACAATTGCCATTTTTTTCCAAAACATACCTAATTATAGTCCCATAAACAAACTAGGACATAGGAAGATAAAGAAAACAGTTATCAATTTGAGATTAATCTTATCGCATCACTTAGACCAGCAGGGCTTCTGGATAAAATTCATTTCAGGCACATTCATTTAATAAGCATCGATTGTCACTCAATACCTAAAAAATAATTTGGTACACACTTGACATTCAAATGTTTTTTGAATGAATAAATAAATGATCCATTCTGTCTTTAGTTCCTGTGCCAACTCTTAGGGACACAAAATAAAGACATCATTGCAGTTAGGCTCACAGTGGTCTCCAAAATGGTGTTGTGCATTCCAGGAAGAGATTCACAATAATTATGAATACTCAAATAATCAGATATCACTCTACATGTATTTTTCCCACAAAGAATATTTTTTAGAAGAAAGGAAGTGCTTTCCTATTATTTAATAAGGGAATTGACACTGGCACCCTTGTTTGGTTTTATGTCATCTGCTCCCACACAATGTGTGCAAAGATATTTTGAGAGAAGAGGGGAAGAGCAGTGACACAGCAGAACTGACTAGGTTTCAGTATATTTATGTTCTCTGAATAGATTTCAATCATGTGCAGTTTCAACTAGATTTAAAGATTCTATTACCTAGTTTTAAAAGTAAACTGAATCAACAAGGAAACAGAAAATCCTGCAAAACACAAATTTTGAAACCCACAATTTGGAGATAATTCTAATATGCACGGACAGTAGTGAACCAGTAAGAGAACAGAAACATAATGACAGAACTGACACTTTACTGCTCCTGATTAGAGCCAAATTACTGGCTGAAGCAATACCTTTCTTTGAAGACACATACACACATGTACACATCCTGTTTCTTCATGGTGTAAGTAAAAGAAATTAGCCACATTTTACATAAAACTCATACCATGGAGAGAAGACTGAAAACATGTTTAGCAATGAGTCCATCATTAGGTTTTTGGATTTTCTTCTGTCTTACTGAAAATGATGCATGTTATCTATGAAACTGCTTAGACGTACACACATAAAAATTAGCAGAGGAGAAGGATTAACAATCATGTTTGGTTGATTTGGAACACATTTCTTTAAAAACATATAATATGAAACACATTTTATTTGATTTGAAAGGATAACCAGTTGACCTCAGGGAAGATGGAAAGTCACTTGCTGAATTTCAAGAAAACTTTTGCACAATGTGTGGGATGGACTGACAGCTTTGTGTCATTATTTATTAAGTTCTGCAGGTGATGTACTTTATGCATATGAGCCACATAATTCTGTGGAAACTTCTAAGGAACTTCAAACCAAGTATTTAAATTAAACTTAGAATCATAACTTTGAGTCATTTTATCACAAAGTGTTTCAAAAATTAAAAATTCTATCCAGTCACAGTAACAGGGAAAATATTATTATTAAATATAAATGGAATACAATTCCTTAATGTTTGTTCTATAACTCAGCCTTTTTAATTTCTAATTTTGGCAATGTTTTATAATATATATTGTCAGCGGTACAGTATTATTACATGTATATAATTTATAAATAAATAATACATGTTTTGGCTACTCATGCCAAAACGCTTTACCCATAGGAATGCATAATCAAAAATATTTAGAGACCACTGTAGTAACAGATCATATTGCTACATATTTTATCTTTTCTTGAAAACTGAGCTTTCCAGATCTTCTGGTTAAACAGAAAAGAAAGTGGTAACTGGAGAGTGGTTGAAATCACAAAACAACATTATTTCTATTATTCAGCTCATGAATAGTAACAACAGAATTATAGGTATTAAGGAAGAAGACACTGAAAATAAGGTGCTTTATTTTTATGGGTAGCTAATAAGATCTTTTTTCTCTAAGGATGAAAACGTGTGATAATTACAAACTTTCTGTATGTAATGTCTTACCTTTTAATGACTAGTCTACTAACAAACTCAATGATTCACTTTGTTGGACCTTAAATAATCAACATCTCACTTCAGTTCTTATCAACTATGAATATTACTGAAGTATGGTAGTTCTATTGCATACTAGAATCCCAAGATAGTATTGTCACCCTCAGTCAGGAGGGAAATATAAAATATTTCTTTTTTTCCATTGTGTACTTGACTTTTGTCCAAGGTAATGAAAGTGTTAATAGTGCAGATGACAAAATCAAAGAAGTGGGATCCCTGGGTGGCACAGCGGTTTAGCGCCTGCCTTTGGCCCAGGGCGCGATCCTGGAGACCCGGGATCGAATCCCACGTCGGGCTCCCAGTGCATGGAGCCTGCTTCTCCCTCTTCCTGTGTCTCTGCCTCTCTCTCTAGCTCTCTGTGTGACTATCATAAATAAATAAAAATTAAAAAAAAACAAAATCAAAGAAGTGTGAAAGTGAACTTGTTTTACCCTTTGAACAGTAATAATTTTGAAAAAAGGGAAAAGGCTAAGTGTTGACTGTAACGCTCACTAAAAGCAGGTGCATAGTCTTTGGAAGTTGTAGTAGTTAACTGTGTACAGATAATTTTTAATACACCTTTGACTGTACTTTTTTAAAGATTTTATTTATTTATGTATTCATGAGAGACAGAGAGAAAGGCAGGGAGCAGGCAAAGGGAGAAGCAGACTCCCTACACGGACAGCCCAATGTGGGACTCCATCCTAGGACCCCAGGAAAGGCAGATGCTCGACCGCTGAGCCACCCAGGTGCCCCTTTTGACTGTACTTTTACAGATGGAAAAACTGAGAGGAAGAAAGGTTACAAGGCTCATTTAAGTTCTCATAGCAAGCTAACTTATCTCTGTGTTCTTCCTCAGCTTCCTTTTTCACTATCCTATTGGAATTCTCTTCAGTCATCTGCTTACTGATTTTCTACCAAACATTTGATAATTTCTAATGAAAGGGTCAATAACATTCCAATCTGGGAAATATAAAATCTTATCCATGGTCCTCTCCTTTTATCCTTGTGTCTTGAAATCAACCAATGAATCAACTTGCTTTCTTTATGTTGCTTATTATCTTAGACTTCACTAGAGTTTTCCACATAACAAAAATGTCATAATTGAGGTGGATTTTTTACTTTGGTCCAATCTAACCTGTGCAGGTGCAATGCCAAGCTACGAATTAAAATATAATCACAGGAAACATTTATCCAAATTTTAGCAATTCTTTCGCTTTAAGTCAGTTCCTTTTACTTCTGTTAAAATCAAGTAAAATTAAAGTTAAATCATTTTATTAAGATACCTCCTGTAATATACTATATTAATAAACATTAAAACCCATTCTTTGTAGTTAACTGGAATATAGTTCACCAAATAACAACAACCATTAATTCTAGATCATAGAATTTGGGGAGAGTCTTTTTTTGCTTTCTTCTTAACACTTACTAGTATTTGCAAAATTTTCAATAAAGAAACATGAACTATTTCCATAAAACCAATAGTCTCATTACTCTTTAAAATGTTCAAACCCTCTGAAAAGAAAGAAAATTATCATTTTGTCAAACAACTGGTTGGTCTGATACCAGCCTATAGGAACAGATATTTTAAAACATACGATGTGGTGTAATAGAGATTGCATAAACATTACAATCTCAAGAAGGATTGGTGTCAGATCCTGGTTTAATGTAACATTCAGCATACTACTTAATTTCCATGTCCACCTCTCCCTTGTTTCTGCCTTACCATATAAGCTGGTGGAATCTGCTCCCTTAATAGGAAACCTCAGTACCTCTAACTGACCCTGCATCATGAGAGAACCATTCCAGTCACAGAACAGCCCATAGTTCACTACAAAGCTGTGCTTTCACTGAGCTTTATAACTCAAGAGCACCATCCTTGCTGGGACTGAAAAATGATTCAGGGAAATGGTTAAGGTTAGGTCAGGAAATTACCAACTGATGTTAAAAATAATCTCTGATGTTTACATATTAGTCAGAATTATCAAGGAAAAAACTGCCCTTTGCATCTTGTGCCCCTTTTCATCACTCATTTTATTCTGTTTTTACCCACTTAAAAACAGTGGTTGGGGAATCACACAAATATAAGTTGTAACATGGACTCCCCTAGTGTGGGCTTGGCACCTACCCGAACACTCATGGGGAGAGCCACCAAGTAAAACATCTGATGTTGAGATGACTTCTAGTGAAGACACATCTTGTCCATTATCATCTTTGTATCATAGATGAGGAAATAGGCATTGCATCAGAGGGCTGCATCACCAGCCTAAATCAATCTCATGTGTTCTGAGATGGAATTGAACTGAACTGAAAACTCTAGTCCCTATTCCTCATTAACTTAAGCCCTATGTTGCAAGTTTGGGAGGAAGAAGGAAGGGGAAGAACAACTGAAACTATGAAGAGGTCTTTTCCTTTCTTTCTACAGATTACTAAAACATTCAGAGAATCAAATTTAAGAAATCAGTTCATCAGAGCTCATGTTGTCAAACTGAGGTAAGTGGAACTATATAAAAAATATATGAGTTTAGACACAATTTGGCCCATTTGACTTGTTCACAACGTGGATAATAAATGAGACATTCATGCAAGTTGTCGCAATATTATGAAAGTAGTATCCTGGGCAGCTTAAAAAACAATGCCAAAACCAAAACAAAACATGCCACATATGATCTAATTACTAATGTAGATACACATCTCATTTCAATTCTTGATAGGAAAGGAAGAAAGGTTAAAGAGAGTCAGGTGAAGGTATGGTAGCAAGGGCATCCTACTGTATAAATCCAGTGGATCCCATTTACAATACAGAGTAGGTAAACCGTTGTGCAATGCTTTGGTCATGGGCATATTCATACAAGATCAGAAGTCTATGACCAACATCAAGCTTTTTGGTTTGTATCTGCATGGAATGCTAGGATATAAAGGATGCTGTGGCCAAAGCCAAGCACGTTTTGCATGAATTAATAATAAGGGGAGTAGCAGTAGCTATTTGACATTCATGCCTTAGTTGAATGTGTACCTATCTGTGTGATGTGATGAGACAGGCCCTCTCAACTAAAATACCAACCCTCCCACAAATGCCTCAAATGCTCACATTACCCAATCCTTCAAATAAGCAAAGTCCTTTGGAAGAGAGAGAGGTATTTCTCAAATAACACCACTACAAGAAAATTAACATTTCTTATTTTTGTAGAATCACTTAGTAAGTCCCAGGAGCATGAACATCTGGTCAGATAAATTTTGTTAAGAAATGAGTGGAGAAGGAAGAATCCATGGGAAGAGTATTTATCAAAATGAATTTCAGTCAGTTCAGGGCACATTCACCTTAGCACTTTCTTGTGAAAATTTCTGTACTGGCCACCAGCTCTCAAAATGCATAGGACGGATGAACCATCTGCATTTCCCCCTCCACCTTCCCACCTACTGCTCAATCCCTTACAATCTCACTTCTTACCACAAAATGCTAATTACCCTTGCCAAGTTCAACAAGCTCCAGGTCACAAGCTCCAAACAAACTATACTAGTCTTCTATTTGGACCTCTCAATGGCATTTGATACTATTGTAAATTATTTTCAATCATCCTTGAAATAGTAGCACTTTGGGGTTTCTATGACCCTACCTACCTCTATTTTTCCTTACCTCTCCATTTACTCCTCAATTTTCTTCACTAGGTCTAATTCCTTCCCTGCACATCCTTCAAATATTGTTGGATATCACCCTGTGCTATAAACCTCTCGTCTTCTCAGTTTACATTCTCTCTTTTCAGCAACTTCATTGCCCTTTATACGTTCTATATGTTTATTCTCAAAGTTGCATTTCTGGGCCAGTCCTCTCTTCTCATCTCTAGACATGCTTGTACATAGCCACTACTTGACGTCATCATACAGATATCTCACAGTCAGCTCAGCTTTACCGTATCCAGACCTGAACCTATCATCTCTCCCCAACCAAATGTTGTTCTTCTACTTGCCTACTTCCATCAATGGCATCACCTTCAATCTACTTGCTCAAGAAAGAAATATGCAAGTCATTTTTAATTTCTCTTCCCCCTCAATCATCTAATCTTTCAATTCTGTTTCCTAATGTCAATTCTATTTGCCTAAATGTCTCTAAGATCCATAACTTTTCTTCAAATAGTGCCCTCAACCATCTCTTTCCTAGACTATAAATAGTTTCCCTAATGCTCCTTTCCCCTAGTCTTGCTCCACTCATTCTACACAGCAGCCAGAAAGACTTTGTGAAACAAAATTCTAAACATATTATTCCCTTAGTTAAAATCCTTTTCTTGGCCACTTTCTTGCAATATGTCAAATATTATATATAAATATATGTATATCAAACATACATGTATTCTTGATATATATAATGTGTGTGTATGTAACAAAGCTTACAGAATCATCCTTTATCTGACTTCCTCTTACCATCTCCTTCTATGGGCTTATCTTTCACTACCCTCCATCTAGACTAGTCTCAGTTTCACTAGACTTCGCTCAGTTCTTCATTATGCCTAACCTCAAGAGCAGTTTTCAATATTTTATTTTCAATATTTATGTATCCTTATAGGTTATACATTTCTCCTAAAACAGAAACACAGCTAGTTATATTTTCTAACACATTCTGATCATCTTTGCCTTATTTTAGTGATTATTCTTAAAATTTAAATGAGAGTTGGCCTAATCCACTATCCTTCTTCCAAATAATAGAGGGAATTTTGAACTCTTGTTCATGCTATTATGAATGATGTTTTAGTTCAATCCTACTTGTAATGACCTCAAATTAGTCATTGTAATGATACATTACCAGTTTACTATTTTCCTTGCTCCCTATTTCTTACTCTACCTCCTGGGTTCAATCTCCTTCTTACTGAATTACTTCCTTTACATATTTTCACACGAATCCATGTACCTTTAAGTATCCTTTTTGTTTTGCTTTGATGGTGGTAATGCAAATCCAAAACTTTCATGCAGCTAGGCTCATGATCATGAATTATCAGGAGAATCTTCATTTTTCTGTCTAGACCTGGAACTGTGAGATACATAAACTTCTTTTTTTATGATATGATGAGCACATTTTTTTTCTTTCCAATCCATGCTTTCACTGAGGGTTTAGTTCTTTGAGAATCCTGGTCTTATTTAGAAACCTCACGTTCATCTCCCTAATTAGCACTAGCCCAGAGCCTCCTCTCCAGCATACATGTAAATGCTACAGCTCAAGTCTGTTGGACATTCTAGTGATTACTACATAATATTCATGTTTTTTATGTTTGGTCTTCCAAGATTTCTCTTACTTTAATGTGAGCTTAGTTCTATATTTCAAATTACATTTATTACATTTAATTGAGCATTTCTGGTCTTTAAAAACTATTTAGGCTTTCATGTTGCTAGAAATGCAAGCTATAATTATTTCTTCAGTGTCTGCTCCTTTATTTAAATTCCAAAATCCATGAGAATGGCAACTATGAATCTTGGTCACAGGTAATTTTTGAAACTAACAACAGTGCCTAGTACAAGAAGGTGGCTATTTAACATTTGCTAAGTAAATATTAAATTAATATCTGGAATGAGTTTTATTATAGAAATGACAATTGAGAGGAGAGGAAGAGACCTAGAATAAATACTAGGAACAAACTTATCTAATGCACATTTTCAGAAAATATAATGGCTAATGTTAGGTGGAAGAAATTATTTACATGGTAATTTTCATGTAAGGAGGTGGAAATTATATCGATTTATGATAATCATAGCCTTTAGTCAAATTACTAAGGTTAATTGTGGAGAATATCTGTGGCTAACTGACAAAGAGTTAAAATTTTAACATATGACTACAAAAGTTAAATTTTGCTTTTGTAGCCACATTAACACACTTAGGTACTAGAAAATTAACCTGATCCTTTAAATCACATAATTTGGAAACTCTTCTCTTTAGAGTTTTGTTTAATGAGATAATTTTTTCTTTTTTTTTTTAAGATTTGTGAAGTCTAATAATAGCTAACAATTATTCACTTACTGTATGCTATGTACTCTTCCCAAAAGTTTTGCATGTATTAATTCACATAACATTCATTACAATTTATTTTAACGTGAAGAGACTCAGATACAGAAAGATTAAGGAACAAATAACTTACCAAAGTTGAACAGTAAATGGCAGATTTGATATCCAACCTCTGGTGTTCCGACTTCAAAGCCAGCTATACTGCATGGTGGGTGGTATGCTATGCTCTGAAATCAAATATTTGTGGAATAGCATTGTGATATATCAGTAAGTATGCAAACACTGTTATATGAATCTGTTCTAAAGTCAAATTCCCCAAGTAAAATTTTTAATGTTTAATCAATAAGAGTATATATAAACAGAATAGCAGAAAATTGTAATTATTTATTTTTTTAATATATTTATGGTTTTTAGGCAAGAAGGTAATGGTGTGATAGCAGATGTTGTCATGAAATTTAAATTCACTAGAAATAACAATGGAGCATTGATGAAAAGCAGAATTAAGTCTGTTTTACACCAAATGCTGAATAATTCTGGAAACTTGGAAATAAGCCCTTCAACTGAGATAACATGCAAGTACCATTTTTATATGCCATTTTATACCAAAATATCAACTTAAACAGGTATAATTCAGGTTTTAATTTAATGAAACTGACCTTTTATTTCCTTGAAATTAACCTTTATGAAAACAATATATTATAAAGGTAGACATAATGCATAGTTCTCCAAAATAAAACATTCTAAAGTTTAAAGAATCATTTAGTATTCATATAGTAAATTTTATTAGCTAAAAATTCTTTAGTAATTTTCCTCAACACTCCTTATGAGAGATGTTGTTGCCAGATGTTCAATCTGTATATATGCCATAGAAATGGTAACTAGCTGCTCAAGATCAGAGAACAATTTTTTTAAAGAACACTTATTTTAGTAAATGTCTATTTCAATTTTTCTACAGTAGAATAAATACTTGTCTTGATGACTGTAGATACGTAAGGCTGTTTGGTAGCATTCAGATTCACCACAACAATCAGAGAACAATTTAACTGCCACTCCACCTCATCCAGAACACAGAATGCAATTGGAAGGTATCTGATAAATACTTGTAGAATAAAGACGAAAATTAGATTTAGCGACATCCCTAACTCCTCTCTGAAAATATCTGTAACTCTGCTTGTCTTAAGTCTATTTCCACTTTTTTCCCACCCCTATTTCTACCTGTTTGGTCCAAGCCAACATAATTTCTGACTTGAACTACTGCAGTAGCCTCTATACTATTCTTTTTAATATTTTCTTGGCCCCTTCCAAAATACTGTCCACATACTGATCAAGGAAATATTTTAAAACATAATTTCAATATTACTTAAAAGCTTCCCATGACTTCCCACAAATAAAATAAACAAACAAAAAAATACCTGTAACTAGGATACCGAATTTCCTGGCTTACCCAGGACAGTCCGAGTTCATGCCAATTGTCCAAGAACCATTATTAATATTGATCCCTTGGTGTCCTGGCTCGACACTAAATGATATGACCATCTGTTCTAAAGCACTGCATTATCTGGTTCATACTTGACCCTTCAGCTACTTATTATACTACTTACCACTCTTCCTCATTCACCATAATCCGGTCACACTTTCATTTTTTTCCACCTGCCAAACTCCTCTCCTTCCTGCCTCAGGGCTTTTGCATACATTGTTCCAGTTTCTTTAAAAAAAAAATTATTTATTTATTTATTTATTTATTTATTTATTTATTTTAGGGAGAGAGAGAAAGCAAGAGAGAAAGACAAGCAGGAGAGAGGGAGAAGCAGTCTCCCCACCAAGCAGGGAGCCTGACACAGGGCTCAATCCCTGAACCCTCAGATCATGATGAGCCAAAGGCAGACACTTAACCATCCAGGAGTCCCCCATTGTTCCAGTTTCTTATGATACTCACTAGATCACCCCCTTGAATCCATAGGTCTTATCTGAATCACAGCTTTCTAACGTAAGCCTTTTTAAACTTCCATTACTCGATTATTTACCTGTATCACTGACTTCATTTTCCTTCATAACATCCGTCACAATCGAAACCACAAAACATTTTGTGTGTTTTTTGTATTGTTTGTCTTCAACCTACTCTGTAAGCTTCCTGAAGGCAAGAATCAGTCTGTCCTGTTCATCCTAATGTCCTTCTACTACCCAATATCTAACATAAAATAGATACTCCATTAATATTTCTTGCATGACTAGAAAAAAAGACTTAATATGTGCATAAAATTTAAAGACTCTCCTCCAACTTTGTCATGCACTGCTATCTTAATAAACCATGATTCCCTCATAATAAGCTCAACATTAAAGGATTTTGGTAGCCCCCACGCTGGACTGGTATTCAATCAGTATATGCCTGTCACAGCTATACTAACTGTTAAGATATTGAAATGTTTTCCTATGTGTTGACAAACCACCACCACACTAGGCCCACCGAGGTGTCGTCCCAGGCTCTTCAAATCCTCCCATCCCTACCCTGGACTCCCAGCTCATCCCCCATAACTGCAGAGTTAATGATTAGCATAGCTAGGAACTTCCCAGACACTGCTCTAGCTCCAAGGTTTGTTGTGTCCTTTCTGACTGGCTAATGCTCATCCATTACAGTTTGCTTACTCCTCAGAACAATCATATCTTATACTTTTATTGTTCCCACTCAAAAAAGAAGAGAATGACTCAGGGTTATACAATCAGCATGTATGGAAGGCAGGATTTGAACTCAAGTCTCTCTTATCCAAAGAACAAAAAGGGGTGGTCAGTTCTTTCCTGCCTCTAAAAGGATGTTTTGGCTCCTCTGACACTCACAAAGCGATATAATTCCCAAACCCTGTGACACTTTTGGCAGCAATTAAGTTTGGATAAACTGATGTTAGAGAGCATGAAAACTTGTCTGAGATGTTTTACGTTTATTTTATGGGAAATAAGCTGATTTCTCATTAAAAGTTTTCAAGCAAGGAAATGTCTGACATACATTTTTTAGAAAAAACAGCCTGGCAAAGTAGAGATAGACATACTGAAAAGTACAAAAGTTGAGGCAGGGAATTCAGATTGGAAGTTATTGTAATTAGCAAAGACGTCAAATGATGAAAGTATGAATTAAAGTTATAGCCAGGGGGATGGAGAGGATGAGATGCACCTAATTCAAAGGTTTGTTAGAGGCTAGAAGGTACAAAATCTGAAAAACAATAAGAGATGAAGATGACAGGAAGGGAAGAATTAGAGACTGTTTCAGATTTCTAGCTACCGGTAGAAGTGGGATCATTTCCTAAAGGAGGAAATATAACATAAGTGGCAAATTTGAGGTAAATTTGGTCACGTTGAGTTTGAGATGGCTGTAGGACGTGCAAAGAAAGCAGCTCTGTAAGCAGACCTTAAATTGGAATAGACAGACCCTTACTATCTGCTAAACATTTTTTCTATCTGTGCCCTCCCACCATTTCCCTCTTGCTGCACTTGCACTGCTCTACTGACTTGATGATTCCACAAGACATCATACATCTCCATACACTTGGACCCACTACACTTTCCACCTGGAATACCTTTTCACTGCTTGTCTGCCTGGAAAGTTCCTTTTAGGTCTTCAAAATGCATCTGAAATGCTTTTCTCACCATGACAACTCAGTGAATCCCTCAGGTAGCATGATAACCCTCTCCCTTTTCCTCTCCACTTAAATTTATTTGAATGGGTCCTTGAATAATTTCTAGCTGTAAATTATGTGAGGGCAAACCTCCTGTGTTTTGCTCACTGTTATACCTGCAGTACCAAGATTAGTATCAGTATTCTTGCACTAAAGTAGTACATACATCTCTATATACCTGCATATATATTCAAGTAAATGAAAATTTAACTTCTCTTATACTGTTTTCCCAACTAAATCGAGTGACTTGAGGGCAGGAATATCTTTTAAATATCTTTTAAGTATCTTTTAGTGTTTGATGAGAAATTAAAACACAAACTTTAATATAAATAACAATAAATTGGGGGAATATTGTAAGTGCAGAGATTTCTGGGGCTTATGACTCAGAGGTTCTTTTAGCAGGTCTAGGAAGAAGCCTAGAAATCTGTATCTTATCAGCTCTCTGAGTGATTCTGATGATGGCTGTCTGAGGACTACATTTAAGAAATTAAGGTGAAATAATATACAGTCCTTCTGGTATTGATCTTACTCTCACTTTTTTTTTTAACACCAGTCATTACTGACCAGGATACAGTAAATATTTTCACTGAAGGTAAGTTTCAAAATTATCTCATAAAAATGATTTACCAAAATATAAATAGTAAATGTTCAAGTGTTTGTACTGTTTGCCAAGGTAGTTTCTGTTAAGGTGTTATCTTTAGTCTCAATTCACTCTTGTGCGCTGCTGTTGAGATAAAACATCACTGATTCCATTGGCCCATGGAGTGATGTTTAGGTTTTCACCTCCTTTTAAAAGGAGGTGGCAGCAGTGGCATTCTGGGTCGAGTCAGACCTCAGGGAAATTTTCGTGGCAGCCTTGGGAACCTTTTCTTACCCTGTTCTATGTTGGCATTTCTGTAGACTTGTAAATTATGTTTGGTGATACCATTTATATGGCTCCCCCTAACCACTAGAATAGTCTGCTTTGTTGTTTAGGGTAATTTAGATTAATTAAAAAGAATAATAGGGATGCCTGGGTGGCTCAGCAGTTAAGCATCTGCCTCCGGCTCAGGCCATGATCCTGAAGACCTGGGATCGAGTCCCACATCAGGCTCCCAGCTTGGAACCTACTTCTCCCTCTGCCTGTGTCTCTGCCTTTCTCTCTCTGTGTCTTTCCTGAATAAATAAATAAAATTTATTTTAAAAAAGGAATAATAAAAAATTATAAAAGTATTTTCAGTTTAATTTCTCTAATCTGAAAGAAAAGTCACTACTTTTCAATGTAATTCTGTATATTCTCAGGCTAGCACAACAGAAATATAAACCCTAGAAAAACAGCTCTTTACTTCTCTAGTGATGAAATGTAGTTAGAAACTAGTTCAGTGTACCTCAATAGCTGGCCTATATCAAATACTTAACTGATGTTAAGTTACTTAACTGATGCTACCTTTATGGGTATTTTTCAACTTCGTTATGTATTTAATTCATGCTTCCTTTTAATGAAAACGTGCTTCAGTAATTTACTAGGGAATTTGGTTGAAGGATACAGGGGAGGAACTTATGTTCTGTGTATACTCTTAATGGAAGTCTGGCCCTCCTTTATCTGGAAAGTCTGTTAGGAAAAAATACCTTTGGATACATGTCCTATTGAAGCAATCTCACTACTTTAGAGCAATAGAAATTATTGTTGGTGACTTACTTCTAACTTCTTAGTAATCAACTTAAAAAATGGAAACAAATCATAGGGATGGGAATTGGGAGGACTTGAATGATCATTTCAGCTTCACCCGTTGGAGTGTTCATGGGTTTTCTTTCTTATGATGTGTAAATAAGCCTCTCTAGATACTGAGAGACCCTCACTTACCCTTAAGAATAGTCTGTGAACCTGAAGTAACTCTTTTTCAAGGGCACATCTGGTAATAGAGAGTCGGTTATGGAGATGGCCCTGAAATTACATAAGGAGTTGAATTACCACTATGGGGATTTCTTGATAAGAACAGTTTTCCAACGTCAGTGTACACATGAATCACTTGTTAGAATGCAGCTTCTAGTAAGCTCTGAGGATCTAACATACAGCACGGTGCCTATGGTCAATAACACAGTATTGTATGCTTGCAAGTTGCTAAAAGTAGACCTTCATCATTCTTACCACACATGCACAAGAAGAGTTAACTATGTGAGCTGATGGAGGTGTTGGTTGCCTTGATCTTGGCAATCAACAATGTATACGTATATCAACTCATTGCACTGTACACTTTAAATATACAGAATTATATTTGTCAATTATTCCACGATAAAGTTGAGGAGGAGGGGAACACAGCTTCTGATTTTTCCCTAGTGTGGGTCTTAGAGTCCATTTTTTTCAACTTTGAGGTATAATTGACAATATTGTAAGATATTTAAAGTACACAAGATCATGATTTGTTATATGTATACATTATGAAAAAATTCCATCTAGTTAACATATTCATAGCCTCACATGTTTAACACCTCTCCACACACACTTTTTTGGTGAGAGCATTTAAGTTCTATACTCCTAGAAAATTTCAATTATACAATAGTGTTATGAACTATAGTCATCATGTTATACACTAGATCCTCAGACCTTATTTACCTCATGCCTGAAAGTTTTTACACTTTTACCAAATTCTCTCCATTTCCCCAACCCTCTAGCTCGTGGCAACTGCTTTCTACTCATTCTTTTTAGGAGCTTGACTATTTTTTTTTAAGATTCCACAACATATAGGTGGTACTATTTGTCTGACTTACTTTACTTAGCATGATACTCTCCAGTTCATCCATATTGTTGCGAACAAAAGAATTCCCTTCTTATTTAAGGCTGAATAATAACCCTCTGTGTGTATGTGTGTGTGTAAACATTCTTTTCACCCATTCATCCACCAATAGACCCTTAGACTATCTTCACACAATGGCAACATTTCTAATAAATTTCCAGGGTATGCCCGTACTGTAGGTACACAGACTGTAGGTACACAGACTGCACTTTTGAATAGGAAAGCTATAGAGAAGATGGAAATTTCCTAGTAAACTTGTGGCTCAAGCTGTTATATCCAGCACTGACCTATCTTAACTTATTTTCATGAAAAATTCCAGAGAACACAAGCTGCTCCAGAATTTGAAGCTCCATGTCAATTAAGTTCAGAAATAATCTCTAAAATGCAGTCTATAGGGCAGCCCAGGTGGCTCAGTGGTTTAGCGCCGCCTTCAGCCCAGGGTGTGATCCTGGAGACCAGGGATCGAGTCCCACATTGGGCTCCCTGCATGGAGCCTGCTTCTCCCTCTGCCTGTGTCTCTGCCTCTCTCTCTCTCTCTTTCTCTCTCTCTCTCTCTCTTTGTGTGTGTGTGTGTCTCATGAATAAATGAATAAAATCTTTAAAAAAATAAATTAAATGCAGTCTATAGTCAATAGTAGTCACATAAATACCCTAAAAAATAACACACTGATCATGCTTTTGGAAAGCCTAGCATGTCCTGGGGAAGAATACATAAAAGACAAGTTGTAAAAGATAGATTCTTGGCAGCATCTCCCCAAAGTAAATGAATCATGATCTTCCAGCACTTTAATGCCTTTTTCTCATTAGGATGTGGGGCCCGTCCAGACCTAATAACTTTGTCTGAGGAGAGGATCCTAGGAGGCAACAAGGCTGAAGAAGGAGATTGGCCATGGCAAGTCAGTCTACAGAAGAATAATGTTCACCACTGTGGAGGTGTCCTGATCAGTAGCATGTGGATCCTGTCAGCAGCTCACTGCTTCAGAAGGTGAGACCACAGCTTACCTACCCATCCAGGAATGACTAGGAGAGACATATATAGAAGAACTCCACCCATACCTCCCAGGACTGAACATAATTGGATTATGCTAAAAGGAATTGAATGCAAAAAGAAAAAATTAATGAGTCTTTTCTTCCTATTCATAATAGCAAAAACAATCATTTTTTTCTCCCTTCAGCTTGCTAAATTTAATCCAATTTTTTTTTCTGTTTCAGGCAATAGCATGGCATCATGATAAAGAACAATGGTTTATATGTCAGAATGTTTCACTTAAATCCTAGCTATGAAAGCTTGGGAAATTTATTGAACCTTTATAAGCCTCTTTTATTTTTCTTCCAAATTAGGGGCATACTATTACCTATGTCTTAGTGTTTTTGATAGAATTAAATACACTAATGTAAACATATGTTAAATCTTAGCAAAATGAATTGCTACAGGATGTTTGCACATTATATCATGAAAGCTGATCAGCGGGCTGATGGCTGATCTGAGACTGTTGTATGCCATTAACTAATTCTCTCAAAACAATTATTGAATATCTACTATGAGCATAGTATTATCAGAGAAGCTAATTAAACACTGCTCATACTTTAAAGGAGCCTACAATCTAATGTTAGAGATAGATATGCACAAAAATAACGTCAATAATGATGAGTAGCGTAAATAACATGAATTTAAACTACTTAAAGTTCTTCATTGATGTGACTGAAGGTTATTGCTAACATGAAAGTAATAAACTGCCAGGGTAGAGTAGGATGAAAAACTTACTCAGAATAGAAGGACTTTAGACAGATGAGTAAATCTGTTAGGGAAAGACACAACCTTATTATTGGAGCATCCTAGATCCCTACAGGTGCTGGGAACTAAACTCAAAATGTTCACTCAAAAAAGTGAAGATCTAAATCAAATGTGCCTCTGACCATATCTATCCTCTTCTCAGACTCACTAAATAGCCACAGTCTAAAATCCAACTTGCCACATATCCAGAGCCCTCCTATCCCATCAATCCAGACATTTCTCAAAGCATGAACCTTAAGTCCCAAGCAGACTGAATTATTCTCTTCTACTGGACTCTACCTACTTTTTCAGATTTAAGAATATCGTGCAGTAGTCTTGTTAAACTTAACTCCCTCCTAATAGTTTTGTAACAGGCACCATGTTATGCAGCAGTACCCTCAAATCTGCAAAGGACTCCTTAGAAATAGTGAAGATTTTTCAGAATTCCAAAGGGAAGAAATGGGGAAAGGGATATTAACACCTTATGGAAAAGAAACAGATTGAGCAAATGCTCTTACATGCAATACCTGGATTTAGCAGGCACTTAGCATCATCAGGGATATAATACAAACTGTACTGTGTTCTAAGCCCTACACAGATCCAACCACCAAATGCTAAGTAAAGGATATCACTATAAAGAAAGCCACTGTTATAAATATCACCGATTACCAAAGGAATTCATGATTTTAAATGCTTGAAACATCTTCTTTCCTGCTTTGTCAAAGATTAATTGACCGTATAATTGTGGGTTCGTTTCTAGGTTTTCTGTTCATTTCTAGGTTTTCACTGTTCTATTGATCTATGTGTCTTTGTGCCGGCACTATAACGTTTTAATTACTAGAGCTTTCTAATATAACGTGAAGTCCAGAATTGTGATACTTCCAGCTTTCCTTTTCTTTTTCAAGACTGCTTTTCCTCTTGGGGGTCTTTTGTGGTTCCATGCAAATTTTAGGGTTGTTTGCTGTAGTTCTGTGAAAAATGCCTTTGATATTTTGATAGATATTTCATTAAATGTGTAGATTGCTTTGGGTACATAGACATTTTAACAATATTTGCTCTTCCAATCCATGAGCATGGAATGTATTTCCATTTCTTCGTGTCCTCTTCAATGTATTTCATTAGTGTTTTATAGTTTTTAAGAGTATAGGTCTTTCATCTCTTTGGTTAGGTTTATTCCTGGGTATCTTATTGGTTTTGGTGCAATTGTAAATGGGATTGATTCCCTAATTTCTCCCTCTGCTACTTCATTACTGGTGTATAGAAATGTAACAGATTTCTATATATTGAGTTTGTATCCTGCAACTTTACTAAATTCATTTATCAGTTCTAGCAGTTTTTTGGTGGAGTCTTTCAGTTTTCTAGATATAGTATGTATCATGTCATCTGTGAATAGTGAAAGTTGTACTTCTTCTTGCTGATTCAGATGACTTCTATGTCTTTTTTTGGGGGTCTGATTGCTGTAGCATACTTATTTATATTTTTGTTCCCAGACATTCACACTGTTTCTTATACAAAGTAGACACTTAGTAATGCCTTGTTCAAATCTAACTGATGAAAATAATAGTTACCTTCATTGAATGCTTACTTGTGTGCCAAACACTGTGCTTGACACACTCGTCTCAGTACTTACAACTGTGTTAGAGGATATCATCAATCATATTTTATGCAAAAATAAACTAAGAATTAGAGATATGAAATGAGTTTCCCTAAATAACACTGTTAATGTATGGCATGGCCAAGATTTAAATCTAAATCTAACTGGCTCCAAAATCATGCTCTTATTCACTTGCTGGATGAGAGAAAAAAAGGAGGGAAGGAAGAGATAAAGAATATCTTTAGAATCTTCTCTGTAAAGATCCGGAGCAGAAGAAGTTCAATATAAAAAAAAATCATGTAATTTGCTTGTTGTAAACTACTTTTTTAATTTTTTTACTACTTTTTTCTTTAGAATTTTTTACTTAGCATTCCTCTCACACAAGCTACTGTACCTTATAAAATTATTTCCTGGACATAAATTTTTTATTTCTGTATCATCTTTATTTAAATTCCACAAAACTCTTACATTATTATGTGGTTACATTTTATTGTTATTCAACATTAGGAGCAACATTGAGTTAATCAAGCCCAAATCACAGACCCTTTAGATAAATGATCATTCATTTACTAGTTGTGTAACCCAGAAATATATACCAAAGAGATATTGATCAAACAGTTGCTAGCTGGTGACAGGGATGACAGACACAAAATTCAAATGTTTGACATGCTCACAAATTCCGTATTCAAATTATGTTTTCATATTTTTTTAGCCAATCTAATCCTCGTCAGTGGACTGCCATCTTTGGTGCTTCAATAGCATTTCCTAAACAGAAAAGAAGAGTAAGGACTATTTTAATCCATAACAATTATAACCCTGCAACTCATGAAAATGATATTGCAGCTATACAACTTGAAGGAGGTATCAACTTTACCAAAAATATCCATAGGGTGTGTCTCCCAGAGGCTACCCAGAATATTCCACCTGGTTCTTCTGCTTATGTAACAGGATGGGGATCTCAAGAATACGGTGGTAAGTGTCTCGGGAAAAATAAAACAACAACAGCAACAAAACCTCCTGGTACTTGCTGCTATGCAATATTTTTTAATTAGGGAATACCTGAAGGACATGTTCTATGGAAGAAACCATCCTATATTCTGATGAGCCCAAGCTCTGGTTATTCCTGAGTTTCCTCAGCAAAGCAAAGCAGTGTCCCTACAGATTGTAGGAAATTATCAAACATATTAATAGGGACATGTAAAAGAAAGTGATGAAGAAATATGAGTTCTTCAATGATGCAGAAGCCCTAGGTCTCAAATGTCTCCCCTATGAAGAAAATTAAAAATAATTGAATAGAATATTTGGATAGGTATTCTCTAAGGGTTTTAACATCCTTTAAAGTATTAACAACCATTAAGGTATTCTGAGATGAAATGAATCTTGCCTCTAAAGCAAGAAACTCTACATGTGCATTGCCCACCCTTGTTTATTGAAGGAATAAAATAGGAATAAAAATGAGGGCAATGTGAAAGAACAAATAGGGCCATGGTGAAAATAAGAATATCAGCCAGGGTGTGGAAGGATTGCATTAACAATTTCCACATGCTTCAGCTCATGTTGTAGATTATGTCTCCAAGGAGTAATATGAAGCCTTAGTTGTCCTAGAAAATATTTCACTGTGTTTTCATGACCCAAAAAATTTAGTTTAATAGATAAAATTTGTGCCAATCACAAAAATGGCAGTGCTCCTTTGAAGGAACATCAATATAAAATAAATCAGTTCTCTAGCCTTGAAATCCAACTGGTTTCTCTTTCATTGTTAGATTAAAGGTTATTCGATGTGTTAATTTCCCAATTCAAAGTCAGTCAGTGAATAATTTAAATGCTACTAGTAGATCTTAAAACAGCAGTTTTATTTTGCTCTCAGGTTCTAAGGGGCACGGCATGGCAAAGCTAAAGGAAAAAAATAAAATTGACCTGTGTAAAGGAGTTATTCTACTCTACTATAGGAATCTCTCCTGACAAGAAACTCCTACTTATATCTTCCATAGCTTCCTTTGCTGAATAAGAAATAGTGTTTGGGATACATTTATTCATTCACATATTTATCATATGGTTATTAATTTATCCATTTTATTTCTGTTTTTATACTTCACAGGTAACACAGTTTCAGATCTACAGCAAGCACGGGTCAGAATAATAAGTAATGATGTATGTAATGCACCAACTAGTTATAATGGAGCTGTCAGGCCTGGAATGCTCTGTGCTGGCCTACCTCAAGGTGGAGTGGATGCATGCCGGGTAAGTTCATGACAATATTATCACATCATTATCCAAGTTTGTAAGTACTTACTAGCATGTGATACTGTGATAGGCATAGAGGTAACATAATTATAATACACAGCCTTGATCCTCTAAAAACTTGGTAACTAGATTTTAGAGTTAAAATTCTCTTATGCAGTTGAACACCAATTTTTGTTGCTGTGGTTATTGAACACCAATTTTGAGAAACCAAATTCCAGAGTGTTAACCACCCAAGTTCAAGAACAGGACAGAACTGCATTGAATTCCTTAACCTCTATGACAAATTTTTTTATCTGTAAAATGGGGATAATAATAGTACTGAACTTTAGCCAGGCCTGTGCTAAAAAACATAGAAATCTCAGTCATCTCAGCTATTTTTCCTGTTGTTAACCTAGACCATGACCACTGATGTAATTTCAATCTCTGAAAAAAAAAAATTCAATCTCAAACTTTCAAACACTATAAAGGTTTAAATAAATTAATCAGTCCCCTGAGAGTCATAGACAATAATTGATTTTAAAATATAAATAAAACCTGAATATCAGCACCTTGAGGATAAAAAAATGTACACAAAAAGCTTAGTTACTATAGTCACAACAGTTCCCATAACTGTAAAACAGCATAAATGGGGGTGGGAAACTATTTAGATCTAGCCTGTCATTTTCAACCAAACATAAAAATGCAAATAATTATGAAATCTTAAAGTAATTAGAATAGCATTTTATTTTTTTTAAGATTTTATTTATTTAGTCATGAGAGACACACAGAAAGAGAGAGAGAGAGAGACACAGGCAGAGGGAGAAGAAGGCTCCATGCAGGGAGCCTGACATGGGTCTGGATCGCAGGTCTCCAAGATCACACCCTGGGCTGAGGGCGGCACTAAACTGCTGAGCCACCTGGGCTGCCCAGAATAGCATTTTAATACTAACATTTTAATTATATTATCTAAACAATTAACGTGTTTATGTCTTTTAGTAGATTTTAATCCTAAATCTGAAACTCCATATTGTAACAGCAACAACTACTTACTATAAGAAATTACATTTCTAGAAATTTAGAAAAATTAATCTTTTCTTGAGGAATCTGCTGCTGTTTTGGGGGGCAGATTGTATGCAGAAAAATCAGGTTTATTCTTTCCTCAAACATTACTGAGTTTTTTATTTAGTGCTCACATTCTTGAAAAAGTAGATAAGAAGTAACTCTTCCACAGTTTTCTCAAAGATCCCAATATATGGGCATTTTCCCAAAATTAAACATCTTTATTGACTGCAAGGTTGTGTAAATGGAGGGGAATTGTTTATCAATTTTGAAAATACCAGTAAATACCCATTGACCTTTTCCCTTTAAGTGGAGATGTCTTTGTGATAGAGAACACTTCTTGTTCCACTTTCTGTTTCTTTTTTATTGCTAGCTCTGTATCAACAAATTCTCAAATTTCATAGTGATTTTCAAAAAAACTTACCAAATAAGCAACATACCTGTACGCTGACGATTCTGGTTCTACTAAAAACATTAACTAGATTGACTTAAGGAAACACCTGAAAGATAAAAGAGTGTTACTCATGCTTCACTCAAGATGCCCCTTTCCACCTTCATACACATATTCTGCTCTTCCCTTCAAGTCCAGATCAAGCCCTAATTTATCATGAAACTTCCCCTGTGTGTTCCACTCCAGACCTCAATAATTTTCACTGAAATACAACAATACATAGAGTTTGTGCCTCAAAAAGAAATCACAGTTTACAAAAGGGCTTATGAGATCACACTTGTTTCAGTTCATCCACCCATTCATTCATTCATTCATTCATTCAGAGAAAATGTATGAATTACTTTCTATACACCAGATACTGTGCCAACATAACAATGTAGTCCTTGCATTCATGAAAGCTATAGTCTAGAAGACAGAACACAAGCTCACATGTCTGCTCAATCAGGCAGTGAAGCTGTCCAGATACAGGAAAATTATGTGTCCCTCTTAGTTTAACATCTGCTTGCCAATCATCTCTATGCAGTGCTTGCCATGGTGATTCACACACTGACCCTTCTCCCCATCTAGACCAGTAATTAAGTAGGTATGAAAAGCTAGCTAAAAGCATAGTCAAATGAACAGCAAACAGCAAACTATTCTAAACTCACACGTGGTAAAAGCTAACTTTTATTAGTACAGACCATATACCAGGTTGCACTGAAAGTGTTGTGTGTGTAAAACTCATTTATAGAAGCATTATTTGCAGATGAGGAAACCAAGGCAGAGAGAGCTGAGCACTGGGTGTTATACTATATGTTGGCAAATTGAACCTCAATTTAAAAAAGAGAGAGAGAGAGAGAGCTAGCTTACTGAAGTTCATATGGCTGATAAGCGGAGGATTCCAACCCAGGCTCTCTAACTCCAGAACCCACAGACTTAACCTACCATGCAGTATGTCAAACAGACTAAATTTGTCTCCCCATCTAGATTACTGCATTAAAATATTTGCTGGTTAGTTTATTATAATTGGTTAGTAGGTATTTCATAAGGAATGTTTTACTCATTGCCATATAAATGTCTTTTTCATTATTCATCAAAGAATATTTTTTGATAATATACTATGCCCCAGACACCATGCAGGACTATGAAAAGGAAGATAAGTGAGACTTCTGAAGACTCATTCATCCAACAAATATTTCCTTAGCATCACCAATGAGATAGAAGTTTAGGACACAGCAGTGTCCAGAATGGGTAGGCCTTCCCTGGCAGGCCTCATAGAGAAGCCAAAAAAGCAGACAATTAGCAAGTATTCTACAAGCCGTGAGTTTTGCAGCAATGCACAGATGCCACGAGGGGAACTGGTACAAGGGAGTAAGTTCAAACAGTCACATGAGGTGCTTGTAAAAAATAATACAGAAGGGAAAGAGATGTACACAAGATATGGGAGCACTGGCAATGAAAAACTAATCCAGCCCAAAGCTAGTAGGGGTGACAGTGGGGAGGAAGATACAGGCCAGGGAAGGCTTCCCAAAGGAGGTAACGTCTGGGATATGGGAAGCACTCAGCCAGGCAACTGAGGACAGTGGTAAACGTGCTTCTCATCTTCTCACATTTGCTGAAGGAACAACATGTGGTCTTGAAGGATTTTGGTCATTTTCACTTGAAAATTGGTATAGTATTTCAACTTTGTATAATGTCTCAATAGGGAATGTTAGACTAAATTTATTTACTGTCATAATGGATGTGACTTCTGCTGACATAGAAATAAACTCCTTAATACTTTTGGTTGTCTCACACTTAAGCAATTAATCATTGTGTTTCCCTCAGGGTGACTCGGGTGGCCCACTGGTTCAAGAGGACTCACGGCGGCTTTGGTTCCTCGTGGGGATAGTAAGCTGGGGGGACCGATGTGGTCTGCCAGATAAGCCAGGAGTGTACACTCGAGTGACAGCCTACCGTGACTGGATAACTGAAAAAACTGGGGTCTAGCACAATAAATGCATCTTTGTGGCAAAGTCTGTATGCAGGTGTACATCTAAAATTCCAAGACTTTCCTTTTCGGCTGCTAAAGAAACTGACAGTTCCCTATTTTAACATCCTGTTACTACATAGATATGGTTTCATCAACACTATCTGTTCTTTATTACTCTGGATTTTATGTTTTGTCAAGAAAGCTATATGAATGCTGCCTAGTATCATGGTTTGTGCCAGGGGTAACATGTAAACTAGCTACAGAGGTAACAATTTTATAGCAGTTGTGATAAGGCGAGTAGTGAGAAAAACCGGTACCCTGCGAGTTAAACATTAGAGGACTCTGGATGAGTCTGCAGGGTTAGAGGAGTATTCCCCAAAAAGTCTCACTGAAACTGAGAAGTGGGCAAAATAGAGAAACTCACAAGGGAAAAAGTGGCAGGATAACTTTCAAGACAGAAAGAACAGCAAGAGGCAAGAAAAATACTATTTACTTGAAATTTCTGTTTACTCAATGTTCTACAAGTGGTATAAGTCCTAGAATCCCTACAGCAATCTTAATTATCCTATAAAAACACACTCCCATAGGAACTGATAAATTTCAGGCATTTAAGAGCAAAGCTAAAATAGTCATTCCTCAACTAAGACTCCATGAATTATGATTTTATGATGACTTGTATTAAAAATATCCCTCATCTCTATGAAAAAAGGAATTTATTTCCTCCATAAACTGATGAAATACAACAACACAACCTTCTCAGCTGACTTATAACTATGCAGTGATTTTGAACAACTAAATAGGAGTAATCTTAAGAACTAAAGATCACCCAGTGCAAGTTATTTTTGAGAATTTAAGGATCCTCAATAGCTAAATCCAAGTAATGAATTTTCAGTCATATATGAAGAATTGTTTTGCAAAGAGAAAGATTAGTGTAATTTCAATAAAATTATTGTAGAAAAGGAACATTTCTCTCTCTTCCTCTTTCTTTCTCCCTTTGTCTCCCTTACACACACTTTACAAAAGAAAACAAATCCATTAAAATTTAATGGCACAGCAATTTATGTAGTCTGAATTGTGAATGTAACTGAATTTTTATGGGATTTTAGCATTAACTGAAGCTTGGTTACACATGACCATCTATGTGTCAGGGCTTCCTCCTTCTAGAAGCTACCATAACATTTGGGTATCAGAACTACAACATGTGTTATGATGCAAACTTCTTGTATTTCCTCATGTAAATTGCTAAACAGATCTACAGAGAAATCATTTACTTTTAAGGAAAAGAAGTTGAAAATTTAACCAGTTTGATGAAATGTACAAATTATCAATACACCTTATTTCAAATAAACTCTTTTAAAACTATTTTCCCACCTAAGTATTCATGGAAGTTATAATTTATGAAGGACAATTCAAAACAATTTACTTAATTGGTTCTCCTACAAGAGAACTAACTGCTAAGTAGAATTTAAAGGCTTGGCACTTTCTGCTGCCTTATAATCAAGTCCTATAACTGAGACAAGCGTCCAGCTTGACACTCCCTGGCTTTACCCTGTGAGGACAACATTAAACTGGTAATTTTGAGTAAGCCTCAAAGAAAGTGTGTTTTGTGTATGGGTGTGTTGGGGTGTGTGTGTGTGTACATGCCCTCACGTAATCATAAACATATTTTTATTTGTTCCTATATTTTGAAAGCTATATAAAGTACTTATTTAGCAAAATAAAACAAACTCAGTTTATTGAAAATAAAATATTATTTTAAAAATATGTTAATTTTTATGAAGAGATATTTGAATACCAGAATACCCATTTAAGAGCTTCTTTTTTATTTATTTATTTATTTATTTATTTATTTATTTATTTTTAAAGTACTGATGGGTTCAACTTCTCTGAGACCTAAGTAACTCCATGAGAACAATTTTGGATATTTGTGGGAAGAGTGGTAATTCATAAATTCTTTCAGTTCTTAAAAAAATCATTCTGGAAACTCCGGCAAAAACTTTCTAGTATCCTAATTCACTGCCAGAAAAAGTTATTACTATCAGGAAAACTCTGTTCAGCATATAGAAAACACAGACTAACCAGTAAAAAAAAAAAAAAAAAAAAAATAGGCAAACAATGTGAATATTTGATGTTCAAACTGAATCCTATTGGGTTTAAAACAGTGAGCAGAACTAATGAAAAGAGAATTATCCAAGAAAGTTTAGAGCAAACAATTGGCTGTTTTTTGCACTACTTGGAGGGCTTAATTGCAGTGTGTAGATCATTCTTTTAACAAATTTATTGAACCCTAATATGTTCTAGACTGTTTACCAGACACTAATAAAATTAAGATAAATAAGACATAGTACCTACACTTAAGACACCCAGAGAATGGTGGTTTTGATAAACATACAATAAAACTTGATGGATGCAATAATAAAGAGTAGGATATTCATTACAGAATAACAAAAAAGGGGTGTGGTCCTAGAAGATTCAGGGGAAATATCTTAAATATCTAAAAAAAGTGAGGAGATGCCTGGGTGGCTCCAGCAATTGAGCATCTGCCTTTGGCTCAGGGCATGATCCCAGGGCCTGGGATCAAGTCTGACATCGGGCTTCCTGAGAAGAGTCTACTTCTCCCTCTGCCTATGTCTCTGCCTCTCTCTGTGTGTCTCTCATGAATAAATAAAATCTTTAAAAAACAAGCGAGTCTCCCAGAACATTGATTTGCCATAATTAATAATTACTCTGTAGTTTATATGAGAATGGAGCAAAAAACTTCTTAGATTATCTATCTAAATCTGTCGCAGACTCTCATTTACAGAATTTAATTCATATTTTCCAGTTTGCTAAACATTAAACACTTCCAACAGATCCAAAATAGGTGGGGTATTTTTATACTTTTCA
This sequence comes from Nyctereutes procyonoides, assembly GCF_905146905.1. NCBI lineage: Eukaryota > Metazoa > Chordata > Mammalia > Carnivora > Canidae > Nyctereutes > Nyctereutes procyonoides. The sequence continues at coordinate 3,221,054 of NW_026575023.1, read as the reverse complement.
TATGTCCACATAATCCAAATCCCAAAACACAGTCTTTCTCATTTCTAGTCAATCAGTTTGATTAATATCCTATGGGGAAAACAGGTAATTTCCCTGCATACTTCTAGTGATTCATTTCTATAAGAATCAGTTGTCCTGGAATGCCTGGGTGGCTCGGCGGGTAAGCATCTGCCTTCGGCTCAGGGTGTGACCCTGAAGTCCCAAGATCAAGTCCCTTACTGGGCTTCCTGCATGGAGCCTGCCTTTCCCTCTGCCTCTCATTGTGTCTCTCATGAATAAATAAATAAAATCTTTTTTTTTTTTAAGAATCCATTGTCTTTTGAAGGAACAGTTCCCATGTCAAGAGAAATACTTAGGCAGAAGCTGGATGATCACCTACAGAAGTGTTTTGGAGGATTTCTACAATGGGTCAGGCTTAAAAAAGGATGATTTCCATGGTCCCTTCCAGGCTAATATTCTACCTTCAATAAGGAAATAGTTTTGAGGTAGCATAAGATCTCTGAGAGAACAAGGAGCTGCAAAGCTTTGGGACATTGTTTGTTTAATCTGGTGCACAACCATGATACAAATCATCTATAGTAAAGAAATCAAACCGATCAAAAATCAAGTGAAGTAGAAATCCATTTTGGAGGAAAAAAAGCAACTGAATGAAACAGGAATTCAAAATGCAAACAGGAATCTCAGGGCATTTTCCAGAGCAACGCCAACCTTTAACCTCCAATAATACAAATTAGACTGAAATTACTAATGCAATAAAAATCAGATGATACATTAATAAAAGGAGTTTCCCTACAAAATTCATCCATCTAACCAGTCATTCATTTACCAATAGGTTTTTTTTTTTTTTTTTTTTTTTTTTTTAGATTTTATTTACTTATTTGAGAGAGAAAACAAGCATGAGTGGGGGAGAAAGGAGACCAGAAGCAGACTCTCCACTTAGCAGGGAGCCGATGTGTGGCTTGATCCTAGGACTGTGAAATTATTACCTGAGCCAAAGGCAGACACTTAACCAACTCAGCCATCCAGGTGCCTCTAAAAATATTTTGAGTGATTATAATGTGCCAGGCATTATTCTGAGCTAGTTAAGGCAACTTCTAAGAAAGACCAAGCCAGGCAGATAAACAAGCAAGTATGTAAATCCTAAGGTGACAATTTTGTGAGTTTGAGGAACAGTAAGAAGTCAATGTGGTTGGACCAAAGCTATTGAAAGAGAAACTTGTGTTAAAGAAGTTGAAGAAATAGGCACACAGGCCGTACAAAGAAGTTTTTATTTTATTCTAATTTGAGGATAAGATTTTGGGGAGAATCATAACACCTGGGTATCAGAATAACTACATGCATTGTAGTGCAAACTTCTTGTTTTTCCTCATGTAAATTCTGAAGAGGCATACTTTATTTCATTGGTTCTACAAAAAGAGCACTGCCAAGTTAACTCTGAAGGCTTGGCTGTTCAGCTGCCTTATACGATCAAATTTCCATTTTCCAAAGATTAATATGACTACTCTAAGAGAAAGAACTACAACAGGACATAGTATAAGAAGGGATACAAGTCACAAGACTCTTGCAATAATCCAGCGAAAATGATGGCTTACTTGCATTGAGGAGCTAATGGTGAATGAAGATGCTGAAAAATACTTGAAATTTGGGAAATATTTGTAGAAAGAAACAGCAGAAATTAGCTTTAGACTAGATTTAGGAGCTGAGGGAAAGAGAATGATCAAGATTTTGAGCCTGAACAATGAAAGGATAATTTGGGAGGAGAACCCAGTTTGAGGATGGGGAATTAGGAGTTTCTTTCTGGGGCACCTGGGTGGCCTCTGTTTGTTAAGCCTCTGATTATTGATTTTGGCTCAGGTCATGATCTCAGGGCTGTGAAATTGAGCCCTGGGTCAAGCCCCCAAGTGAACCCCTTTAGGCTCCAAACTGATTGTGGAATCTGTTTATCCTTCTCCCTTGTCTCTGCCACTCCCACTCTGTCCCTCCTCCTTTCGCTTGCACAAACACACACACACACACACTCTCTCTCTCTCTCTCAAATAAATAAATAAAACCATTTTTTAAAAAAAGTTTCATTCTGAAAATGTTACTTTTGAAATGTACAAGCAATCAGATTAGGCAAACAACTAAAATATATATCTGTAGCTCAGAGAAGAGTCTGATATTGGAAATATCAATTTGATGGTGTTACACTTTCAGGGAAGTAGGGGACAAAATCATTTTGGATGACTGGAAGAAAAAATAGGAAATGTAGCTTCTGGAACATAAGGAAATACTTTGATAACCTCAAGAAATATCCTGATGTCTTAAGATGAAAAATTATATTTAGTATCATAACAAAAGAGACTTAAAGAAAATGTTAAATCTGATTTTATTAAATTAAGAACATTTTGTAATTCAAAAGACACTGTTAAAGAATAAAGGGAAAATGACTGAGGGAAGATATTTGTAGTACATATAACTAAAATATAGCTCATATCTAAAATGTATAAGGACCACTACAAATCAGTAAGTAACACCAAATAATAAAAAAATGGACAGAAGATTAGGTACATCAGAAAAAAAAATCTGAATGGCCAATAAATGCAATAAAAAGGGTTCCATCTTATTAGAAATAAGGAAAATAAAATAATAAAGCCGTTATAATATAGCACAACACACCAATGGATAAAAATTGAAAGTCTAACAAATTAAAAAACTGGCAAGGATGGCATAGTGTAAACTGTCTTAATATCAGCAGTTTAACAAGGGGAAATTGGCATTATCCAATAAAGTATATCATATGTATATCTTATGATTTAGCAATTCTACTCCAAAGTGAGTATGTTAGAAAAGAGGGCACATAAGGAGGAATATTCAAAGTGATATGGGAGAGCTTGGTTCTTGTCTCACAGAGTCGCAGAATGAATCTCGTGGACAACAGACAATGAGCAAAGATACAGAGAAATCTCTCAAAAGTGAGAGCGGTCCCTACAGGGTTGCCACTGAGGGCTTTTATTGTCTGTTTTTTATAGGAAACTGACCAGGGAAGTTGGTAAATTTCTTGTCAATATCCGGGTGGATATTTAGAACAAACAGGGTAGACTTGTAACAAACAAGGTTTTTTGTTTTGTTTTATTTTTTTGTAAATATCATGAGCACAGAATGTTCCCTTCTCTCTGGTTATTATCTGGTCCATAACATTTCTCTACATCTGGGATTTCTGTGATTAGTTAGTTGCCATTAAAGGTGGATATGATCTAACATTTTGGAGCTAGGGATACAGGTTTATTTTTTGTTTTTACTGTCTTATCTCAGTTTTCTTTGGATGGGTAAGATCCTGACTCTGGGCGTTTCCCTTATCTTTCCCTGCCTAGCCCCTAATTCATTCCTACATCAAAAGCAGCATTATTCATAGTAGCCCAAATAGGGGCAACAACCAAATGGCCATCAGCAGGGGAATGAATAAGTAAATTCTGTTATATTCATACAATGGACTATCCTACAGCCCTAAAAAATAAACTAGAGTCACACTTAACAAAGATGAACCTTAAAAACACAAAGTTAAAAGAAGCTAGTTGTTAAAAACAAAATGCATACTATTCCATTTATATGCTTTTCAACTGTATTGTTTAAGCATTCATTTTTACTCATGAAAAACTGTTTTCAAAAAAATCAAGGAATCTATTACCAAAAACTATAAACAATGTTCACCTTTAGGGGAGCTGGGTAGAACTGAATCTAAGAAGGGATAGACAGAGCACCGCTGGCTTGTTAGCAAACTTCTATAGATATTTGCTTTGTAGTAAGTCAGTAAGTTGCACACGTGTGTTTTATGTATTTTCCTGTATGTGTATTATTTTTCACATCTCTGATACAAAACAATTCCCTTACGATCCTCAGGCATTGTAAGGGAGAGCAATGAATAATTCTTGGATCATTCAGAAAAAAGCCCTTGAAAGAAATATATAAAACTTTTTTAAAAAGTATATATCATTGTAGATAGCAGAAAAAGCAAATTTTTCCCTGTTCATAATCCAAATTAATATTTTAACAATTGTTTTCATTTGAATTTTTATAGATCTAGCACAATTGCCGAGCAATGTTAATACTGTTAAGAAACATTTCTAGTGTGCATGGTGCTATTAGAATATCTGGTACTATTTCTTTTGCAATTAGTAATTTTCCTAAACTATAAGTTTGAGGATAATATACATATACACATATATTTTTTGAAGTGCTTTCATAGAAAAAGTCTTGAAGTAAGCATCTTTTAATATTCTAAACATTTCCATTTTTATGATTATCACAACTTATTTTCCTGTGTTGGTTCTACTGGTCAAGGAAAATGGTCAAGGTTTCCTGTCAGCTGTTTCTCTACTTGATTGGCAACAGGGAAAGAAAACTATCAAATATATTAGCCAATACTAAGACTTACAACACTAATATATGCTAAGAAGAGATAAATTCAGTAAATCCCTTCGATATCAGTAGATATTTAAATCTTTGGACTCATGGCAGGGAAAATGTCAGATTTTCCCTAAACCTGTTTCACGTAGCTTTCTAAACTATCATAGACTTATAATTTTTAAAAGCAGGTTTTATTGCAGGCATCCACACTGAAAAGAAGCTTTAACATGATGTCAGAGCCTTATGGATACATTTTTGGAAGACAACCGTATAAAGAAAAATTTGATGAACAGCAATGATACTATTAGCCTAATTGCTAAGACCTTGCATTGGATAGTATTTTCAAATTATCAGACATTTTTGTATATTGTTATTTTTTAGGAAAGAAAAGGATAAGGAAGCAAATTTGACTCATGGTATGATCTAATGGTCATATTTAGTTAAAGAAGCAAGCATGTTCCTTTAAAAAGTTGTTTGAACTCTAAGTAAAATGTCAGACATGAACTGAAGTGACCACGCCCACACAGTAGGAAATGGCAGTAGACAGCTCAATTGCTGGTTCTCTGACTCAGACCAAAGCTCTCTATCCCTGTACACCACCTCTCAGCAGCCACTTTTACTATTCCTTCAGTCATACTGGTCTGTTGAAGGAACATGGTAGGCCATGGGCAGTGTTCCCATTTCCTTAGCTGTAAGGCTTCGACAATAATTTCTCTTTTCACATGGGTTTACTTCAAGTAAACTGAACATTTTAATAAATTATGAGAAATGGACCATATAAAACTAAGAACAAAGATTTTAAAATAGAGTAACTCTGAGTAATTTATTTCGCAGCGGCTATACATTTTAAAGGCCTATTTTTATATTAATCTTGGATTTTAATTTTAAGCAAGAGGTCTTTTTCTAAAGATCTAATCAGAGTCAAAAAAAAAGATGTGCCCCTCCTTAGTGGAAAGTGCAAAATCCTCTTCCAGATGAAATTTCCAATCCTAGTAAGTGAAAGATTTCAGTTCCCTCCTGGGGAACTGGGTAATTAAATAAAGGCCATCTATTTTTAAAACAGACTACACTGAGCTCCTTTTCAGAATTCATGCCAGACAAAACCTGATCAGGAAAAATTAAAGTGTGAAAGCTTCAAAGTTCACATGCTCTTGTTACCAATCATCTACATTTTCTCTTTAAATGAAACTAACATTAAACCTCTCTTTTTACACACAGAGATCAGGGAAAGTGCTTTTCTTAAGTTAGTAGGGGAAAGAATTAGTTCATATAGAAATACCTCTGGGTCACTTTCTTTTACAAAAATAAAGCATTCATTCCTAAAATACTGTGAAGTGGGCTTTTCTTACATGATCATAAAACTCATTTGGGTAGAACCCAGGAAGTAGAGACAATTTTTCTGAATTCTAACATAAATGTATTGAAACTGTGGTTGTTAACATTTTAGGCCTACCCTACTAGTAAAGTCTATATATTATCCAAAACATACTCTCTTCTGTTAAAACTTGCTTCAGGTAACAGTTTTATAAGAATATCTGTTTTTACTGATAGTAGTTTTGTTAGGATACTCTCACATCAGCAGATTTGCTGGGTTACCCCAGTTAAACACATGTATTCACAGTTTCTTCGCTTGACCAATTTTGAAGTTATCAGCTAAGAAAATTCATTGTAATCCAGAATTTACAAATATTTCCTCATGAACTTTACTACTTCATTGAGGGTGTTTTTATGTAATAAGTGGAAACCATAGAAGCAAAAATTTATTTTATCACAGGAATTTTTTGGAAAATAATGTATGACAGGGGACCAAGCAAACATGACTGATACTCCACTGACTGAAAGTATGAGCTGACAATAACAATAGTTATAAGTTATATATATTATGAAGCATTTGCTTACCACCAGGCCTTTCACTTAATAAACACATGAGAGGTATTATTATTTCAGCTATGTTTAAGAGGAAGAACATAAGGTTCAGAGAAGTTCAGCAAAATGTCTGATATCACAGAGCTGGTAAATTGCAGTAAAGACCTCAAGGCAGTTTTTTGGACTCTAATATCTGTATTTATCCTTTAGAAACTAATCGTCAGCATGATTTGAATTTGGCATATTATTTTTATTTTCCAAACTGAGTTTTCAAACTAAGAAGGAGGCTATCTAAATACAATTCCCTCTACATTATAATGATAGTCATATTCTCACTAATGCCTTCTACATTTTGAGAGTCACCATGTTTTGATAATCTAGATTTTCAAATGTTATTATGTATTCATCACAGCTCTTATTATCAACAAATACACACTGACTCTAACTCAAATTGATACCTTCAAAATTATGACACTCGGTTTAGCAAATTTCTTTATGGTCTTCCTCATGTCTCTCTAGATGTATTTACACTCTTGGTGTGACAATATAGCACATATGTCTCCTTTTTGAACAATGCTGCTTCCATCTGTAAGCACCACATAGAAGCTGCCCTGTTTTCCTTTCTTTCCCAGGCTTGAATATGCCCACATTGCCTACAAAGCCACTCATAGTCTCACCACTATGACACCTATCTCCACATCCAGGCCACAAATGCTACCTCTCTGGAGATTTCCTAAACTTCTAACCTTCAGGAATGATAGAAATGTCTGTATAGGGGCAGAAAGAGTGGCTTCTCAGTCTTCCCCCAAACCTGTGCCACACTTTTTCATAATAGACGATTCTGATGGGGTCCAGAGTCTCAAGATAGTTCTTGAATATTTGGCTTTTACTAATCGTCCTTTCTTTAAAATTTCACCAAACCCCTCATTATAATAAAATGTTCTGTTTTGGTTCTTGACTCCTCTAATCCTGAGAGATGACAGTCTTAAGGACCTGATGCTTCCTCTGAACTCCCTCTGGACACTGCCTCCAACAAAGTCCCGCCTCTAAAAGAAAGAAAACAAAAGCTTCCATATATATGTCACTGCGATGAAAACAGATGCTGAGAAGGAATTTAGGATGAAGGTTTGAGTGCTGCTGGTAAAAACTTCTGGGTTTCCCATAAGTCAGCTGGAGACAGTGTTCTACTATAGTTTCAACTTACTGTATCTTTCTCTGTACGTGGGGTTGACTAAATCACACACTATCTGTAATTCCTAAACTTCTTTTCTAGTTTTAATATTGTCCTAACTCAATACCACTCACTCGTATTTATCATGGGTCACCTGAAAAATCCTGCTTTTGCACCTCTCATTGTGATTTATGCCTTCATGGGGTGATTTCACTGACATTTTCTAGGTACTTAAATGGACTGGAATGCAATCCTATATCTTTTCAACCTTAAATATATCACTTTCTACTCTTGAGAGTAAGAGCAATCTAATAAAATATAAATTTTAGTGAACTTTTAAAGTCATAAGCAATAAAGATTTTTTTAAAAATCAACACTAGCTCCAAAAATATGTTTATACCACCTACCTGAACCAACTAAAAAAAAGAGCTTTAAAATTATTCTCCAGATGTTAAAGTCTATGTAATTATATTATTCTGGTAAAAAGAAAAGAAGAAAGAAAGAAAGAAAGAAAGAAAGAAAGAAAGAAAGAAAGAAAGAAAGAAAGAAAGAAAGAAAAGAAAAAAAGAAAAAAGAAAAGAAAGAAAAGAAAAGAAAAGAAAAAAGAAAAGAAGAAAAGAAAAAAGAAAAGAAAAGAAAAGAAAAGAAAAGAAAAGAAAAGAAAAAAAGAAAAGAAATCTTACTATTTGGTTTGTAGCACTTCAGGAAAAGGAAACTTTTATTTTCTAAAACCCTGAAGATTTTACAATCCCTTCTCTAAACATTTTTATATTAGACTTGTCACACTTGGTTTACATAAATTGAATGTAACTTCATTTTTTTTTTTTTTTGCCCAAACTTGGCTCAGGAAACATCAGTCACAGCATAAAATGCCCTTAATTTTATGGTAACATTTATCCTAAATGGCAGAGATTGAAATGAAGACTTCCTTTCTTCTCCACCAATTCTATAGAACCAGAAGCATGGCTTTCATTTCTTCATAGTTTCATATTATCTGGGGGATAAATGCCAGCGTAGAGACATATAGTTGTAGGACCTTGCCCAGTGGCAACATTAAGAAAGATAGAAAATAAGAATAACTCTCTCATGAAAAAGAGCTCTCTAATTAGAGGATTCCTTTACCCTGCCTCCAAAAAAAGATTTTTATTATGCTCCTCTAAAATATGTCCTTAAATTTCAAAAGTAAAATTGAAAATTCCTAAATGAGTTAAAAGTGAACCAAATAAAATTAGGCAAAGTAATGGAATCTACGAGAATATGCTTCAGGATAATGTTTGTGTTAAGCAAACATGAAATTATCCATCAACTAAATGAAAATATTTACCAATATATGAGTATATATTTTCAATACTTATGTATATATGGAAAAGTTCAATAGGATACTACTTTTTGACATACTGGATTTTAATTACTCAGGTAAGTTTTAAACATTTAAAAAAGCAAAATTTGTGTATGTGTATTTGCACATTAGGTTTCTTATGGAATTCAATAATATTGAATGATATAATCATTGGGACTGAAAAGACAAAAATATATAGCAATTGACCTCATGACCAGTTAGGTAATAGCTTTCTCATGAAATGTACACATTCAACACACATACAGAAACTTTCCACAAAATCCTTGTGGGATTTAAATTTTCAATAAATTAAAATCCAGTTGACTTTTATCTTAGAATTCCTATCATGATGCATAACAAGTAACAGACATTCCATGAAAGCTTGCCAAAGGATTGAATGAATGAAAATTAAAATTCAATGTCACTAAAATAAAATTACATTTCTTCTCATAGTAGATGGATATTGTAGTGATAGGGAATTTTATCGTATATGCTCCTATTTTTTATTATGGCTTCTAAAATCAAAATACATTTGGGAGAAAAACCTAGAGTGCATTTGATCTAAACTTTGGTAAAATTCTTTCAAAACGTTTTCCTAGTGTACAGGCTGAGTTAGAAAATGTTATAGTGCTAACACATCAGCTGGGTACATACAGAGACATAGAGATATAAACATTTTCAAATATATACAATTATGGAACTTAAAGGAAATATATGTATCCATAGAACCATAATCAGGTACATTAACAAAAAAATCAAAGAAAGTATTCTCAGGTAAAAATAGAGAATTTGACTAATATTTGTTTTTATTAGATAATTTTTACAAAAATAGATTAAAATATGAATTATCAATGAGTATACACATATATTAATAAACTCCATAAATACTATTTCTCAAACTATGAATTGCATATATTACAGGATTACCTGTTAAACTATCTTTCTTGGTATTGAAAATAAAAATTTTTACACAGAACACTGTCTTCTAAAATGGGTAATTATGTTTAAAAACCAATAATCTTTCCTCTTTCCTAAGTGCCTTTTTAAAAAAAAGATTTTATTTATTTGCTCATGAGAGACACAAAGAGAGAGGCAGAGGGAGAAGCAGGCTCGGGGTGGGCAGGGCGGGTGAGCCCAATGTGGGACTCAATCCCAGGATCACACCCTGAGCTGAAGGCAAATGCTCAATAGCTGAGCCACCCCATACTTAGTCACCTAAGTATCTTTTAAACATTGAGATATTTTTATGTTTTGTCTTTTGTGGCTTTCCTAACCTTCCCTTCATTAAATGTTTTCTATATGACAACTGGGTAGGAAAGTGCGTAATATGTATTTTATGCTTACTTTTAAAGGATATTCATTTTTAAATTTTCACATGAAGTGTTAATAGTGGCTATAAATGAATAGGCCAAAAAAATTAAGCAATCCTTCCTTTCCTTTTAAGATTTTATTTATTTATTCACACAGAGAGAGAGGCAGAGACATAAGCAGAGAGAGAAACAGGCTCCATGCAGGGAGCCCGATGCGGGACTCGATCCTCGGGACTCCAGGATCACGCCCTGAGCAAAATACAGATGCTCAAATCCCTGAGCCACCCAGGAGTCCCTCAAAATTACTTTTTAAACCTTTCTCATTTCGATCCTATAGTTGGTTATTTTTAACGATGACTTTTAAAGTGAACACATAAGAGTTGTAACAAGAAAAAAATACTTTATTTTTTAAAGTGTTCTAGTATACATTATCACAGATGTAAGGTGTATAGATAGGGAAGACACTTTCCGACTATAAAATTATGGAATTTAAAAGGAAACTTAGAGCTGTAACTTCCTTATAACCTCTTTCTATGCCATCTTTGTTCTATATAATTTCATAAAGCTACTATCCTATGTCTTTCCTTAATACTTCTAAACATCTCATTGCTTAAAAACTAAAATTTTCTAGAAACTTTTCTTTATAATTTAAAAGCTGCCTCAATATTTAAGCTCATACTCAAACTTGCTACTCTAGCTGATATATTTTCTTGTGATAAACTGAAGTATGCCCCCCACCAAAAGTAATCTTAATTATGTCTCTTTCGAGCCCCCATCCTGCCTAGTGGTGGTAACTATAAACTCTCTTCTTGGTAGATTTAATCAATCCAGGGTTTCCCTAGATAGCTTAGGGTTTTATCAGGCAAGCTACTATAGTCTTTCCCATCATCTTAGTTCCAGGTATTCTAGCTTTTACCTAGTGTCAAAGGATTGGGGCTAAGGGACTGACCCTGCAGTCATCATTGTCCAGACTGTCCTCTCCAAAGATGCACGTTGCCCCATCTGGTCTGCAGGCATTATCAGCCCTCCACACCTGTCCTCTCAGAGGTCTGGGTTCCTATTTTATCTCTGATTCAGACTCAACTCATGCTACTAATGGCTGGCACAGTTTCCAACAGGTCAACCAGCTCTCTCGCACATTTTCTGCACATGGGTGACTTAATTGGTTCAGCATCTGACTCTTGGTTTTGGCTCAGGTCATGATCTCAGAGTCATGAGATTGAGCCCCACATCATTGGGCTCTGCAAACAGCGGTGAGTCTGCTGGAGATTCTCTCCCTCATTCTGTCTCTTTCTCTCTCTCAAATAAATAAGTCTTTTTAAAAAATGAGTAGGATTTACAAAGATAAATGAGAGTGAGAACATACTGGATATTTTGAGAACATATGCAGAAGCATAGAGTCTGGAATGCTTAAATACAATTAAAATGGAAATTTTTAAAGAATTCAAATATATTTGTCTGATCAAGGTCCTACCAATAACTGATACAAGAACTACCATTATGGTTCTTTTTCATTCTAAGGCAAATATGATTTCTCTGATTATCTTTCCCTTTACATGTTTGGGAGAGAAGGAGGAGGTCGCATAGGTAGAACAATGATTTTACTTGATCATATGATAAGGAAGCCTTCTGTCCCAGATTCCAGATAACTAGATTCTCCCTTGCTGCTGGTCCCTGGCCTCTGGTAAGTTCTTTCTCTTCCAGTTAGCTAAACATTAGGATGTGTCCTACGTAGTCTCCACACCAACATCTAAATTGGCTGCTGAGAATGAGAATGCTATCCAAAACTTGAAAGATTACTTGTTACACCCATATATATTTTTAATAAAAAAGCAACACCCTTTGGATTTTAGGGCACAAAAAAATTTTAATGGGTGCTAGTATTAGGACAGCAGTCAAAATTTCATGGAGGAATTCATGAAAGGATAATATATGAATAGAAGGAAGTTGAAGGCAATTACAAATTGGAGAAAATTCAGGTCCTAATGGAGGGTTAGAACTTGGAGAACCACTGGCCCTCCACCAAAAAGCAATAAATTGCGACAGTCTTTGGAAGTGGATTCTAGAGCGTGAGAAGAGCAGAGACTTGTCTCCATATTCACAAAATGCAAAGCTGAGAAAAGGTTCACTATCCTTCTCAATCCAGGTGACCCAACTGGTTCCTCAGTCACAACAAATGAGAGTTTTAAATTTGCCTCCACTTGGGTCATAGGATTATTTATTACTTAAGGAGCAGCATATACATAGCACATGTTTTACTAATATAAAATTAATTAGTAAATGTTCAGAAAGCACTTTGAAGAGGAGTTATATGAGTGCTAAGTATTATCATTATCATAAAAGACATAAAAGTCAGAATTTCATAAGCTAAATAGGTGGAGAATGACTGTGCCACACGGCACTCAAGGAGAAGATGGCAAAGGGACAGGTTCCTCAGAGACAGCATGCATGGACACCACTGCAGAACAGGTAAGCTGATGGCAGCGGGTGGCAGGAGGGCTCGCCATTTCTCCTCGGGGAAATTCTCTGAATGGATCAAATTAGTTAAAGTAGTTTCATCTCTATTTTAAAATTCTTAAAAGTAACATTTTATAAAAATAGGAACAATACATCTCCCAAATAAAAGAAAAACTAGAATGATTAAGATTCATAAATTTTAATCATTAGAATCTATTTTGGATGTTAATTTTTGTGAGAAATATTTCCAGCAAAATTAAAGCATTCATGAAAACTATGCTGAAACTGCTGAAGTAAAATTGGGGCATTTTCCTTTTAAAAAGAATTTCACTTTGAAAATTAAAAGAATACAAAATAGTTATATGTATCTATTTCTAATGATGTATGCTGATAATAGAGACATTAATATGTTCACAATATACATTTTAGCTATAGGATGTGGCAGAGAAAAGTTTAAGTCTTAATTTTTAATTATTGAAACATCACAGTACTTCACTGTTGGACATTTTTAGTGGTATGACTTAAAATTTTAATTGGAAAAAAGAATAAGGGATTTCATCTCTTCCCATTAGCTATGCCTTATGCTCAGATAGCAGTCGGCCTGAAAGTGAAACAAATGTGCTGACTTGTTGGCACATGGCGCACACAGATGAACAAATAATTTTTATGGCTTGATTCCTATGCTAATCAAATTAAGGCAAAGATAAATGTTCACATAAATATTACAGTCTTTCCTAGCACTCCAACAAAATGAATGCTTTGATAAGCCCATTGAACCCAACCCATGTTTTTAATAAAATCTTCAGACAACTTCTCTGGTTGCTACATCATGCCAACATCTAGATTCTAGGTGAACAGTTTAACATATTGTGCAGAATGTAACATCACAATAAACAGCTTTAATAATCACTCACTTTACATATTCACATTAGTATTTAGTTTAATTAGCTAAGAGAATCTCTGAAATATTTTCCAAATTGTTACTGTTAATCCTTATGAATTAACAAAAAGTCTAGTAAAAATGTTTTATCTTAGCTCTCATGTCCATGTCAACTTACTCAACTCCTTGTGCTTCATAAATAGTATGTGAGAAATAATATATAGACAGATCTAGTTTCATCCATTCAAAGAATTAATAAAAAGCACAACTCACCAAAAAACCAGTGTTTCTGAAATCGCTAAATAATCCTAAATATCACTACCATCTTAATATAGCACCTGAATGGCTCCAGGATATACTTTGTGAATAAATACAGAAATTTGAAAAAGTTAAGGTACATTGCTAAACTAAAAACAAGTTTTTTTATTGCTCATGTTAACTACACCCAAGACCCACTTGCTGCCAAATAAGTAACCTATTTTCAACCAAGATTCCACATAATAATAACACTTTGGGAAAATGGAATTTGTATGTCTGGCATTGTTTTTAGAAGAATACTTAAAAGAACTGGATCTTGACAGAGTTTAATTTTCCTTTTGAATTCAGAAATACACATACATACACATGCATGTGCACACACACGCATACACACATAGGGGAAATCACCTTCCAAATCAATAAAACCCTTTGCAAGTAGGAAGAACATCTGCATTTTAGAATACTCAGGTAAGAATGACAGCAACATTTAGTACATTTGCCTTTAAAATTAATTTTTACTCATTAACCAAAATTTTACATTTGTGAATCTAGATAGTAAAATCACTAGTGATCTCAGATTTTGCCTGTCCTCTTAAAATCAGGAAACCAGAATGGGTGATTTGCAAAATCCCTTCCAGTTCCAAAAGGCTATGCATCTCTCATTTTAGGAACTTTACATTGGCAGGAGGATTGAAGTCAATCTCCCTATTAAACAAATTCTTAGTTACAAGAATCACTTTTATATCATCTTATGACAAGAGAAGACAATAAACAAAGTGTATCTGTGTACCTCTAGGGTGAATTATTGTAAAATTACCAAAATTCAAGTTTTTTAACCAAAAAAAGCAGCATTTTTAAATAGTTCGATCTATTAGAAGGATGCAACTGAGATGAATAAAAAATATACTCCAAGATTTTGCCACCAATTTCATATTACAATCATCATGTTTTCACTGAGGCTTATTCCATGGCAAACTGTTTTGAGTAAAATATATAGGCATACATATGTGGATGTGGGAGAGGATGTTTTAGGATAACAGGAATTTAAGTTACCAGGGTTTCGCCATATAATTTAGTCATTTATTTTTTTCCTCGAATTTTAAACACTATTCTAAACTCAGTGATTTGGTCAGATTATAAATATTTACAGGAAAACATTTTTCATAGTGAAGTGTCTTTTAGGGATTTTTATTTTATTATGAACCAAAAATGTTCATGGGCATCATACCTTCATAGAAATATGAAGATATTAACATTTATGTGCAAACTGAAAACATAATTTGGACAAAATACATTGAAATGGTCAAAGTGGTTTTTAAGTAAAATGAAATTTCTAAGAACATAAGACTTGAAAATTTAACCTGCATTGGATATCTAGTTAACATTAGCTCCTTAGGGAGTATCATCTATTCAGAGAATGACCATTAACCAAAAAATAAAATTTTTATAGGTACTTGATTCTGTTTTCAAACAAAAACCAAATAAATATAGGTATTTCAAACTAATCAATATTTATTATTATAATTTCACTTATACTGATATGCATATATGAAACATACACACAAACATATAAGCATACGTGGAATATTGTACATACTGGCATATTGTATATAAAATATATAATATCAAGTATATAATGTAATCCAAAAATGTTATTGACTGAATTGTGTCCCCTCAAAATTCATGTCAACATCCTAAACCATAGAACATCAGAATCTGATTATATTTGGAGATAGGGTCTCTAGAGAAGCAACTAAGTTATAAGGATATCATTAACGTGGGTCCAATCCAGTATGAAGAGGAAAGGAAGAGGAAAGAAGAGGAAATTTGGGCAGACATACACAGAGGGAAAATCATCTGAAAACCATGACCATCTTACAAAACAATAAGGGAAACCTCAGGAGAAACTCACCCTCCCAACACCTTGATCTCAGCCTTCTGACCCCTAGAACTGTGAGAAAAGAAATTTTTGTGTTGTTTAAGACAGAAAAAAAGAAAGAAACAAAAATAAGGACACAGATATGTACAGAGGGAAGATGATGTGAAGACATAAGGAGAAAAACAGTCATTTATAAGCCAAGGAGAGAAGCGTTAGAAAAAAAAAAAAACAACCCTGCCAACACCTCTGTCTCAGACTTCTAGCCTCCAAAACTGTGAGAAAATAAGTTTCTGTTGTTGAAGGCACTCAACAACAGTACTTTGTTATGGTAGCCCAAACTAGTACCACCCGTATACTTGCAAACAAGTATAATAATATAGTATATAATAAGTATATAAAACAAAACTAATATTTTACATTCTTGCAGTTTGCATTTGTTAGTGCTCTTGTTCATCATTGTATACCCCCTGCCTAGCACAATGTCTTGCACAAAGAAGATGCTTAATAAACATGAATACAATAAACTATTCAACTTCTAAAGAGTCATTTCCTCCACGCACATTTTGTGTGCTCCAAACATTTAACAATATTGAAACATAGAGACATGGAATAAAGTTGCCTCCCAATTCATAAATGATAGTTTATTATAAGAGCTTTTATTATTCTTATTCTCTTATTCTATCCTACTATTGTTTCCAAACTGTGCATGTCATCCCATGCTTCTAACAATCCCATGAGTCTATGAATAATGATGAACAATCTCCCAGAGCTTCTTAAAGATGTTTTGATTAAGGCATCTGAAAGGCAGACTTGAGCCCTAAAATACTTATAATTACACTAAATGTAAATTGTCTAAACATACCTGTAAAAGACAGATATTAATAAAATGGATTTAAAAATATAACCCAGTCATATGTTGTCTACAAGAAACTCACTACAAAATAACAATTTAGGCCATATACAATTGCCAAGGAATAAACTTAACCAAGGAAGTGAAAGACCTGTACTCTGAAAACTATAAAACATTGATGAAAGAAATTGAAGATAATACACAGAAATGGAAATATGTGAAGTGTCCATAGATTTGGAGAACAAATACTGTTAAAATGTTCATACTACTCAAAGCAATCTACAGATTTTTTTTAAAATTTTTATTTATTTATGATAGTCACACAGAATGAGAGAGAGAGGCAGAGACACAGGCAGAGGGAGGAGCAGGCTCCATGCACCGGGAGCCCGACGTGGGATTCGATCCCGGGTCTCCAGGATCGCGCCCTGGGCCAAAGGCAGGCGCTAAACCGCTGCGCCACCCAGGGATCCCACAATCTACAGATTTAAAGTAATCTCTATCAAAATACCAACAGCATTTTTCACAAAACTAGAACAAATAATCCCAAAACTTGGGTAGAAACAAATAAAACCCTGAATAACCAAAGCAATCTTGATAAAGAATAAAACTGGAGGTATCATAATCCCAGATTTCAAATGTACTACAAAGCTGTAGTAATCAAAACATTATGGTACTAGCACAAAAATAGACACATAGATCAATAGAACAAAATAGAGACCCCAGAAATAAACCCACAATCGTATTGTCAATTAATCTTTGAGAAAGGAAGCAAGAACATCCAATGGGAAAAAGACAGTCTCTTCAACAAATAGTGTTGGGAAAACTCAACAGCTACATCCAAGAGAATGAAATTGGAATGCTTTCTTAAACCATACACAAAATAAACTCAAAATGGGTTAAGGATCTAATCGTGAGACCTGAAACCATAAAAATCCCAGAAGAGAGCACAAGCTGTAATGTCTCTGACATCAGCCATAGCAACTTTTTTTTAGATAAATCCCCTGAGGCAAGGGAAACAAATGCAAAAATAAACTACTGGGCCTACATCAAAATAAAAAGCGTCTATACAGTGAAGGAAACAATCAACAAAACTAAAAGGCAACCTATGGACTGAGAGAAGATATTTGCAAATGACATATCTGAGAAAGGGTTAGTACACATACATCAGCAATTTCTGAAAAAAAAATTGAAAACAACTTTTGATATATGCAACAACCTGAATGAATGCCAGAGAATTTTGCTGAGTGGAAAAAAAAACAAAAACAAAATCTAAAAAGTTGCATATTGTAGGATTCCAATTATATAACATTTTTTAAATGACAAAATTATAGAAGAGACTAGTGGTTGCCAGGGAGTTAATAAGGATAAGGGGACTGAAGACAAGTAGATGTGGCAAAACAAACAAACAAACAAACATGAAGGACCCTTGTGATAGACATGTTAGGTATCTTGGCCATATCACTATAAATATCCTAATGTGATACTGTGCTATAGTTCTACAATTTGTTACCACTGGAGAAAACTGGGAAAAATATACCAGAGATCCCTCTGTATTATTTCTTACAACATATGAGTCTAATTATCACAAAATAAAACATTTAATTAAAAATTTTTGAAACATAAATACACAAACTTCTCTTCCTCTGAGGTATTCCATAGGACAACTAACCCAGTGCCTTTTATAAATCAATGTCATGAAAAAATTTAAAATGAGGGCAGAGTATTGAAGCTGTTCTAGATTTTAAAAGATAAGAAGTATAGTAACCAAGTGCAATGTGAATATTTGTATTTGATTTTTTGTTCAAAAACAAAAAAAATGTGAAAGACAATTGAGGACAACTAGAGATATTTGAATATAAACTTGGTAATAGAGGCATTCAGGAATTATTGGTAATTTCATTACGTATTACAAGGGTCATGTTTTTTAATATCCTTATTTTTAGAGGGAAAATGAAATATTTAGGGGTGAATGTCATGATGCAATTATTTTTCTGCAACTACTTTAAAATATTTCAGAAAAATAGGTAAAATACTGTAAGGTGCTCCCAGTTCTTAAATCTATGTGAAGGATATGAAGGTTTATTACATTATTCTATTATAAAATTTCTCTTGATCTCATTCCTTCAACATGTATAGTTCCATTTCTTTATTACCTGTTTTCAGCAAAATCTTTGAAAAAATGGACTGTTGTCACTACTCCAGTCCCTCTACTTCCACTGTCTTTTTTAAAATATTTTATTTATTTATTCTTGAGAGACACAGAGAGAGGCAAAGACATAGGCAGAGGGAGAAGCAAGGTCCCTGCCAGGAGCCCAATGCAGGACTCAGTTCCAGGACCCCATGATCACGACCTGAGCCAAAGGCAGACTTTCAACCACTGAGCCCCTCAGGTGTTCCTATTTGCATTGTCTTTGAATCCATTTCTAACTATTCCCTTCCTCTTCCACTCCTAAAACTTCTTGCATTAAGGTAATCAATTATCTCTATAATGCTAATCCAATGGTCAATTTTCAATGCTTGTTCACTTATTTTAAATTATCAGCAACATTTGACAGTTGATTCCCTTCCCTTTCCCCGATACACTTCTGTTGGCTTCCAGAACACCACTTTCTCTCTTTTCCTCCTACCCTTACTAGTTGCTCCCTCTGTCTCCTTTGCTTGGTTTTGCTCTTCTTCCTAATCTCTGGATTTGGAAGTGCTCCAGTAACCACATTCTGGTCTTTTCTATCTATACTTACCTGGTAAATCTCTTCTAGTCTCAGATCCTAACATACATGTTGAAGAATGCCAAATTTATATTCCTGTCTGAGACCTCTATCCTACCAACTCTATACTCAAGACGTATGGAAACTCAAACCTTTTTCACTTCCTCTACCTCTACCACTCTGGTCCACATCAACATCATCTTGTGCTTGAATTATTATAATCGTTTTCTATCTTGTGGTTCTGCTTCCACCCTTGCCATACACAATTTACTTTCCACAAAGCAGTCAGGGAGATCCCATAAGAAATTAGGTCAGCTCATCATAGTGTTCTGCCCAAAGCCTCCTAAAACTCACATTTCACTCAGAGAAAAAGCCAAAATTATTACAATGACCCACCAAGCCCTTTTCACACTGCCCTCCTAGAATGCTCCTCTAGGCATACCTCTCCCTCTTGGCCTTTGTAGAGTTATTCCATCTGCCTGGGACATTCCAGATACCCGTATGGCCAACAACATCATGTTTCAAGTCTCTTGGATTTTACCTTCTCAGTAGGCCTAACCTGACCACTCTATTTAATATCATATTCTGCCTCTATCATCTCACATACATTCCCACATTTCTGATCTTTACCTAGCTCTATTTTTTCTATAGCACTTAAGATATTTTTCACAGTTATATTTATTTATTAATTATATATAGATATATATTATTATTTATTAATTATATTCTTCTTTGCTATCTCCCCTCAGTAAAATGTAATCTCCATAAGGAAAGAGATCTTTGCTCCGACTACTATGCCTAGTCCATAGTAGAACATCCATAAGTATTTGGTAACTGAATGAATTTTGATTTTTCTATTACCATTATTATTCATAATAATAATGAATAATGAAAAATAAGCAGAAAAAATATTATATTTACTAGTCCTATATGTTGTTTTCCAGGCTCAGCAGTCCATTGAGTCTATAATTAATGTAAAATAATTTATGTTATGCTTCACATCAAGTACATATTTATTATTGCGAATGTCCTATTTCTTGCTCTTATTAACACTTGCTCTCCTCTCCTTTCTGCCTAGAGGGACAGAGTCAAACACAAAAATGAAACTCACAACATGTGGAAAGATTGCCCTGGGTATCTTAATGCTGGCCATTGTTGCAATAATCATTGGACTCATTGTTTATTTTGTCATTTATGGTAAGTACTTACTGTGCCTAACTTTCTAATCGCACAGAATTATTGCTTCTATTATTGGGAAAATTAGGAATTTTGAAAATGGGGGAAGGAAAGAAGTCAGATAAGATTATTTAGTAGAGAGAATTTCTTAAGGTTAATAACATTGACTATAAACTTCTTTAGTGACCACCGGCTTAGAGTATTCTAGACCTGAGGATTTGGTGTACTCTTTTCTTAAATTCCTGCTAAAGACTTGGGTTCTAGGAATATGTTGATGAATAAGCCACAGTCCCTATCATTGCTGAACTTGTAACTTTCTCAAGAGATTATCAGTAAGTTAACAAATAAGTATAAAAGCCCAGAATATGGGATTTTAAGCTAAAATTTTTTGTTTCAAAACCTATAATTTTTTCTCCATTCAATATTTTCTTCTCATAAATTCTGACTAAACCTAGAATATTCCCTACTACTGAGGGATGAAATCTAAAAGGTCAGTACAAATACAATTTTTTAGATATTTTACATAAAGTACAAAAAAAATTATGGGATCCTCAAGATCAATCTCTCTTAAAAATAGCACATTGGCCAGATTTGCTGTGTACTGTCCTTGTCACTTTCTTTAACACACTATTTTCTAATGTTTTCAAGAATGAGGGCCTTTTTATAGGAAAAAAAATTTCTACATTCTTGCAAGAGAATAATTACTTTGTTGAATAAAGAAATAAAGACAACTATAAATTTAGTAATTCCTTTTAAATTAACTTGCATTTAATTAACTATATCTACCTATGTTTGAAAATTTGTAATACATATATGTATGAGAATCATTTTTTAATCTAGAATAATGAATTATGTATATATAAATATTTTTCCCTAGAATCATCTTCTACTGTCACCATTCCCCTATTCTGTATAACTCATGGGTCATAAATTGGGAACCACTGCTTTAGAACATAATAGTATTTTCTGGAAAAAATATATTTAGAAAAAAAAGCTGTCTAGGTAAGCAACCATTTCAGTTTATAAGGGAAAAATAATTTCCATAGAGAAAAATAGAGTTGAATACACTGGTGTAAAGAGGCCATATCCTCAAAAACTATTTATACTATTACACTTTGTCTTCCATACACACCCTTCCTACACATAGATTGTGTGAACATGATCATTAGGTGGATTGTAATGCCAGACCAAGAGTCATAGTATGGCAAATGCCCATAAATCTTTGAATAAGTTGCTCACTCAAGATATAGACACAGAACCTACTGCCTTTCCTCCAAATAATAAAACTGCCAGACACTGGAGAGAAGAAAAAGTATTTTAAGAGTTTATCTTTGGACATAGGCATACCATAAATTTTTTAAGCTACTACAACCTCCCCAATATGTGAGCAACAGATGTTTTCCCCCTCATATAAGCTGAGAGATGGGCTTTGAGAGAGAATCCAATTTAAGAAAAGTTCAGTAAAACCTAGAAAGAAATTGATTTTAAATATATACTAAGTTTCCAGAGCACTAAAGCTAGATTCCAAATTCTTAACCTTTCAAGTAAGGACCTAGAGGAGTCCAAATCCAGTCAATGAAGTGGAAAAGGAGGAATAGCAGCACTAGCTGAGTAAAGAGCTTAGAAAGAGAGGAAAAAAACCCTCAGCTTTACATCAAGTTCAAATTTTGACTAAAAAAGAGATCTGGGTATTTTAATATCTGAATTGAGAGCACATTTTATGATTTATAGTGACCAGAACACTGTTACTAAAGAATTTAAAAACAAAATTGCTTTATGGTTACATACAATAAAATATACTTGTTTGAAATACCAAGTTTATCTATCTACCTATTTGTGTTTGTGTGTATAATCATCACTTGCAGTTTATACTAAAGCAATATTTTATGCAGATGTTTAGTGGGCCTAGAAGAAACTATCCATATGAAAATTCATATGAGTTTTAATATATTTAAAATCTTGCTCCTAGAATTACTTATATTTATTTCCCAGAAATTGTAAGCTTTAGCAACTTATAAAAATTTCTAAAAAGAAAAAATTGGGCAGCCCCAGTGGCTCAGCGGTTTAGCGCCGCCTTCAGCCTAGGGTATGATCCTGGAGACCTGGGATCAAGTCCCACGTTGGGCTCCCTGCATGGAGCTTGCTTCTCCCTCTGCCTGTGTCTCTGCCTCTCTCTCTCTCTGTGTGTGTGTGTGTGTGTCTCTCCTGAATAAATAAATAAAATCTTAAAAAAAAAATAAAAAGGAAAAAAGCCCAAATTAAATACTTCTGCATCAGAATAAGCAAGTTTTGTTAATACTGTAAGTTTTCTCAAGTCATAGTAAACCTTTGGGAACAAGACTAGAACCTCCTGAGACTGTGTAAAGTATTTGATAGGGCTTATCTTTTTAACACTCATTGGTTGGGCTGCCTGGGTGGCTCAGTGGTTGAGCATCTGCTTTTTGCTCAGGCCCTGATCTGTGGGGTCCTGGGATCTCAAGTTCAGCATCAGGCTCCTCTCAGGGAGCTGTTTCTCCCTCTGTCTGTCTCTCTCTGTACCTCTCATGAGTAAATGAATGAATGAATGAATGAATACATAAATGAATAAATATCATTTTTTCACCTTAAGACTACATACCTGATGCCACAATATCTTGTATAAAATAAAGCATTACATGAATCAGAAAGATCCTTTTAAGAAATCTACATATTTGTCATTAAATAAACCAAATCTCAATCTGATGAACCAAATATTTTACGTTTAATCCAGATGCTTTGGCATCATACAGAGGCAGTCTTATGATAATCTTCCTTTGAATGAAGATTTCAGTACCATTCAAAGATTTTCTAGTTTGCTACACCAGACTCTAAACCTGAAAGCAGTGAGCCATCCTCTCAATAATTACCCTGTCATGTAAACTAGTGGTTGATTAAATAAAGACAGCTAGAAAAACTAAAACACCATACATTCATTCCAGAATACCTACATTTTTATGCTTCACATGACTCTATATAATGATAATGTTGTGTTTTCTATTTGGTAAACTTTTTAAGAGATGGGTAAATAGGTATAAAATAGATTGATAGGAAGGAAGGAATAGAGAGAGAAGGAAGGAAGGAAGGAAGGAAGGAAGGAAGGAAGGAAGGAAGGAAGGAGAAGAGGAAGAGGAAAGGAAGAAAGAAAGGAAAGAAAGAAAGAAAGAAAGAAAGAAAGAAAGAAAGAAAGAAAGAAAGAAAGAAAGAAGAAAGGAAGGAAGGAAGGAAGGAAGGAAGGAAGGAAGGAAGGAAGGAAAAGAAAGAAAAAAGAAAAAAAGGAAGAGTATCTGAAACTACCCAGATTCAGTTCAACAAGCATTCACTGGGTGACTACTATGTATTTAATGACAGATAGTAGGCCAGGTGCCATAATGGAGGAATAGCAGTAATGGAAGACAGTTTCTAGAGCTCACCTACTCTTTGTGCTAAAAGTGCTCAGCATCTACAGCATGATCATCACACTTTTCCTGTAAAGGGCCAAAAAAGTAAATATTTTTCCTCTTGCTGGGCCATTACAGGTTCTATTGCAATTACTCAAATCTGTTATGAAAAAACTACAAAAAAAAAATAGTTGAAACAAATTTGTTACACAGGAACACCCGAGGTACAGAAGTAAATGTCTGCTCATTCTAAAACCATGGCTTTGCCGGAAGAAAAGTAGACAACCCCTGACCCAGAAAACATTCATCTGAGAACCTTCCATTTCTGCCCTTTTTTCTTCCTTCTCTAAGTTTCTTCCTCAGGTGAAATTATGTAGAGAAATCACATCTACATCTTGAGAATATTCCTTTAAAGGCTTTGGCACAGACCCGCAACCTGCTACCACCCCAGCCACAGACGGAAGGGTCTTGAAATGCAAGAAAATCCACGTGTCTGTGTCCTTTGTCTCAGGAGAGATTCAGAAACAATAAGTGCCTGCAGTGAGGCCAAACTTTGAGTCTCTCCTTCCTTGTCTTCAAGGTCCTTTCTTGGTTTTCCTTTCTCTCTCTTTTTGCCTTTGCTTGTTTGTTTTCTTTCCTAAATGGTACATATGAGTGAAATCACACAGCATTTGTTTACCTCTGATTTATTTCACTCAGCATAATGCTCTCTAGCTCCATCCATGTCAGTGCAAAAGGCAAGTTTTCATTCTTTTATTTTATGGCTGAACAATACCCCATTGTATGTATATACCACATCTTCTTCATCCATGCATCAATCAATGGACCATTATACATTCTGTTTATGGAATAACAGAGTTAGACAATAGCTTTCCTCTTTACCTTTCAAAATTCATTAAGTATTCTAAGAAGTTAATATAACCCAACACTGCCTCAATGTCCTAGATTCTCAACCCTGAATATTCTAATAGAAAAATAAGTTATGAAATATTTAAGAATAAAAATATATAACAACAAAAATACTATATTCCTTTGGAATTTTCTTTTTCCAGTTTTATTGAGACATAATTGACACATAACATTGTGTAAGCTGGAGGTGTACAATGAACTAACTTGATACACTTACATAACAAAATATATATTATATAACATATATGTCTATTATATAGCACCATACACATAACATTGTTTCACATGTTTCATTGTTAGTGTATAGAACAACTGTTTGTTGTGTGTTGATTTTGTGTCCTCAATTTTACTGAACTTGATTAGTTCTAACAATTTTTTGCTGGAATCTATAGGATTTTCTTTATATAAGATCACATTGACAATTTTACTTCTTCCTTTCAAATTTGGATGCCTTTTATTTCTTTCTCTTGCTTGATTGCTCTGGCTGTGATGAGAGAGGGCATCTTTGTCTTATTACTGACCTTAGAAGAAAAGCTTTTAATCTTTCACCATTAGGTATGATGTTGGCTATGATTTGGCATATATGGCTTTTATCATGTTGAGATATGTTTCCTCTAGACCCTGTGTGTTGAATGTTTTTCTGACATGAAATAACATTGTATTTTGTCAAATGCTTTTTCTGTATCCATCGGAGTATCATGATTTTTATTTTTCTTCTATTAATGTGGTATATCACATTTATTGATTTGTGTATATTGAACTATCCTAGCATCCCAAGGATAAATCCCATTTGATCATGGTGTATGATCTTTTCAATGTATTCTTAAATTCAGTTTGCTAGTATTTTGTTGAGGATTTTTGCATCCATATTCATCAGGGATATTGATCTATAGTCTTCTTTTTATGTAGTGTCCTTACCTGACTTTGGTATCAGAGTAATGTTGACTCCACAAAATGAGTTTGAAAGTATTCCCTCTTCCTCCTCCTCCTCCTCCCCTCCTTCTCTCCTTCCCCTTCCCCCTTCCCCCCTCCTCCTCCTCATTCTTCTTCTTCTTCTTCTTCTTCTTCTTCTTCTTCTTCTTCTTCTTCTATTGCTTGAAGGAGTTTGAGCTTGCTCACACTCTGGCTCTCTTTCTCCCTCTCTCTCTCTCCTCTCATCATGTTCTCTAATCTCTAGAATGGAAAGGTACAACAGGATCTGAGAAAAATTGCAAGAAAAACTTAATTTCTACTATATTTGATGTATTAAAATAGAAGAGTTCAGCTTAACACTCAACTTTTTCCTTTGCTTTACTTTTGTACATTTTTAAGTTTCTCTTTTTATTCTATTTACTTAATTTGCAGTACTCACAAGTCATGCTTCATTATACTTTCTCTTTTATTCATTTTCACTTCCTAGGTGTTTCATAAATGATAAAACCTAGGACCCTAAAAAAAAAAAAAAAACTAGGACCCTACTGATTTTCCTAAATGTAACTGTAATGATCACAAAACCTAAGATAATTACCTATACTTTAATATCTGTCTTCAGATGGCTCAAATTTGAAATCTGGCACATTCAAATTTTACATTAAAAATTCCAAATACACCTTCGGGTGGGGTTATAATTTAATAAACATTGCTCTGTCAAAGTCAGTTTAACAATCACTAGGAATAAAGACTATTGAAATGTTGAGTTATCTGCAATTTCTTTAGAATTTTATATTTCACATGATCCTCTTAAGAATGAAAATAGTTACAAAATGAATGAATTGATAACTGTTTTTTTTTTCTTTTCCCTCCTTTCCAGAGAAGACGCCTTTCTACCACCACATCAGCTTTAAAGTCAATAACATTGACTATGACAGCAAATTTGAAAAACCGTATTCACAAGAATATATGGATCTAAACAAAAAGATAGTGTCTTTGGTAAGTTGACATTTTTTTCTGTGCATAGCCCTTTTAAATGTTATGTTTCTAGAAGTGCCAGAAACCCAACAATCACCTTTCAAGTTCTCGATTAAGATAGTCAGCACTTTTCAGAAAGTTAGTTAGAAAACATGACCAGGAAAAAAAAATGCAAGAGGGACATATTTAGAGAACACCTAAGAAAAGCCTGACACATGACAGACATGAATATTTCTAATGCATTAATAAATTAAATAAATAAAATCTATCCTACCTCCAAGATACCTGACGAAAGTCATGCAGTTTCTGTTCCTAAACTAAGGAGTCCTTCAAGGAAGAAGAATGTCCAATGTAGAAAATGACATATAGCCCAAAATAAAGATCTTTATCAAGTTTTAAATGTCTACTTAAGAGTGTGCTTTAAGTTAACCTTTAGCAGACTAAAAACCTAATGAAAAGTCTTGACTGCCCCTTAGACATAATCTTCCTTTATTCTAGATATACTCTAATTAGCTCAAGTAACTTTACCAACCAAACTAAATCCTGCTGAGAGCAGTGGTGGCATCATCCATCTTCCATTTCCTTGAGCAGATTCCTAACAGGACAACTTCAGATCCAGGTCGATCAGATTAAAGCTTATAGTCTTTCCATCATATCCCTCTACCTCCAAGTTTATAATAAATTCAGTCTTTAAAAATCTTGGTATGCTTTTACCATTATACTAAAAGTAGCATATAGAAAATGGAGGAAGACAATCCCCACCTTTAGTTTAGTTTTATGATAAAAAGGAAATGACAAGGGAGCTAGAGAACACAATGGTTAAGAACAGGCCTTGGACCCAGAGTCCTTGTTCAATTCTAATTTTAGCCATTTACCAGCTATATAACCTTAAGCTATATATATATCTATATCATAGGATTGTTGTAAGCATCACATAATATGAAATATGTCATAATCTTAGCAAAAGTCCTGTTATTCTGTAATCCCTTAAAATATAATAGCCTAAAAATATCTAAAACAAGAACATCATTAACATTCTTAATAAATCATAAAGCATAATAGTTAATATATAACTTCAAAATAATTCCAAATATACCCAAACTAAGAAAATCATCTTTTCATCTATAAATTTAGATCAACTCATTCAAATGAATTAACCGATGTTTACCTCAAAATTAATATTCTAAAATGATTGGTTTTATCAATTATCATATCGTGTTGGTCAATTAGCACCAATCCTGACACCTAGTTCCAGGCTCCTTTAGCAGTCCTCATTCCCAGTTTTAACACAACTATATTAAAACAGCTACCAGATATTTCTCATACTTTTTCCTCTACATGTGTTAAAGTCCTGCTTTTACATGCCTGTTTTCACTTATGATGCTCTGTGGTGTTATGATTATCAGCATGTCCACAGCATTCATAAGTACAAGTATTTATAAGTGCTCCTTTGGTATACGATCACCAAATGGAGTTGTGAATCATTCATGAAACTTACCTATTAATCATTATTATAATACACTGTTCTTCTTCTGGTTTCCATTAAACAATTCTTATGATGACTGACTCTAAAAAGAAGAAATAAACTGGATAAAGAAAGATGCTGCTTTCCTATGAATGGCAGTTTTTTAACTACAGAGGTTAGGCCTTCATAGGGAACATTTTCATATTTTAGACATGTGGTTTTCCAGTGGGCAACTCAAGAAGAAATCTCTATGCCATTTCTTATTTTTTGTAGCTCTTCAGCAGATATGATGCCCAATTACAGTGAATAGAAATTCTAAAAATTCAAGTGAAATGAGACCTCAACAATAATAATTAGCTTTATTAATGATCAGTACTGCCCTAAGTACTTCGTATGTTATTTATTTTAATCCTTACAAAATTCCCATTTTCCATAGGAGGAGACTGAGGTCCTAAAAGGTTAACTTACTCAGGGTAACACTGAAAGTTTGCTTCCACCTTCTTTATGATTTTTCTGTCCTATGCAAAAGACCATGCAAATGTAAAATCTTGAGCACATTTCGGATTACATCAATTTCACATGGCCAGTCAAATATTGAAAAATGTTTAAACAAACTCTATGTGGTTTTCACATATAATGCATTGGATTATAGATGACCAAAATTATATCTGATATGGATAGGGTACTAAAATTACCCATACCAAACAGGCCAGTCAAGCTCATATATCAAACCACTTATCACAGTGTCCAAGAGCAGGAGGCATCTTTGGTCACTATATAACCAGGTCATCTGTCAAATAAATTTTCCACTGAGTTAACCTGAACCTGATATAGGCATATGCATGCACCTTTATGCATATTCTTTCTTTGGGGCAGCCTTTCAATATTTTTTTTTAATTTTTACTTATTTATGATAGTCACACACAGATAGAGAGAGAGAGGCAGAGACACAGGCAGAGGGAGAAGCAGGCTCCACGCACTGGGAGCCCTATGTGGGATTCGATCCCGGGTCCCCAGGATCGCGCCCTGGGCCAAAGGCAGGCACCAAACCGCTGCGCCACCCAGGCATCCCTGGGGCAGCCTTTCAAATGACAGGTTATCTATAGAATTAATCAGGATTAGAAAAATATAATTTTTAAAGGTAATAAAATGAAGGATAACATTAAGGACTCCTGTTCCATCCAATATAGGTTAACAATATTTTAGCTTGAGTAAAAATTGTCAGTGTTCATACAATTTTATGCCCCTGAAAACATCAGAAAACCAAAATACCAGCAATGGTCCTAAATTCCATATTACCATACTCTCTAAGCTATTTTTAAAACGAAATAATATCTAATGTATTAAATGATTGTACACTAAGTCTTTAGCCATGAAGAAATTAAGAAGATGCAAGGTTTATAAAAAAATGTAACCAACATTACAGAGCTATTATTCATATTTCAAATGATATAAATATAACTAACAAAATTACTGATGTGCTAGTTTTCTTTTCTACAGTTGAGAAACAAGAATAGAAGAATGAAATACTGGATATTCGGGATGTCTGTAGTCATAGGGGGAGGGTGGTTACTGTTAAAAGGCAGAAAGAACCATAGACCCAACTTTCACTGCACATCTGAAAGCACCTATCTAGCAAACGTACTATCTCTTTGGCATCCATTTTTGGTGTATCTGTCATGTGGAAGTAGTATTTTCCTGCCATTATAACAACACATCATCTTATAATCCTTTGTTATACATTTAACAGTATAATTTAATAATATAACAATACCACCAATAAAACATTTTCCTATATATTTGCGAACCAATTTGAAAGACAGAATTTTAAATATGTGGATGATTTGTATAAATATTAATTAAAATGAGTGTTAAACAATGCTAAACTGTTACTATGCTAAAATTAGATAAATCAGAACTGGAACTGGAAATTTTTAGAAAAGTGCCTCCAATTGCTTTCTAGAAATATTTTCTTCTCCTTTTTGTGACATAGTTATTTTTATTGATCTTCAGAAAATCTACATTAGTCTGAAAGTTTTCATAGACAGTTCCTTATACACAATTTTATAAAACTTATTTGTTTTCCTCAGCAGTATCTCATCGAAATCCCTCCAAGTCAATACAAAGGTAGAATCTATTCTTGTCAAGGAATGCATACTATTCTTTGGTGTAGATGTAGCATAATATACTTCACCCTCCCCCTACTTACAGGCATTTATTTTGTTTCTAGGTTTTGACTAATATAACCAACATTGCAAAACAAATCCTCTTACATGCAACCGTATACTTAGCGTATTTGATAGGTGTATAGACTAAGATTTCTTCATCAAATGACTATTTTAAGAAATGTTGCCAGATTGTTTTCTAAAAGTTGAAATAATTCACACATCTACCAGTCATGTATTTGCTTACTCTTCACATCTACATCAGCAATAGGTGCAAAAAATACACTTTTTACTTTGTACTAATCTGATAAATGTATATCATTGTTACTTTAATTTGAATTTCACTGGCCAGTAGTGAGATTGAAGGTCTATTTCTCTGCATGGTGGCCATTTGGACTTTCTCATGTGTGAATTTCCCATTCACATCCTTTGCCTCATTATTCCAGTAGTCTTATCCTTGCCAATTTGTAAAAATCTCTGTAAATTACAGATGCTAATACTTCTTTTGCATGAAAATATCTTTCCAAATGTGCTTTTTACATGTCACTATTTAGATGGTCTTATGTATACTTTATTATTTTTTTCATTTCAAACAATAAGCTTCATTTTTGCAAATATATTCTCCCATTCTGTAGGTTGTCTTTTAGTTTTGTTGACTCTTTCTTTTGCTGTGCAGAAGTTTTTATTTTGATTAAGTCCCAATAATTCATTTTTGCTTTTGTTTCTCTTGCCTTCGTGGATGTATCTTGCAAGAAGTTGCTGTGGCCAAGTTCAAAAAGGGTGTTGCCTGTGTTCTCCTCTAGCATTTTGATGGATTCTTGTCTCACATTTAGATCTTTCATCCATTTTGAGTTTATCTTTGTGGATGGTGCAAGAGAGTGGTCTAGTTTCATTCTTCTGCATGTAGATTCCAATTTTCCCAGCACCATTTATTGAAGGGACTGTCTTTTTCCAGTGGATAGTCTTTCCTGCTTTGTCGAATATTAGTTAACCAAAAAGTTGAGGGTCCACTTCTGGGTTCTCTATTCTGTTCCACTGATCTATGTGTCTGTTTTTGTGCCAGTACCACACTGTCTTGATGTCCACAGCTTTGTAGTACAACCTGAAATCTGGCATTGTGATGCCTCCAGCTATGGTTTTCTTTTTTAAAATTCCCCTGGCTATTCGGGGTCTTTTCTGATTCCACACAATTTTTTTTATAAATTTATTTTTTATTGGTATTCAACACAAATCTTAAGATGATTTATTCCAACTCTCTGAACAAAGTCCATGGTACTTTGATAGGGATTGCATTGAACATGTACATTGCCCTGGGTAGCATAGACATTTTCACAATATTAATTCTTCCAATCCATGAGCATAGAATATTTTTCCATCTCTTTGTGTCTTCCTCAATTTCTTTCAGAAGTGTTCTGTTGTTTTTAGGGTATAGATCTTTTACCTCTTTGGTTAGGTTTATTCCTAGGTATCTTATGCTTTTGGGTGCAATTGTAAATGGGATTGACTCCTTAATTTCTCTTTCTTCAGTCTCAGTGTATAGAAATGCCACTGATTTCTGGGCATTGATTTTGTATCCTGGCACACTGTCGAATTGCTGTATGAGTTCTAGCATAGAAGATGGGGTGGAGTCTTTTGGGTTTTCTATGTACAGTATCATGTCATCTGCAAAGCAGAAGAGTTTGACTTCTTCTTTGCCAATTTCAATGCCTTTTATTTCTTTTTGTTGCCTGATTGCTGAGGCTAGGACTTCTAGTACTATGTTGAATAGCAGTGGTGAGAGTGGACATCCCTGTCATGTTCCTGATCATAGGGGAAAGGCTCCCAGTGTTTCCCCATTGAGAATGATATTTGCTGTGGGCTTTTCGTAGATGGCTTTTAAGATGCTGAGGAATGTTCCCTCTATCCCTACACTCTGAAGAGTTTTGATCAGGAATGGCTGCTGTATTTTGTCAAATGCTTTCTCTGCATCTATTGAGAGGATCATATCAGATAAAGGGCTAGTATCCAAGATCTATAAAGAACTTATTAAACTCAACAGCAAAGAAACAAACAATCCAATCATGAAATGGGCAAAAGACATGAACAGAAATTTCACAGAGGAAGACATTGGCATGGCCAACAAGCACATGAGAAAATGTTCCATATCACTTGCCATCAGGGAAATACAAGTCAAAACCACATTGAGATGCCACCTCACTCCAGTGAGAATGGTGAAAGTTAACAAGACAGGAAACAATAAATGTTGGAGAGGATGTGGAGAAAGGGGAACCCTCTTGCACTGTTGGTGGGAATGTGAACTGATGCAGCCAGTTCTGGAAATGGCTGTCTGGAAAACTGTGTGGAGGTTCCTCAAAGAGTTAAAAAATAGATCTGCCCTATGATCCAGCAGTTGCACTGCTGGGGATTTACCCCAAAGATACAGATCCGGTGAAATGCCAGAACACCTGCACCCTGATGTTTATAGCAGCAATGTCCACAATAGCCAAACCATAGAAGGAGCCTCAGTGTCTATCAAAAGATGATGGATAAAGAAGATGTGGTCTATGTACACAATGGAATATTACTCAGCCATTAGAAACGACAAATACCCACCATTTGCTTCGACATGGAGGGAACTGGAAGGTATTATGATGAGTGAAATAAGTCAATTGGAAAAGGACAAACATTATATGGTCTCATTCATTTGGGGAATATAAAAATTAGTGAAAGGGAATAAAGGGAAAGGAGAGAAAATGAGTGGAAACATCAGTGAGGGTGACAAAACATAAGAGACACCTAACTCTGGGAAATGAACAAGGGGTAGTGGAAAGGGAGGTGGGCGGAGGATTGGGGGGACTGGGTGATGGGCACTGAGGGGGGCACTTGGCAGGATGAGCACTGGGTATTATGCTAAATGTTTGCAAATTGAACTCCAGTAAAAAAAAATAAAAAAATAAGCTTCATTTTTTAATGAAATTATAGTCCTACTATAATATAATAATTATGTAATTATTATAGTCCTACTATAATTAATTACTCAGTATAAATATTGTATACTGAGTTTTTTAAAACTTTTTTTTCAAATTTTCGTTTAAATTCTAGTTAGTTAACATATAGTGTAATATTGGTTTGAGGAGTAGAATATAGTGATTCATCACTAACGTATAACAACCAGTGCTCAAAACAAGTGCCCTCCTTAATACTGATCATACGTTTAAGCCATCCTTCCACCCACCTCTCCTCCATCAATCCTCAGGTTTTTTCTCTATAGTTAAGAGTCTCTGATGGTTTGCTTCTCTCTTTTTTCCTCCTTCTCTTATCTTCATCTATTTTGTTTCTTAAATTCACATGAGTGAAATCATACCGTATTTGTCTTTCTCTGACTAACATAGTAGCATAATGCACTGTAGCTCCATCCATGTTGTTGCAAATAGCAAGATTTTATTCTTTTGGTGGCTGATTAATATTGCACAGTATATATATACCACATCTTCTTTATCCATTTATCAATTGATGGACACTTGGGCTCTTTCCACAATTTGGCTATTGTTGATAATACTACTATCAACATCAGGGAGCAGGTGCCCCTTCGAATCAGTATTTTGATTTTCTAAATTTTCTGTTTTGATTGAGATGGTTTCATCGCTTCTTGGCCTTTTGGCTAAGATCAAATGATTGAAATGGTTTGCACAGTTCATAAAAGAAATGTATTCCATTTCCTAGGAAGTTTTTGCACCCCACTTTTAAGTCTTTATCCATATTGAAGTAGTTTAGGTTAAGGTAGGAGCCTAAATTTATTTTCTTTCTGGCATAGGTAGCCAGTTGACCTGATACCACTTATTAAATAATCCAGCCTATCCCAATAATTAAAATGCCATCCTTGTTATATAACAGAAATGTTATATTCTAGGATATACTTTTGGATTCCATTACTGGGTTTCAATTAATGGGATAGTATTTCCTTCCCACAGCTTCATCTCCAACAATCTTTCATTGCCTTATTTACAAGTATGATCCTTTTAAATAACAGATACTGGGATGCCTGGATGGCTCAGTGGTTGAGCATCTGCCTTCGGTTCAGGTCGTGATCCAGGGGTCCTGGGATCGAGTCCTGCCTCAGATTCCCCACACAGGGAGCCTGTTTCTGCCTGTGTTTCTGTGTCTCTCATGAATAAATGAATAAAATCTTTATAAAAAATAACTAACTAAATAAATAAATAACAGATACCGAGGTTTTGTTTTCAAATGCAACCTGATAGATTCTTTAATGACAAAATTTTACCTATTCCCATCAATTGTAACAAGTAGGATACTTGATTTTATTTCTGCAGTTTCCTTTAAGTAAATAATTTATTTTACGTTTTTGCTTTCTTTTCCTTATTTGTGGCTGGTTTAAATTGTTTTTCATTGTATTTTTTCTTCTTGGAAATTTCAACACACTTAGTTAATAGTTATTTTTTCTGGAACTCAAAATTGGATGCATTTATTTTTCCACTAGTATTACAGAAATTATTAGCCCCATCAAATGTTAGTTATTTCTCTTACCTAAGCCCTAACCTTAGAAGAGGCTTTTAATGACTGTCACTTCTGTTCTCTCCTCTCTTATCATTCTTTACTCTTGAAAAGGCTTTTTAACACTTTTATTTCCTCTTCCCTCCCCCACTCCTATTTCTAGTGATTAGGTTTTGCTGAGATAGTATCTGATGCTCTAAACTCTTACTAGGATGTTTCTTAAAGTAGGTTGCTTCCACTGCAAGCATTGAAATTATATATTCATTGCATTGAACACACCCCCTCCTCAGGTTTCATTGTTCACCACTATTTCCTCTCTGCATTATTTCCTCTATTGAGATTTGAATTCTGATTTTTATCTTGCTTTAGAGTTCTTAATCCTGTATTTTTCTCAGTGGGGATATGTGAATAATGATTTTTAATTCAGAACCATTTTCTCTCACTGTTTATTATTTTTCCCCTATCTTTTCTCTTCTCAAACTTTGATATATTCAGTGATATTAAGGGTTCATTTAATTCTTAGGATGCCGGTAATAATAAAATAAAGCTGGTTTAGCCATTTAATGATAACTGGTAAAGCTGAATGATGGGTTCATGGGGTTCACCATACTTTCTTTTGACATTGTGTATATTTGGAGTTCTCCACAATGAAAAATTAAAAGTTAAAAAAAAACCATAAGTCACCATTCATTTTACTTTTGAACAGATAAATGAAACATTTCATGGATCCAAATTGAGAAGACA
The DNA here is from genome assembly GCF_905146905.1 of Nyctereutes procyonoides. NCBI lineage: Eukaryota > Metazoa > Chordata > Mammalia > Carnivora > Canidae > Nyctereutes > Nyctereutes procyonoides. Next base: position 3,185,721 of record NW_026575023.1, on the reverse strand, counting down.
GTATGTCAAATCTCATGTTGTCCAAGTAAGGTATGTAAAATCATCCAAGAAGCACAGAGCAGAAAATTCTGTTCACTTCATGCCTCATCTTCACTTGGTATAAATTCAAAGGATGAAATAAATTTTAGTTTGAGGCTTCAAAAGCACTAGCATTTTCAAATGTAAAAAAAAAAAGATATTCAAGATCTTTTGGAAAATTATTTAACCAGAACCAATTCTGATTGATTATGAGTTTCAGGTAAAGGTTGCATGGGTTTGTTTTTTATTTGAAGGCACAAGGTCACAAGAGAAATATAAAGTTTCGTTTTTTATTTGAAGGCACAAGGTCACAAGACAAATATAAAGTCAGGAGATTATTTCAATATAGGAAAAACTGGATAAGATAAGAAAGCCATATACAGAATATCTGATCTGGGGGGAGCAAACTAATAGGTAGCCAAATCTAGCTTAAAGACTTGTGGATTAAATGTAAAAGTTGGGGGGTGCCTGGGTGGCTCAAACATCTGCCTTTAGCTCAGGTCATGATCTCAGGGTCATGGAATTGAGCCCCATATTGGGTTCCCCACTCACTGGGGAGTCTGCTTCCCCCTTTTCCCCTGCCTCTCCTCCCCAAGTTTGTGCTTGCTCTTTCACTATCTCGAATAAATAAATAAAATCTAAAAATTAATTAATTAATTAATTAATGTAAAAGTTGGGAAATATTACATAAAAGACATAATTCTCAGAATGTGTTGAAAAGTAAAAAGATCTGGCAATACAAGACCCAAATCCCCAAGTGGTAACAATATTAAGTCTGTCTTGGTCAAGGCCTTTGTACTTGCTATTCCTTCTTTCTGGGAGATTTCTCCCTCAGTTCTCACAACTCACTCCTTGTCATTGGGACCTCACTTCAAAGAGGCCTTCACTGAAGGAGGGAAACTGAGTGGGGAAAAATTAGAGAGAAAGACAAGCCATGAGAGACTCCTAACTCTGGGAAACAAACAAAGGGTTGTGGAAGGAGAGGTGGGTGAGGGTTTGGGGTAACTGGGTGATGGGCACTGAGGAGGGCACTTGATGGGATGAGCATGGGGTGTTATACTATATGTTGGCAAATCAAATTTAAACAAAAAGTTTTGGAAAAAAAAGAATCCTTCCCTGAAGCTGTCTATAATGTTGCCACCTCCAACCTTCAAGTCATTGCTGTCTTCGTCATAGAACACACCTTGAAGGTTATTTTATACCTTCATTTTCTTGTTTATCTGTTTCTCTTACTAGCATGAGAGCAGGCACCTTGGGCTCTTATATGCTGGTAGTGGATGTAGCTCTGGTACCTAGAATGCTGTCTGCTGTATTGCCTGGACTAATACACATTTGTTAAGTGAATGAATGACTGAATGACTGAACTGAAACTTCAAGAATGGAAAGGAAAACTGCCAATGGAAAAGAATTAGATGCATTTGTCATATAAAACTAAAGATTATTTTATGAGTCAAGAGAAGGTAATATTAAAATAACTTTTAGTTCATGATTTCAGTGTAAAAGAGGGTCCTATGATTCTGATGATGTCAGATTAAGAATCCATATGTTGTATTTAGTTTATTTTTAGATTGTTATCCCATCCAGGAGAAAAGTTCAGAGTGACATCTATGGTTTGACAAAATCTTTAAAATCAACAGAGCAATACAATATGCCTTGTCTATTCCATGAGAAGTAAAGGGTTTGTCTCTACAAATAACATAAGAAAATACTAGCATTGCACCTGCGTAAAAGCAGAAGAGGTGAGAATTCTTAGTAAATTGACATATAACTACTAAATGCTGAGTACTGTACCTAGGAAATAAAAAGAATACATGTATAGTGCTTAGAGGAAGAGCATCTGCTGTACGTATGTCCTAAAACATAAAATAATAAAAGGTTATATAAAACTTAGCTAATCCATTACCTAGAATTACCCTGGAAAATATTATTAAAATAATAAAGCTTTGCAATTACTTAGATAATCTTGGATCTTAGCCATGGCTTCTGTTTTTGTTCATGGGTATTATGAAGGTTTGCAAGTGGATGTTTTCAAGATCTCTCTTGAGTCACATACTCAGAGGTTGTTGTGGATTTTCAGATGCATAAATATAGAGAAATGCCTGGGAAGAAGGGAGGAAGTACAGAAACATAGAATAGAGCAGAATAGATATCTCATCAAGTCAGTAATAGTTATCCCCTTTTAAAATTTCTGGATAGTACACTTGAATCTTCAAGTCAGAATTACAAATAAAATAAATCCAGTCTAAGGTGTTTGCTCAGTCATGATTTCCAACAGATGAGAGAGAAACTGGCCCACTCTTGCAAACTGTGCCTCCACCAAAACAAAAATAAAAACAAAAAACAAAAACCAGGGGACACCTGGGTGGCTCAGCGGTTGAGCATCTGCCTTAGGCTCAGGGCATGATCCCTGAATCCTGGGATCAAGTCCCACATCAGGCTCCCTGAGAGAAGCCTGCTTCTCCCTCTGCCTGTGTCTCTGCCTCTCTCTGTGTTTCTCATGAATAAATAAATAAAATCTTTAAAAGCAAAACAAATGAAAACACACACATACACACAAAAAAACCAAGGTAATAAATGATTCTTTGATCTCACCTGTTAAGTTTCATTCTGTTATGTGCTATTGGCCCTGTGCTCTTAGAGACCATCATGGATTTATTATACATAGATATACTAATAAATTTTTTGCACAGCACTGACATTTACAAAATACCTCCATATACATTAATTTATGTGGTGTGTACAATAACCCAGTAAATAATATTATCCCCATTACAGAGATGAAGAAATTTGCTGAAGTACAAACAATGTCAACCACCTGCTGTAGTCAAGGAGTTAGCAGATGGTGAATCTAGAATACAAACACAGTTCCTCTGAGTCTAAATCACACTCTCTTTACTGTTCACCATGGACATAAAGTGCCATTTCTACCCCCCCCCTGAGAGTGGAATAGCTGCCAGGAGCTCTGCTTAGCAAAATTATGAAATGACTCCATTAAGAATGATCAAGGCTCCAGTAATAAAATTATCATTTATTTGTCTGTTTCTATTCTGCAGCCGAGCCCAAGGGAAAGTGATAATACATGCTGTGCTGAAGTTTAAATCCTGTTTTAAAAATACTGCAGCAAAATTTCGAGATAGGATTGAAACCACTTTATATCAGAAGCTAAAAGGCAAAACTGGGTCTTTATGTATAGATTCTTCTTCATTTAAATTTTCAGGTAAGTCTTTTTGTGTATGGTATAGAGTGATTTTCAAGTTTTAATTTTAATATAGTGTTTTTTGTAAAAATTAAAAACAACACTTCCCTCTTAAATATGATTTCACATACATTGATTACTGCTTTTAACCACTGTTAAAGTAATCAGGGTCTATGTTTTGATCAATGTCTTGATATAATACCATTCTTGTACTCCTGGAATTAAACTTTACTTGATGATAGAGTTCAAAAAAAAAAAAGTAGTCAGGGACCCAAATAACATTTCTTTGCAAAACAAGGCAGCCATAAACTCTTAATGGCTTGTTCTGTGGGTTGTGATTTCTTCCTGAGTTCTTTTGGCTATTTCAAGAATCTAGGCTCCTACATTCCAGAAATGAGTTTGAATCTCTTTATCATCAAGTCTACTTCCTCATAGGCTTTTAATGGACTTTCTCTCTCTCTCACTCATAAGTACAATCTAATTCTTTTTTTATTTTTTTTTAATTCCAGTATAGCTAACATACAGCGTTATATTAGTTTCAGGTGTACAATTATACAATCTAATTCTTATTCTTGGTCACCTAACAATATTGTGAAAGACAACTTCTAAAAGGTAGAGACAAATGTCCCTTCATGCCCAGGATAATGAGTGTCTCTCTGGTATAGCCAATGCTTGGCACAGCTAAGCTTGGCCATCAATTCTCTGCTATCACATGTTTGACCAAGGCAGAAGAGTATCCCTGACCCTATAGGAAGGACTAAAAGGATGAAATGTTTGTGAAAAAAATAAATCTAGGCCAAGGGTTCATTTGCATAGAACATCAAACGGATCAAAAGCAAAACCTGAACATGCTTCCCCTGGATAAGAAACCATTAGGTTATTGAAATGTGACTCTTGTCAGGTTTAGATGCTTTCTCTTAGAACCTTCCTTCTCACACAGCTTATCCTATGTGTGGTGACCTCAAAAGAACACAGAGAAATAGAGCAGATCTGCAATTTATAGAGAATTTGCCACCAAAGATATATTCTTAAAAGTTCATCTGCTAAAAACATGAACTCATACGTAAAGAAACAGCATTAGATTTCCACTATTTTTTTCAGTAATTCTATTTATTACAATGCCACCCGACAATTTTAGGAAGGGTGTCACTTAGCAGTGACTGTTAAGTGTAATACACTTAAGTACAGATGGTGCTTTGGTATTGTCTTAGCCTCTACTTGTTGCTTAGAAACCCCCTCTTCTTCCTCTTTCATCCCTCATCAGAAGTTAGATGCCTTGTGAAACCAGGGGTTCGCAGGTAGAGTACCAAACCCAGCAGCCAACTGTACCAGTTCTGCAAAACCACAATGAAATGAGTTGACACAAAACTCACATTTAAGACAGCTCTTAGTTAGGTGATTATGAATCTTCATTGGTCACCACGTAAACGTGTCTCTGGTTTAGGGATTTATGAAAACCTTAGTTAGATAGTCAAGGTTGTTGTCACAAGTTTGCTGCTATCTTATTGACAGTCTGACCTTATGTTTTCTGGTTAGTTTAGTTGCTTAGAGCCTGCTCCTAAGTATGTCAATATTGCTGAATTTTATTTTTATACAAGCTGCTTAACAAAGAGGAAGAAGTCACTACTTCCCACAGCTGTGGCTTGGACACCACTGGCCAGCTCTACTAGTTACAACATGGCTAAATACAGAACTAAGGTTCCTATATTATTATGTCTAGAAAGAGAAGATACAAAATAGTGGTTAAGACCTGCAGAGATTTTTTTTAAAGATTTTTTTTTAATTTATCTATTCATGAGAGTCACACAGAGAGAGGTTGAGACACAGGCAGAGGGAGAGGCAGGCTCCATGCAGAGAGCTCGATGCAGACCCGATCCAGGGTCTCCATGATCACACCCCGGGCCGAAGGTAGCGCTAAACCGCTAAGCCACCAGAGCTGCCAGACCTGCTGAGATTTAAATCCCAGGTCCACTGTATATCAACTGTGTGACTTTGGAAAAATTGCTTAACATTTCTGCACCTCAGTCTAAACACAGCATCATGGTGATGGCAAGAATAAAAAATACTGCATATGGCTGCTGTATTTCAAAGACCTCATGCACTTTAAAAAACAGGACTAGGGTAAAGTAATATTAATTGGTTTTTAGAGAAAAAAAACACTCAAAATGTATGTCCTATGCATTATATATTTGCAAGTCAACTTTATATATGCGTATATGCTATTATTTTTATCAGTAGGCCGCCCATATCTTCTCCCCCAAACTTAGACTTCACTATGGATGAGGAGTCAGAAACTTCACTATGGATCTGGGGGGGGGGGGCAGGTCATTGTCCTTTTCCCAAGTACTTTCCCCACACTTCAAAGTACTAGTGCAGTAGGGGCAACTCCATATCCCCCTACCTCTAAACCCCCACCAAAAACAAATTACTTCATCTGACAGAGCTTTAACTTTTTCACTTTTATAAAGGAGATCATGATTGATATACTTTATAGTAGAAGTGTTTTTTCTGAAAAAAAAAAAATGAACACACACATCTAAAGCCCTTAGTGCAATGCCTAACGTAGAGACCAAAAAAACAGTAACCAAGATATATTTTCTTCTATATATATATACTTTGTAAGAGTATTTTGCCAGAGATCATGGTTATTCTTCTGGTAACTGTGTTCTTTTTTTTTTTTTTTTTAACAGTTCTTTTTTATTTATTTATTTATTTATGATAGTCACACAGAGAGAGAGAGAGAGGCAGAGACATAGGCAGAGGGAGAAGCAGGCTCCATGCACCGGGAGCCCAACGTGGGATTCGATCCCAGGTCTCCAGGATCACGCCCTGGGCCAGAGGCAGGCGCCAAACCGCTGCGCCACCCAGGGATCCCTGGTAATTGTGTTCTTGAATATTCACTGCACACCAATGGAATCTTAGGGAACATATCTATGTGCCTTTGATATATAGATTCAAGGCAGGGCAATAGCCCAATGTAAAAAAATGTTACAAGCCCCAAGGATGAAGTAAATCAGTGGTAGTTGAATCAAGGGATGAAAAGTTTGTTTTTGCAGAAATAATAAGTTAATCAACTTAAGTGTCCATCAATGTTTCAGTACTTGATAATTACACCTACCCCAGGAAGACTGCTTTATGTAATTCTTAGTAATAATACTAAATAATTATTGGCTTAATTTATTTTTCATTTATCAAATAAATACTGACTGAATACTGACTATGGGCCAGGAAATTTGGATAAAATTCTCACTTCCCATTTTTTGTTTATGCTAATAGGAAATTCATTTCTTTTTCTTACGCACATACCAAATGATATTGGAATGAGTATCTAAAAGGGATATTGAAAAAAAAATAAAAAATAAAAAATAAAGGGATATTGGTTGATTTAAAAAAAATAGTTTGCCATCTATCATCATGACTAAAAGGATAAATCTCACAGGATTTCCACTTAGAATTTGAATTCTCTATAACTGTCATGCAGGTTAAGTTATTTATTCCAGATCAGTGGCAAAATCAGGAATAGTGAAAATGGGTTACTGATTTCTGGTCCAAATTAAATTCATGAAAAGTGCATTATTTATTGCACTGTGGGCATTTGGAAGAACTTAAAGTTGAAAAAGACCTTAGCAATCTCTGGTCTGGTTGCCTTATTTGTAGGTAAAGAAGAGTCAATGAAATAAAATTCACTCTAAGTCATAAAATAAAGTCTCGGGCAAACCTGATTCTTTAAGCCATATGTTCTGATATTGAGTACACTCTGCATTCTCAACACTATTTCATGAATCAGTTTAGAACTGAGAGCTGCACTAAAAATCTACTTAAGATGCAAGTTTTAAAATTCCAGTGGAAAAAAATATCTGGCTTCTTTTTTTAAATCTGAAGTCAATCGTTGCAGATCAAAATTTTTTAAACTCTGACCTCAGTGTTAACATCAATGAAGAAAGCATGTAAATCCATATCTAACTTAAAGAATCGCTGAGAGGAGTTGAAATCAAACATTATGCAATATTAACGCTAATCAACAATGATGAAGTACTTGAACAAACACTTTGCTAGGTACTGTAGGGAAATTTAAGAGAAAAAGACTATTGTCCCTCTCAGCAAAAAGCCTATAAAATAAATAAATACATATACGAGGATATATATTTAAGCTTACACTGATTTAGTGTATATGAAAAACACAAGCAGTATGACTATTACACAAATAAATTTTAAGCTTATCTAGTATAAACAGTGTAATGTGGCTTGGACCTAATGCTGTCATCAGCTTGTAAAATGAATGATCGCAAGTATGCTACTAATAGACATTGCCACTCCCAGATTTAGGATGGAAAGAATGCTTCAATTATTAATACCCATGAACACAACATTTAATTTTCCAGTCACTCCTGAATTCCATGAAAAATTACATCTACTACTTTCCAAGGTACTAACAACCAGTATTTATGGAGTGCATTCTTTAGTTAGATAGCCACGTTTTTTCCACCAATTCTAAACTCTCCTAAGGCAAGTTCCTTAACTTAATACCATTGACTTCAATGGGAAAAATTTTTATGCATTCCCAAATCTCTGAATTTCTGTTTACTTGCACTTAATTGATATCACATTCCCTTAAAATAGAGATGATAGGGGCACCTGTGTGGTTCAGTCAGTTAAGTGTCTGCCTCCTGACCAGGTCATGATCTCAGGGTCCTGGGATGGAGCCCTGAGTCAGGCTCCCTACTCAGCGGGGAGTCTGCTCCTCCCTCTGCCTCTTCCCTTAACACACCTCCCCAACTCGTGCTCTTTTTCTCTCTCAAGTAAATAAATAAAATCTAAAAAAAAAAAAAAAAATAGAGATGATAACCTCAATATTTAAAATTGGCTAACATAGTCAATTTTCCTTTATTACTTATTTTATAGTATGATTACTCACATGATCTTGTTATTTCATAGTTTAATGACCAAAACAGAACATACATATAATACCTAATGTTTACGCAATTTAAATTTTAATGCATACAAAAAAGAACAAGTAAAACAATGCAAATGATATCTCACCAAACAAGTTGACCTCACAGCATGATGCACTTGACACTGACTGTCATAAACTATCACACCAAGAGCTAAGAAAAAAATGTAACACTAGACGAGAGGCACCAACTACAGGACTGCAAGGGTGACTACATGGTGGCTCTCCCTAAAAGTTCTGGAAGGAAAAACTGAAGTCATTCCTTGTAAAAGTGAAAAAGTGCCTCATAAGCTAAGAGTTTTAACTGAAACGCCTTATAAAGTAGAATGCTCATAATTTTAATGAGTATATAGAAAAATAATAATCATTTCCTACACAAAGATACCTTGTATATATACTGGTACACTTAGCTATCTATTGAATAAGTATGAGAAATATTTTAAATACTTATGCTAAATCATAATTTGTTAAAGTAAAAACTCAAATTATATGGAAGTAATAGAAAGAATAAGAACATAGAACTTTGTATACAAGGATGACGATCCTAACCCATTATTAAGAGTTTTACAAGAGGAAGAATGAAGCTCTGTCCTACCACTCATTTGGGAGCAGCTGGCGAACACTGAGATATGGATGGTGATGTTAGTAGAACACATTCTTTGATCCTGAGATAATGCATGCCTTCACTTCTACTATGCTTTTAAGGAGCCAATAATTCTTTAATGATTCTTTAATCCTAGAGGACATTTTTTAAAAGCATAAGATTGCCCAGAGTGTCCTTTCTTAACAAAGAATCAATCTTAAGCTCTATAAACCTGTTTTATCAGCAGATAGTTTCTTAGAATATTCTTAGTGTAAGACCTTGACCATTCAAAATTCCTTGGAAATAACTCTTCTAAATAGGCAAATTTTCCAAATACTTTATTTTTTTTTATAAATTAATTTTTATTGGTGTTCAATTTACCAACATACAGAATAACACCCAGTGCTCATCCCGTCAAGTGTCCCCCTCCGTGCCCGTCACCCATTCACCCCCACCCCCCCGCCCTCCTCCCCTTCCACCACCCCTAGTTCATTTCCCAGAGTTAGAAGTCTTTATGTTCTGTGTCCCTTTCTGATATCTCCCACACATTTCTTCTCCCTTCCCTTATATTCCCCTTCACTATTATTCATATTCCCCAAATGAGTGAGAACATACACTGTTTGTCCTTCTCCGATTGACTTACTTCACTCAGCATAATACCCTCCAGTTCCATCCACGTTGAAGCAAATGGTGGGTATTTGTCGTTTCTAATGGCTGAGTAATATTCCATTGTATACATAAACCACATCTTCTTTATCCATTCATCTTTCGATGGGCACCGAGGCTCCTTCCACAGTTTGGCTATTGTGGACATGGCTGCTAGAAACATCGGGGTGCAGGTGTCCCGGCGTTTCACTGCATCTGAATCTTCGGGGTAAATCCCTAACAGTGCAATTGCTGGGTCGTAGGGCAGGTCTATTTTTAATTCTTTGAGGAACCTCCACACAGTTTTCCAGAGTGGCTGCACCAGTTCACATTCCCACCAACAGTGTAAGAGTGTTCCCTTTTCTCCGCATCCTCTCCAACATTTGTTGTTTCCTGCCTTATTAATTTTCCCCATTCTCACTGGTGTGAGGTGGTATCTCATTGTGGTTTTGATTTGTATTTCCCTGATGGCAAGTGATGCAGAGCATTTTCTCATGTGCATGTTGGCCATGTCTATGTCTTCCTCTGTGAAATTTCTCTTCATGTCTTTTGCCCATTTCATGATTGGATTGTTTGTTTCTTTGGTGTTGAGTTTAAGAAGTTCTTTATAGATTTTGGAAACTAGCCCTTTATCTGATATGTTATTTGCAAATATCTTCTCCCATTCTGTAGGTTGTCTTTGAGTTTTGTTGACTGTATCCTTTGCTGTGCAAAAGCTTCTTATCTTGATGAAGTCCCAATAGTTCATTTTTGCTTTTGTTTCTTTTGTTTTCGTGGATGTATCTTGTAAGAAGTTACTGTGGCCAAGTTCAAAAAGGGTGTTGCCTGTGTTCTCCTCTAGGATTTTGATGGAGTCTTGTCTCACATTTAAATCTTTCATCCATTTTGAGTTTATCTTTGTGTATGGTGCAAGAGAGTGGTCTAGTTTCATTCTTCTGCATGTGGATGACCTTTTTCCCAGCACCATTTATTGAAGAGACTGGAAGAAAGACAGACGATCCAAATACTTTATTTTTAAATTTTTATTTAGTCAAGAGATAGAGAGAGTGAGCATGAGCAGGACAACAGGAAGAGGGAGAGAGAGAAGCAGACTCCCTGTTGAGCAGAGTCCAACGTGGTGCTCCATCCAGGACTCCAGGATCATGACCTGAGCCAACAGAAGACGCTTAACTCATTGAGCCACCCAGATGCCTCCCCCCCCTTTTTTTAAGGTTTTATTTATTTATTTATTTATTTATTTATTTATTTATTTATTTATATTTTGCTTTTTTGACAAATAGCGAAAGTCTCTTTAAAAATTTTTTTTTCAAAAACCTTTCTCAAATTCAACACCTACTTTTCTGACATCGCTATGGATATTCATTAATATATAATGGATATTGTAGTTCCCTTAGGGAAATGTAGGGTTATTGGTGCCCTCAATAAATGATCCTAATATTTAGGGTTTTCAGCTCTTATGTTTGTTCTTTTTATTTCTTTCTCATACTTCAATGTCAAGCAGAATTCTTGCTATCACTTCTGTTTTCTGTGTTCTTTCTTCTATCTTCTCCAAATTTCTTTTAAATATTTCATAGTAATTTATACATAAAAATTGGAAAAAGTAAATAGCCTTTGAATGAGGGTGTCTAGGACCTCATTACTTAATTAAATAAGCTCTAGTGAATTAACTTTTTATATAACTTTTGGCTCCTCAGACACCATTGTTTCCTGATTCTTGACTTTATTCCAGAGAAAATGTTGCCAAGTCTCCTAAAAGATATGGAGCATTATTCCTGTTGGTATTTCAAAATGTCTTCCAATAAAGCTAGATATTTATTTAAAATAATATGTAAAGATTTTAAAAATGCAGCCTCAAGCTTTGAGTTTGACATGCACATTATTAAATAATACAACTATGTATTAGACATGCCTGGAGCATAGACATTACTGTCCTAACTGATATCCAACATTATCCATCTGAAGTTGGATAGATCTGTGTGATTAATTTTATGTGGCAACTTGACTGAACCACAGGATGGTAAGATAGCTGGTTAGATATTACTTCTGGGTATATCTGTGAGGATGTTTCTGGAAGATATTAACATTTGAAGTAATGGACTGAGTAAACCTGATTGCCTTCCCCATTGTGTGTGGGGGCATAATCCAACCCATTAAAGGCCTAAATAGGATAAAAAGATACAGAAAGGGTAAATTCTCTCTTTCCGCTTGATTGTTGAGCTAGAACATTGGTTTTCTCCTCCCCTGGTACAGTAATTCACACCATTGGCAATCCATTTCTCAGGCCTTTGGATTTGAACTGGAGTTGTACCACTGGCTTTTTGGGTCTTCAGCTTACAGATGGCAGATCAGAGGACTTCTCAGCCTTCATAATTGCTTCTGAGCCAATTCCTCATAAAACATAAATGAATGAATGAATAAATAAATAAACAAATACTTCTGTTTCTCTAGAGAACTCTAATATAACCTGCAAGAGTACACAGCCAGTCACCATCAAGCCCAAACAATCTCAAATTTGCTATGGGCTTTCAGACAGCCTACTTGCCTCGCATACTCCTAAGAGTACTTACTGTACTCTTACTATAGGTATTAACTGTACATATAGCTAGACTAATGCCCCTTTCACCCTCAAGTTTGTTCTAGCTTTTTATCATTTCCTAAGAACCTAAGCCTTTGGGGCCATTACACTTCTTATGCCCAGCCTGAATGAGTTATAAGAGTGGTGAGTTTTAAGTTAAAGAGTTTACACTTTGGTAGGGTCTGTTAAAGTCCATTAAATTAAAAAAAAATACAAGGCCAAAGTTTTGCTTTCTAAAATTTTATTTGATAATATTGCATAAAATGAGCTAGAGGGGATAGTTTTTAAGCAGAGAGATTGGTTAAAAAAGAAAATGGTGCAAATGTGAAGAATTGAAAATAATACTAGATGGGATGCCTGGGTGGCTCAGTGGTTGAGCATCTGCCTTGGGCTCAGGTTGTGATCCCAGGGTCCGGGGATCGAGTCCCACATCGGGCTCCCTGCATGGAGCCTGCTTCTCCCTCTGCCTAGGTCTCTGCCTCTCTCTGTGTGTCTCTCATGAATAAATAAATAAAATCTTAAAAAAAAAAGAAAATAATACTAGAAATAGTGACATATATCAGAGAGATTATATTTATAGAATTGACAGAACTTAAATGGTGTGAGGCCTAACAGTGAGAGGAATTGAATACAATATTCAAGTTTTAAGTCTGAGGAATTAGTGGCATGATAACTTCATATAAAATAGCAGACAAGAGAGACATAGTAGAATATAGATGATTAGCTTACATTTTGAGTATTAGAATATATATCTCCAGATAAAATTACTGTTAAGAGGATGGAAAGACAAGCTACAGACTGGAAAAAAAATTTACACCACTTACAAAGAACTAGTATCTAAAATATAGAGATAACTCTCAAAACCAGTAAAAAAAAAAAATCAATTTAGAAAACAGGCATGGGACGCCTGGGTGGCTCAGTGGTTTAGCCCCTGCCTTCAGCCCAGGGCATGATCCTGGAGTCCAAGGATCGAGTCCCACACTGGGACCGTAAAATTTTAAATGATGGCAAAACCAAATGCTGGCAAAGATATGGAGGAATTGAATCATCCATATTACACTTCTGGGGATTTAAAATGGTACATCCATTCTGGAAAACAGTTTGGTTGGTTTTTTTTGGGGGGGGTATTTTTTTTTATTAAAAATGCAAAAGCCATAAAACCCATTAATTCCTCTCCTAGGCAATACCCCAGACAAATGATGGTTGTGTTCATCCAAAAATGTATACATGATCTTTACAGCAGCTTTATTCCTAATAGCCAAAAACTTAAAACAATCCAGATATCCTTCAAGAAGTTAAGGGTTAAACAAACTTGAGCACATCATATCATGGAATACTACTCAGTAATAAAAGAACTTGGATGAATCTCTAGAAAATTCCACTGAGTGAAAGAAGACAATCCAGAAAATTACATACTGTATGATTCTATTTATATGAATATATAACATTGTTGAAATGACAAAATTATAGAAAGGGAGAACAGATTAGTGGCTACCAAGGATTAAGGTGGGAGTAGGATTGGAAATAAGTAAATGTGACTATTAAAGAGCAACATGACAAATTCTTTTTTTTTTAAGATTTCATTTATTCATTCATTCATGGGAGACACAGAGAGAGAGAGAGGCAGAGACACAGCCAGAGAGAGAAGCAGGCTCCATGTAGGGAGGCTGACGGACTTGATCCCAGGTCTCCAGGATCAGGCCCTGGGCTGAAGGCGGCGCTAAATCGCTGAGCCACCCGGGCTGCCCAACACGACAAAGTCTTGTGGTGATGGAAATGTTTTGTATTTGACAGCATCAATGTCAATATCCTGGTTTTAATATTGTACAATAGTTTTGAAGATGTCTTTACATCTCTAAGAGATATTATTACCTTTGGGGGAAATTTGGAAAAGGGTACACAAATATTATTTATTACAAATGCTTCTGAGTCTGCTATTATAATAAAATGCTGGATTTTTAAAAATTATACTTACATACACATTTCTTGGGATTAGATATTAGACATCCTGATAAGTTTGGCTCTTTATCTCTTATGTTCCTAGATTTCTGGGTTACTGTTGTAACAAATATTATTTAAATGGATCATAGCATGAGTTTTTTTTTTTAAAGATTTTATTATTTATTCATGAGAGACACAGAGAGAGAGAGAGAGTCAGAGACACAGGCAGAGGGAGAAGCAGGCTCCTCTCAGGGAGCCCGATGCAGGACTCAATCCCAGGACCCGGGGATCATGACCGGAGCCAAAGGCAGGTGCTCAACCACTGAGCCACTCAGGCGCCCAGCATGAGTTTTTTAAATGTCTTTGAGAAGCTTGGCAATATTTTTAAGACTAAAAGTCTAGCACTATGGAGTTACTCCTACCATAATATAATAATGATATTTTATCTTCCATTCCAGCAGCCTAAAATCTTTTCTACTGAAGTATAATTGATATGTAACATTACATTCATTTCAGGTGTACAACATAACAATTCAATATCTGTATATATTGCCAAATGAACACCACAATCACTCTAGTTAACAACTGTCACCATAAATATTTATTTAAAACATTTTCTTTAAAAAAATAAATAAAAAATAAAACATTTTCTTGTCATGAGAACTTTTAAGTTCTGTTCTCTTAGGAAGTTTCAAAAATGCAATATGGTATTAATGATAGTCACCATGCTGTACATTACATCCCCATGCACATGGCTTATGTATTTTATAAGTGGAAAATAACCCCCTTTAGACTCACTTCTCCCATTTTGCCCAACTCCCCCCACCCCACATTGATTGATTTGCAGATATTGAACAAACCTTGCACCCCTAGAATAAATCCCACTTAATCATGATGTATGATTCTTTTAATCCATTGTTGAATGCAGTTTGCTAATATTTTATGAGGATTTTTGCATCCTTGTTCATCAGAGACATTGACCTATATATATATATATATTTTTTTTTCTTATGACATCCTTCTCTGTTTGGTGTCAGGTTAATAGTGGCTTCATGAGTTTGGGGTGTTCCCTCATCTTCTACCTTTTGGAAAAGTCTGAAAAGAATTGGTATTAATTCTCCTATAAATGTTTGATAGAATTCACCAGTGAAGCCACCTGTTCCTAAACTTTTTTTGTTGGGAGCTTTTTGTTTATTGACTGAATCTCTTTAGCAGTAATTAGTCTGTTCAGATTTTGTAATTCTTCATGATTCAGTCTTGGTGGGTTGTATGCTTCTAGAGATTTATCTATTTCTTCTAAATTGTTAAATTGTTGGCAATATAATTGCTCATAGTAGCTTAGGATTCTCTGTATTTCTGGGTATCAGTTATAACATCTCTTTCACTTCTGATTTTATTTATTTGAAATATCCCTCTTATTTCTTAGTGAGTCTAACTAAAGCTTTGTCATTTTTGTTTCTCTTTTCAAAGAACCAGCTCTTAGCTTCACTGATCTTTTCTATGATTTATCTCTATTTTACTTATTTCTTCTCTGACACTTGCTATTTCTTTCCTCATGGTAGCTTTGTTCTTCTTCTAGTTCCTTGAGATGCAAAGTTAGGTTGAGATTTTTTCTTGATGTTAAAATCTTTTGACAATCACAAACACTTAATATAAGATTGTAAAGGTACTAAAACTATCAGGCAAAACCACTTTGATTCTTCTTTTACGTTACTGATGAATTATGTATGACTCTTGCCTGCTTCTCTTATTGCAGTACACATTAAATAGCTGAAAATACCATATACTAGATGCTAGTTTTAATGTTTTTTTCACCTTAAAGTGATTTTTGTTACTGATAAGTTGTGCATCCAAGAGCTTTTATTAAAGCTCATCTATGGAAAAAGTCAATAAGGGACCAAAAAAAAAGTCATTCAAAATATGAATAGCTCTCTTTAAAAAAAAAAGAAATGTCTTTACTCAGTCTGTCAACTTGAGTCAGGAAGAAATTTAAACTTAGAGATTTCAGATTTTTTTCCTAACCAGTTTTTCCATTCTTTGTACCTTCTACATTCTTTGTCTCTTATGTAAAATGTCTGAAGAAACACACAGGAGTCCTACGCGTTCTGAGTAAGAAAAGAATAGTTGTGGTTTGTGTTCAATGACAGGTTACTTGTGCAACTTCAAAAACCATGTAATTTTCATGGCTTTGCTCATAAGTATTGCATAAAATAAGTCTACAAGTTATCTTATGGTTATCACTGGGTCCATTAACCAATGCCTGAATATTTTTATTTTTCTGTTTTTTTAAATATGCACAGTTCCCAGAAGAATTATTTTACTGTAGAAAAAATACATTTTAAACAAGCAACTTAGTTAAATTCCAGAGAAAAACTTTTAATTTGTTCAGGATGAACAAAATTATTACAAGGGGATGGTTATTTTGCATCAAAAACTACTACGTGCAAACTGACAGAGAACATGAAACTAAGAAATTGTCTGAGAAGGGGCTCCTGGATGGCTCTGTTGGTTAAGCATCTGCCTTCTGTTCAGGTCATGATCCCAGGGTCCTGGGATCAAGCCCCACCTGCTCCCTGCTTAGTGGGGGGTCTGCTTCTCCCTCTTCCACTCCTCTCCTTGTGCTCTCTCGCTCTCTCTCTCTCAGGCAAATGGCTAAATAAAATCTTCTTTAAAAATTATCTGAGAAGACAGAGCTAATAAGTAGCTTCATATATTTCTTGAGGAAAGCAATGGATATGAACTGAAAGAAATCCATCCCCAAAATATTCTCCGCTGGGTGTTACCCCAGGGCCAAGCCATCGAAATGCTGACCTTCACAAGATGCCTAGGTCCCAGAGAGAACCAAACTAGAAACTTTTCAAAGTGAAAGTGCTAATCGTACATATTAACCTTCTATCCAATGTTTGTCCTCAAAAGGGCCCCTTAGAAACACAAGCATTGTCATTTCAAAAGCCTAAGACAGATGCCATTACTCACATTGTCCACTACTCCCTGTATCAACTATCTAAATGCATTCTTCGGGACATGTTTGTCCTCTCTCCATTTTAGGAGCCTTTTGTACTGCTTAAAGGCTTAAGATCAATGATGGCTAAATATAGAATAACATCCAAGTAAATTTGCATTCTTCACATTTCTTGAAATCTGCATGAAAATCTTAAAAAATTGGTGACACTGTAGAGCAATGGTGGTGGTGGCAGCCAAGCAGAGCCAGGCCGCAGAGGCCCCCAAAGTGCTGCTTCTGTGGGGCAAGCCCGCTGCCCTGGGCCCCTCCCGGAGGCCGCCTGCAGGGGTGCCAGGCGCGCAAGCGACCCGCCTTATGCACCTGAGCCCCAGGAGGAGGCGCTGCGCAGGAAAGAGAGCAGCAGCCCAGCCTGCCAGAGACCTCAAGAAAGCTCGAATGAGGGAGCTGGAACAGCAAGTGGTAGATTTGGAAGAAAAGAACCAAAAACTTTTGCTAGAAAATCAGCTTTCACAAGAGAAACCTCATGGCCTTGTAGCTGAGAGCCAGGAGTCAGGACAGTGGTTGGGGATGGAGTGAGGCCGCAGCAGGTGCAGGCCCAGCTGTCACCCCTCCAGAGCATCCCCCCATGGATCCTGACAGCGTTGACTCTTCAGACTCAGTCTGATACCCTGTTGGGCATTCTGTTCAACTTGGATCCAGCCATGTCCTTCAGACGTCCTTCCCCAGAGTCTACCAGCCTGGAGCAGCTTCCGGGGGTCCACCCAGAAGGACCCAGTTCCTTCCCGGCCTCCCCTTCTCCATCACTGGGGACCTCATCAGCCAAGCTGGAAGCCATTAATGAACTTATTCCTTTTGACCACGAATATACCAAGCCCCTAGTCTTAGAGATACCGTATCTCTGAGTCAGAGACCCAAGCTAATGTGGTAGTGAAAATTGAGGAAGCACCTTTCAGCCCCTCAGAGAAAGATCTCCCTGAATTCACTGTCTCAGTGAAGGAAGAACTTGTAGAAGATGACTCCATTCCAGAGCTGGGCACCTCAGATCTACTTTCATCCAGCCGCTGCCTGAAGCCATCTTCTCTTCTGGATGCTTAGAGTGACTGTGGATATGAGGGGTCCCTTTCTCCCTTCAACGACATGTCCTCACTGCTTGGTGTAGACCATTCTTGGGAGGACCCTTATGCCAATGAACTCTTTCCCCAGCTGATTAGTGTCTAAGGAATGATCAGTGCTGTTACCCTTTCCCTTGACCCTTATACTGCCTGAAGATAGCAGAGAAGCCTGTGCTTCGTTTAAAAAAGCCAATGTAGGGATCCCTGGGTGGCACAGCGGTTTAGCGCCTGCCTTTGGCCCAGGGCGCGATCCTGGAGACCCAGGATCGAATCCCACGTCAGGCTCCCGGTGCATGGAGCCTGCTTCTCCCTCTGCCTATATCTCTGCCTCTCTCTCTCTCTGTGTGACTATCATAAAAAAAAAAAAAAAAAAAAAAAAAAAAGCCAATGTAGAGGGTATACAGTCCTAGGGAATTCTTCTAAAGTATTTGTCTGTTCAAATCTTATAGGTCACCTCAAGTATTGTCTTTTGTCATCTAGCAGTGCTAGGTACTCAGATATATTACTATAATCCAGAATTACAGCTTTTGAGGTGGTACCTGTATCTTAAGGGCGGTAGTCTGACCTAAAATTCTTATGTAAGCATCATTGGACAAGTGTCTTAGACATGAAATTTGAGTGGGCCTTTAATATTTCTTTCCCTCGTCTTGGCATCCCAAGCTGGCCTCCAATTTCAGGTCCTTTAGTTTGCTTCTGCAAGCAGAGAACACCTATCTAAGGGGGCTCCTTTCCCTCATGGACAGTTCAAGTAAAGATCAAGAATCTTTTGTATAACTGTGAAAATTTACTATGTAAATACTTGATGGAATTTTTCCCTGCTAGTGTAAGAGAGGAACAGTGCTCTGGTTACAGTGCTTTCTCCATTTATTTAAAACAACCTGTGCAATTAAAAAAGTGCAATGCAAAAAAAAAAAAAGATTAAAAAAAATTGGAGCACAGTTCTACCTTAAAAACTACCACCTGCAGGGACACCTGGGTGGCTCAGCAGTGGGGCATCTGCCTTCAGCTCAGGTCGTTATCCCGGGATCCAGGATCAAGTCCTGTATCAGGCTCCTTGCGGGGAACCTGCTTCTCCCTCTGCCTGTGTCTCTGCCTCTCTCTGTGTGTCTCTCATGAATAAATAAATATTTTTTAAAAAGCTACCACCCGCATATACAATTGACTATTAGGTTTAATTAATTTTAAAGATATCATTAATTTTGAAATTTATTAATTTTATTAAAACATTTTATTTTATTTTTTAAGATTTATTTATTTATTCATTCAGAGAGAGCGAAGAGAGAGGCAGAGACACAGGCAGAGGGAGAAGCAGTCTCCATGCAGGAAGCCGGATGTGGGACTCGATCTAGGGTCTCCAGGATCATACCCCGGGCTGCAGTCGGCGCTAAACCACTGTGCCACCGGGGCTGCCCTAAAACATTTTATTAAAAGATGTATTTGTTATAGTTAATTAAGTCTTAAAATATTTTTTAAATTTCATCTTCAGGGACAAAATAGCATGTTGGAGATACGTGCTGTAAAAGAATCTAATCTGCATCACTCTGAGGAATGACAGATATGTTGTCTAACCATAGACATAAATTTCAGTCTAATTAGAAACATAAAGAAACGCATTTGCTAAAGCTACATATGCAGTCAGGGGATTAATCCAAACCTGTAGTGTGTGAAGAATCAGTTTTTGTTCAACCACAATCCAAGTCCATGCGCTGTTCCTTTGTGTTTTAATTCAGACCAATCATATTAATGCTCCTTTTTGGATGGGATGGGGGTGGTGAAAACATTATAAATAAACTTCCAAGGTGGAAGATGATAATTCCTGTGTTACAAAACAATTTTATAGTAGTAACCTTATTCAGAAAGTCTATGTACATTTATTTAGTTTTAAAATTTTCTCAAACCAAAAAAAAAAAAATAAAAATAAAATTTTCTCAAACCTAACACATGAAAATTTTTAAAGATCCCATAAAAAACTCCAAAAGTGAATCAGCTAATCTCCTCTATATTTTTAATGCTAGAACCCTAGGAAAACTATCTGAAAAGTAGGATTAATCAATTTATTTAACATTTGGACTCACATAAAGTAATAAATCCACCTAAGTAATAAATTCACTAAGTTAAAGCCCATGCTCTATGCAAAATTTATGTTATAAATGTATCTACTGCTACTGTAAAAATCTTCCTTATACTTCAGAATCATACAGCTTAGTTTTCATCATTCTTATGTTTCAGATATTTTTTTAAGGAAGAAAAGAGTCCCTGGATATCAGACTTTTATGAGCATATCCAAATTTGCATTTCTTATTTTACAATCCCAGAAAGACACTAAATATTAAATAATTATAGATCCAAAAGCCCATTCAGAAAGCATCTAAGCATCTCTCCTAATCTAACGTTCAACAATGAGTGAATCATGCCTATTTTGCCCCCAGTAAATTTCAATGACTCCTTTCCAAAAGAACGTTTGTCATCAACTATTCCTATTTCCCCTGCTGCATGATTTTTCTTGGTGCATACAATTTTCTATGCACAAATATACCATAGCACTAATCATAGAGGATTACATTAACTACTTAGTTGTACATCTCTTCCACTACACTCCAAGTTCATTGAGGACAGGGTCCACATCCATTGTTTTTTTTTATTCCTGGCCCATAGGAGATCAGTGCACAGTTCCTCAGCTGTTTTTTAAAACTGATTTGTCTTATTATCCTTTGATGGAATCTCCTCCTTGGCAGAGACAGTGCCATTGTTTTTTGTCACTTCCTTTATACGCTACATTGTAGACAGTATCTTAGGTTACAGAGTTGACTCCTGATTCACAGGTAAATCCATAGGAGTTCTAGCCTTTGAGTGTGAGCCAAGGGATTTAAAGGAAGGAAACACAAAGGGCCACACAGCAGTGACTCAATCCGAAGGAGTGACAGCTTAAATTACTTCTCCATTTATCGTACTTGTCTGTCTTCCTCCTACCCAAGTGATAGTTATTCTATTAAGCTCTGGGATTATACAACTATTAAAAGCAAATTATAAGTCAAAAACATTTCTTCCCTTTAGCAAATCATACATCAATAAAGAAACCTCAAAGAAAGAAGGTTCTGTGAATATAGTAGGGTTTTCTAAATAATTAGTTCTCGTAAGGTGTAGGATTTGACATTTTTCCAGTTGATTCTCAGGAGTTTAATCATTTTAACTCTTACTACGGTTTGGTATATTTTACTAACCACACAAAGTTCAATATCAAACTCTAAAGGTATCCTGTCCAAAATAAAATTAGCTGCTGGAAGGCAGCTCTGAAGGATTAGGTGGAAAAGGGCCACCTTTCTGTTTAAGTGGATCTGGCTCATGTCTACTCAATCTATCTGACAGTTTAATTGGTCCTACCTTTTTGTTCAAACAAGCTGACTTTCTGGTAAGATTCTTTTGTCTCCCTGATTTGTTGTGCAACCTAATGTAAAAGTGTGTAACTATAATTATCATATACAAATGGATACTCCCTCCTGGATTTATAGAAATACAAGAGCATAATAAAAATGAACTTACATTGGCATTTATAGTATTTAACTATCAAGCAGGTGGTAATTCATTTTTTAAGAGAAACTCTTAAATAGAAATGGCTAGTATATTTACATTTCTTTCCATCTGAAATTTGGGACATAATCGTGATTCACTTGTCCACCTTCCCACACACTTTCATCATGAATTAAATAGGTTTGCAGTTCTGCAAGGATTTGGGACCTAGAGCAAAACAATCTATTGTAAATCTTAGCCTAAAATACTCCCTAGATGTCTAGGAATGGGTAAACAATACTAAAGTCTGCCTTATTACTAGAGTAAAAATTTTTTTTATCCAAAGCAAATGGTAGATGAAATGACACGCTTAATTGAGTGTTTTGAATAATTGAAACCACACAAAGGATATTAATTTTAAAAGGATCAAATTGTAGCAAAATGCACTCAACACCAAAAAATGCCCTAAATATAATAATGTGCATAGTCTCTCCTACTTATTAGCATTATCTGTTATGGTAAATGGTTATTTCAGTATCTTAACCTGGTTTCTCAAAAAGCAAAGCCTGACACAGAGACTTTCATGTAGTAGTTGATCTGAGAAAGAGTAGAACAAAAAGAATAAAATAGAGAGGAAGAATTTTCAGCATCGGAAGCAACTCTAGCTCCATACCATGGGATCTTCTGAGTACTATATTAGAACTGTATTCCTCTATTACTAAAGGGGTAGGTATTTGTTTATTGACTCCCATCTTACACCAATTCCAACAGAGTTAACTCCCACATTTCCTATTGTCCATCTTGGAAAGTCCAGTGGGTTCCTTCTGGCAGAAAATGAGAAATCTAAGGCACTAACTTGAAAAGGACATGTGTCAAACCACTCCTGAGTAAAGTGGATCCAAATCTGTGTAGAATTTGTTACAACATTGTTATTGGGATAAGCTACTGGTGAAGACTATTTAAAGTGGTGCATAGGGGATCCCTGGGTGGCTCAGCGGTTTAGCGCCTGCCTTTGGCCCAGGGCGTGATCCTGGAGTCCCTGGATCAAGTCCCACATCAGGCTCCCTGCATGGAGCCTGTTTCTCCCTCTGCCTGTGTCTCTGCCTCTTTCTCCCCCTATGTCTATCATAAATAAATAAAATCTTTAAAAAAAATAAAGTGGTGCATAAATGAGTCATCTGGTGATTTGAATTCAAGATACAGTGAAAGATCACTATTTTTCATATATTGTAGTACTTCCCAGGACCCAGACCTCTTTTTCAACTTATAATGCGGAACTTGAGAGTCTTTTTTATAAACAGAAGAATGAATACTAAAATTTTATTTCTCTCTATGCTAATCCATGAACTAGAAAGTATATGATCAAAAATGAATAAAATGATTACATTTACAGAATAATGTGTTCCTCAAAAAGAAATAATTAGTATTAATATGTTCATAAATGTAAATATTTCCTTTTTCTTTTTTTTTGACTTTTAGATATTGCAATGCCGACAGCAGAAAATCTTCTCAATGCTTGTAAGTTCATTAACAAAGAGTAATTTTCCAGTGAAATTTAATTCCCTGGATGGCAAAAAAAGACTTCCACTTGACAATCAATATGGTACCCATAAGGATATCGTGGGAAGTCTGCTTTTAGAAATGTAAAAATGTGACTGTGGTTGGTCTTAAATAGACTGATATCATTGATTAAATTGACTGATATAAATTGATTTTAAATGAGAAACACAGGATTACATGGCATAATGACAGATGGGATCTATGGACAAGTAGTGATAATGAAGAATTTAGGATCTAAAACCAGCTGCACATCAGTTTTGAGCCCCAGATCCAACACATCCTAACTGGATGGTTAACATTAGTTTCCCAAACCCCCAGTTCCAAGATGTTGCAATGACATAAGAAGATAGCACAAGTAAGGTACTTACAAAAGTATACAGTTCATAATAAGCACTCAGTAGATGTTGGTTGTATTTTTTTACTCTACCTATAAAAACTTTAGGCCTAGGAACTCACTATGGAATTCTGATCATGCGAGCCAACCTTAGTGAGCTGGGACTTACATGCAAGTAGCTTCCTTGCTGACCAAGACACTCTGCTTCCACTTTCTCTACAACCACTGTGGGAAATTTGATCCCCAGGGTTGCCAGAACCTATAGCAGGCTGTCAGAGAAGCACTGCCCTTATCTGGGCATTGAGACTAATTAGGAGCTGGAAATCACTCTCCAGGGCCCAGTGACACCAACCATGATGGCTCTTAGTACCTTTCAGTCACCAGAAGAGTTATTTCTGAGCAAGCTGGGCAAAACTTAAGCACAAAGCTGTGTTAGATTATTTTTCTCTCCTGATGTATTTTGACTGAACAATCCTCAAGCTACTTAATAGGACATTTTTAAGTCAATCATTCCAATTGGAAATTTTAGTATGGATACAATCAAAATCCACAATTAAACATGTGTCAGTTTGGTAGAAGAGAGGTAATCAAGACAGGAGTAAAAATGGCAATAAGAAAGAGATCAGTCAATTTGTGCATCTGAACTAAGCAACCATTCAGATCAATATTCTGAATTTGACTTGGCCTATTTGAAATTTTAATTGTACTTTAAATAAAAAGTGAGAGGGGAATGGTAGGCAAGAAAAATCAAACAGGATTGAAGAAAGACTGGAGTTTGGTACGTGACAAAATATATTAAAGTACAGTAATGAGAGATGAGATGGAAGTTAGAAGGGTAGGGAGGGTGTAAGAGCTTGGTAGAGTCTTTGATGTTTCAGAAAGTGTCAACCATCAAGTCTTCATGATATTCCTTAAATTCTTGAAGTTTACCGTATGACCTTTTCTGAAATAACAAAAGCTACAAGGTGCCATTAAGATTTCAGCAGAGGTAATGACAAGGTAATATTGCAGAGCTGGCAGCTGGAAGCTTAACAGACACAACACTATGAGTAAATGAGAACTCAGAATGGAAATTGAGGCATGGATATAAATTAGATTACAATTCTGAACAAATGCACAAACAGGAAAGTAGAATCACCCAAGGGAGATTCTCCTAGCCCACAGAGAAGCATCTTTGTTTCCCTATTTCTCTGAAGCAAGTTGAGTTAAAGCCAACTTCCTTTAGGAGTTGTCCAAACCAAAGGGAGGATGGGGAAGAACCATTATACCTTTGGGTTCTGAGTTATTTGTTTTATCCTCTGAAGATTCCATGATAAGGGAGTGGAAAGAAAGAGGAAAAGAAAAGGGCGTCACAGTCACTGAGTCAAAGTGAGACTCTCTCATTCAAAAATAACAACCACCTAGGCTCTGCTTCAGCTAAGTGGTTTTTATAAAGAGGATGCCTTAATAATCAGAGGTTTAGATTGCATCAAAGAGAACAATCCCGTATCAGAAGCAATATACAAATTTAAGGACTTCAGAGGGCTAGCAAAGACCTTTTTAAAAGTCTACATGTCCTTCCCCTCTCCTCCTGATGCCTTTCCACCTTCCAGAAAGAGTATCTCAACCATATCTTGTAGTATCCCTATGAAACAATTGACCATCTACCCTCTCCAATTAATTTAAATGTTCTCATTCTTGATACAAATACCTTTCTCTAAGTCAGAGTTTCATAACCTTAACACTATTAGCATTTTGGGTCAGATAATTCTTTGTTTTAGGAACAGTTCTATGCATTATAGGATTTTTAGCGGCATCCCTGGCCTCTACCTACCAGTAGTGCACTCTCACACATAAATTATGACAACTAAAAATATTTCCAGATATTGCTAAATTTCTCTTGGGATTAGGGGTGGAGTGCAAAATTGTCCCTGATTGAGAACCACTGCTTTCATCTATGCCCACTGCATTGATTATGGCAAGTGTTTCTCATTCTCTAAATATTATGGAACACACCCATTACAGAAAGGGGTCTTGAAGTCAAATATCCTTTTTATTTCAAAATATCTTGTGGGTTATATGACATAGACTTCATTTCTACAAATATTTATTGAGCTCCTTATAGGTGGTAAGTTCTCTATGATAGGTCCTAGAAATATATATATTTTAAAAGATATGGTTCCTGCCCCCTAAAAAGTTTGATTAATGAGGCTGACAATCTCTAGTAAAAGATACCACAAATCTTTAACGAGCTCAGTGCTTTTGTTAGAGTAAGATGACATAGTCAAGAGAATCAGAAAGAGACAAAATAAAAGTAAAGTTGTACTATTACTACAGATTTGCTTTAAGGATTTAAAGAATCCAGTTTCTCTGGATCTAAATTGACACTTGAGGGACACATGGGTGGCTCAGTGGTTGAGTGTCTGCCTTTGACTCTGGTCATGATCCAGGGGTCCAGGGATCAAGTTCCACATCGGGCTCCCCGCAGGGAGCCCACTTCTCCCTCTGCCTATGTCTCTGCCTCTCTTTCAGTATGTCTCATGAATAAATAAATTAAATATTTTTTAAAAAATAAATTGACACTAGAGCGCAGTCCTGATGCAGAGAAGCATTTTACTTTGGGAAAAGTTTGGCTCTCTTCATGTGTTATTCTTTTTAGCCAGATATTGTGGATTGAACTTGAATGCAAACATGTTTCTGTTTACTCTCTCTTGTCAACATCTCATTGACATTCACAGCCATTCACCCTCTCTTATGAATGTTTCAGAGCAATCACTGCTTTAAACAACTGCTCACAAAATTAAAAGCACACATTTCTATATACAACTTAGTAACTGGTTAGCAATTCTTATCTTCCAAATGCAAACATTTCATTTCACTTGGTTCTTATAACAGACCATAGCAAGGCCATACAGATACACAGAGAGTATATGTAACTGATGAGGATGGAAGAGGAAGATGTCAATCTAATTTGAATGAATTCACAGGAAATCTCACGTCCTCAGTTAGACTGTGGGCTTTTCCTCAGTCAATCTTATTATGAGAGTTTGTTTACTATAGCAATGCATGCATAGGCAATATCAATATCATTATATGCTAATGAATTGTATTTTGAGCAGGTTGTGGACAACGGACAATAACTCCTTCTGGCAACAAGATAGCAGGGGGTATGGATGCCCAGGAAGGGGAATGGCCTTGGCAAGCTAGCCTTCAACAGAACAGTGTCCACCGATGTGGAGCCACTCTGATTAGTAACAGCTGGCTTGTCACTGCTGCTCATTGTTTTATAAAGTAAGCTTTGGACTACATAAAGCCTCAAAGCTACTCATGCACCAAAAGTCTGAAACATATCTTTCAAGAATATGGACATACATCTGAAACTAATGGTGTACTATATGTTGTCTATTGAGTTTAAATAAATGTTTTAAATTCAAAACAAAACAAAAAGTATATGGCCATACAACTATGCCTCCAACTGTTCAGTATTGTGGAGTATATTCTCAAAATAACTCAATGAATCAGTTTTAAAAAGAAGATATATTTAGGCTAGAAGAGGGTCTGTCAACAGTGGCACTATTATATGTTGTCCAAATGATTCTTTGTTTTGGGATGGCTATCCCAGGCATTATAGGATATTTAGGAACATCCCTGGCCCCTATCCACCAAATGCCAGTAGCATCCCCCCAGGATTGACAACCAAAAATGTCTCCAGTTATTGCCAAATGTCTCCTGGAGGACAAAATAGCCCTCAGCTGAGAATCACTAAGCTAGACTTAATTCAATTTTATAAAGAAATAATAAATCCTAAACTGAACACCGGCCTTCTATTTCTTTCTCATCATTATTTTATCTGGTCTTATTTATTTAATCACAGGTATATGAATTCATCTTGTATCACCCCATATATATTATAGCCCTACTTGAAATTATTAATTCTTTAAAGGAGTGCACCAAATGTTTGGTTTATTTTTACCCTTTTGTTTGATGTTTCCTTTTTTAAATTTCTATTGGCTTTATGTAGCACTTACTGGTTTTATTTTTAAATAAAAATCCCCTTTAAACTTAAGACTTTGAAATGTTCTAACAGCACTATTTTTCAGGGCTTAATACAAAAATCCTTCATTAACAAATTATAGTAAAAATCAGAAGCATCTTCCTCTTTATAGCTTTTAATGGTAATAGAGAATTTAGGCTACTTCCATAAGTTTACTCTGTCCCATAATCTTGCCCACTTTTTATTTAATCTTATTATCTTGTCTTATCATATTTATCTTTCTAAATACTCTTGAGCCTTTCTAGTCAGATAAAATTAGTTCCCATGGCTTGTTTTTTAAAATATAGCTTCTTGAAAAAATAAAAATATAGCTTATTGAATTATTCAGTCTATTTGTGTTGTTTTTATTTTTTCTTTTACATACAGCTTTACTTTTGTATGTTAAATGCACTATGGGTATTCAATACATACCTAATTTTTTTAAAACATATATTAATTCCTACAACTCTGAAATATAGGACTTTTAATAAATAAATCTATTTTCCGTAGGGCCAGTGATCCCAAAGAATGGAGTGTTAGTTTTGGACTTCTTTTAAGTGACCCACAAACACAGCGAAGTATCAAGGATATTATAATTCATGAAAACTACCATTATCCTGCACATGATAATGACATTGCTGTTGTACATCTGTCCTCGCCAGTATTATATACAAGCAACATCCGAAGAGCATGTCTTCCAGAAGCTACTTATACATTCCCACCCAATTCAGATGTGGTGGTCACTGGATGGGGAACATTAAAGTCTGATGGTGAGTTCCTAACCTTCCTTCATTACATTGTTTGAATTTGAGTTTTAAGAGTTAAAAAAAAAAAAACATTCCAAATCACAACTAAATCTGAGAGATACTCTCTCTGGATCATTTCAAAGAAGATAATGTGCAATGGATGGAAAAATATCCTCAACTACATTCATACAGAAACTACAATTTCATAGAACTTTTGCCATAATTTCCCTTAACAATGGCAGTTTTTATAGAAATGCATTATTTGAAGCAGTAATTCATTTTCCTCTATTTTATTTATTCATTCATTCAATAAACATTTATCTTGATTACCACCTTTATTCCAAACACCAGTATGCATGGTTTGGATATTTTAATGAATAAAAGAGGCAAATATTCCTGTCCTCATGAAGCTTACATTTTTAGCAAAACAAAGACAATAACCATGAAATATAACAAATAAGTACATTACACAGCATGTTTTGTGCAGGTAAGTACCATAGCAAACAATTAAAAAGGACTACAAAAAAATAAAAACATAAAAATAAAAACATAAAAAGGACTACAGAAGATTGGACATTTCTGATGGGGAGAAATGAGTAGCCCTAAGTGACAAGGCAATACCTAAGCAAAAATCATTTAAATATGTGTATCCCATGACCTTAATGATGTAAAGATTTAGTGGCAATTTATGTTCATAAATGCATCTGAAAGCAAGAAAAAATCTAAAATTAATTATAAGATTCAGAATTACAGTAACGGCAGAAAATCTTAGAATGATTATAAAATATATGCTTCTGGAATATGAATTTTACATTTTGTTTTCTAAGGCATACATGTAATCTGCTTTGTGACTAAGAAAGGAGACAAAACTAAATGGATGTTTTACATTGATTTGAAAATTGTACATAGTGTTAGGTACTAATAAACCTAGACAGAGATATTAATATTAACTTTAGCAAAAATTATATAATTTTCTTCCTTTAGGAACAAGTCCTAATATACTCCAAAAAGGATTAGTGAAGATTATAGATAATAAAACCTGCAACAGTGAAGAGGTATACAGTGGTGTGATCACACCTGGAATGTTGTGTGCCGGGTTCCTGGAGGGAAGTGTGGATGCCTGCCAGGTAAATCTGCCTATTCCATTTTCAAGATTGTTTTTTTGTGGGTTTTAATTCCAGTTTATTTGTTCAATTTTCTCAAAAGAAGAAATTTTTATATTTAATAAGATAGTTATTAAATTAAAATACTACAGGGCTAAACTGCTCTTACTGTTACAAGAAGCTGTCATGACGTAGGAGTGGGGAAGAGACTAAATCTGGAATAAGCAATAAAGAGATGAATGGAATATTGGTAACTTTAGTTAGATTGGTCCTCCTTCACTGAGAAGCACTCAACTGAATCCAACACCAAACCTAATGATCATGGAGCTTTCTTCTTTTGGGTGATTCCAACACTCTAAATAATTTGTTGACTTAACAATGCTTGTATAGCATCTCCATGTGGTAGGCACTGTTTTAAGCTCTTTACAAATATTAATTTATTTAAGTTATGATCATCCTGTGGCATGTGTTCATACTATTGTAAGTCCTATTTCTCAGATGAAGAAACTTGAGACAAGGAGATCAAATAAGTTGTTTAAACTCACAGGTATTAAGTAGTAGAACTCAGACTTCAGCAGAGCACACTGTGCTATAGAGTGTATACATAGTGAATGCTCCACTAAGCTGCCTTTCCTATGCTTAATATGCTTCAAACACCTCTGGTGCTATTTATAAGCAATAGTCTCAGAGTTAACAAAAGTACTACTGCAGTTAACTAGGCAAGCAGAATCAGTGGTAAATCCAGAAAGACCCTTTTTTTTATTCACTCATTTTAATGGACTACTCCATACCAGACACTGTGCTAGGTACAGAGGAGTTAAAAGTGAATAAAGCATTATCCCCGTACTCTAGAGTTAGAAGACATACAAACAAGTACTTACAATACATAATTATCATCTCCAATTACAGATTCCCATCCTTCCAACTGCCCCACTAACCTTATTCTTCCAAGTTATGACAATTTAAATCCTAGTTTCTCTCAATTTTCTCTATCCATCACCTTTAGCACCATGACTCTCTTCTAACCCTATGCAGCCTAGAGGTTTTATTATTTCAACCACTCCATTGACAGTACCCTCAGTGACTTCACCATCTTCTACTTCCCCACACCTATGCTAAATAATCTCCAGCCGCAGAGCAATATGATTATTTTATTGAGCTCCTGAGCACAACTAGAAGAAATCTGATAGCCTTGTAAACTGGTGTCATATATATCACAGCTGGGTCCTTAACACACTATAGAATTATTTAATACCTCCTTTATAGTCTATATCAGCCTTTCATTGCATTGTTTGAAAGTGATCCTATATGCCCTTACACCCCTTAACATATGACATTTCATCATACTAACTAGAAAAAAGAAATGAAAAAAGTCATGAGAGCTCCTTTAATTTCTTTTCTACATGATAAATTTATATTTGTACTTATCTTAACCTTCCAGGCTCAGGACAAACAAATTAATTACTTCTACGCTTCAAACCTAATATTTTGTCTGTATTCTTCACCCACTCTCTGTCTACACAAATATTTGAACTTTACATTACTTTGAACTTTCTTCCATATTTTCCAAACTGTCCCACTCCGATGGACTCTTCCACATTCCTATAAGTATTATTAGGTCTCTCCTTTAGTACATCCTACTTTATCTTTCTTTTTCCCTTCTTGGTCAAATCTCTACAAAATACTTTACCATCAGTGTTCCATAGTCTCAACTTATTTACTCTCTAACCCACTGCTTGCAGACTTTTGCCCTATCAGATCAGTGAAAGTATTTTAGCCAAGATTACTAATGACAATATAATTGCCAAATCCAATACACGTAGAGTGGAAGATGGACTGGAAGCAAGTAAGTTAGAGATACTGAGAACTATTAAAAGATCCTAAAAAAGGTAATAAGGGCTTCAACTAAGACACATTAGGAATGAAGAGACAAGACAGGTAGACAAGACTGCAGGAGTGATTAGAATTAAGGATGAGGGAAAAGAAGGAATACATGCTAAATTCCATGTTTCTCCCTGAGCAACTGGAAAGAAGATGTACAGGAGAAAAGGAAGTTTTGTGGAGAATGAAGTTTGGAGTGTGCTAAATTTGAAGTGCCTGTGAAATATCCAGGTATATATGTCCAGTGTGCCATTAGAAATAAAAAACCTTGAGCTCAAGAAAGAGTTCTGGCTGTAGATATATATCTGAAAGTTATCATCATCTTGTGGTGGTAATTATATTCAGGAGCACTGATACAAATTGCTCAGATACAGTATATAAAATAAGCACCTAAGTGATAGAACTCTGGTATAAATGCTTTTAAGGGACTAACAGGAAGAGGTAAGAAAGATCAGAAAAATAATAAGAAGAAGAAATTGGTTTCATGGGATTCCAGGGATCAAAAAAAAAGAGAGAGAGAGAGAATAGTTAATAGTGACACATGCTAAAGAGTAAGATAGATGCTAGGAAGAGTGTATCAACTTCAACAATAGTTTATTGCTAAAGTTTAGAAGGTTCTTTGGTAGAAAGAAAAACCATTTAGACGAAAAATAAGACACGAAAATGAAAATTTCAATATAAACTTCTACTTCAGAAGAAATCTGATAGCCTTTCAAGCCACTTAGCTACGAAAGGAAAATAATTAGAGCAATAGAAGAGGTCTTAAGATCAGAAAGGCTGTCATTTTTTTTTTTGGATGGGCAAAACTGGAAAAAAAAATGTATATGCCTGGTGGGGAAAGACAGTGGAGAAAAACAAACAAGAGAAGATTATTGATAGAACAGTGTCCTTGATCCAGAGCGCAGGTGGAGGGATTAGCCTTAGAAAGAACTAAGTATCTCCATTTAGCTGACATGGAGTATGAATACAGGTGTGGACTGATGCCAATGAGCTAGGAAGTCAAAAGAGACAGGACAAGAAATGGAGAGATTGCTATCTATTATTCTCCATTTACTCCATGAATTTGAAACTAAGAGATCAGATTCAGAGCGAGGGCACTAGATTTTTAAAAATTGTAAAATAAGCTTTGTGTACTATTGGTGGGAATGTAAAATGGTGCAGCCTCTATGGAAAACAGTATGGTGGTTCCTCACAAAAGTTAAAAATAGATTACCATATGATCCAGCAATTCCACTTCTTGATATATACTCAAAAGAAGGGGCACAAATAGATATTTGGACATTTAACCCATAGGAGCATTATTCACAATCCAAAAGATGAAAGCAACCCAAGTGCCCACTGATGGATAATTGGATAAGCAAAATGTTGTATATACATAAAACTGAGTATTATTCATCCTTAAAAAGCAAGGAAATGCTGACACATGCTACAACATGGGTGAAACTTAAAAACACTGTGTTAAGTGAGATAAACCAGCCACAAAAAAAATACTGACTGACTCCACTCAATATTGAAATATCTAGGGTTTTTTTTTTCCTTTTTCTGCATCTCCCTGACTTTATTACAGAAGAGAAAAATAAGCAGTATTCACCTTTACAGTATAGTAATTGTATGTATCCTTTTTCTCTCTAGGGTGACTCCGGTGGACCTCTGGTTGGTGCAGATCATAAAGGCACTTGGTTCCTTGCTGGCATTGTAAGCTGGGGAGATGAATGTGCTCTCCGAAACAAGCCTGGTGTCTACACTCGTGTAACATACTATCGAGATTGGATCTTGTCCAAAACTGGTCTCTAGTGCAGAAGTTCTTTATAAAGTTTGAAAATTATACCTTTTTCAGGTATAATTGTATACAAATTACAATTTGTACACAATACAATTGTACACAATACAAATACAATTGTATACAAATTACAATTGTAAACAATTACAAATATGTTTGTAATTCCCAAACCACATTTAACTTAGGATACCTTTCTTTATGTGCATTTAATGTTGCAAATATAAGGATATACAATTTCAGAACTATGAAAAATTTGTATGTTAGATTGTGAAAAGGGGCTAGTGACAGTAATGAACTAGGATGTATAATTTCCCCTTTACCCCTCTCCAGACTGAAGGTAATTATATGAACAAACATGGATTACAGTTTACTAAGGAGGTCTTCTCCACCGATTTGTAGACCCAGGTACCTCAGGAAATCATAGAATAGGTGTTGGCAATAAACTCCCTTCTGAGTGTATAAATAATCCCCTGCTGAATCTCAGGGCTGCCACACGATCCATGTGTTGGTAAGTTGCAGCCTAGTGAATTGCAGTGTAATGCCTATAAAAGTTCCCAAAGAAAATCTGTCTAGCTGTGTTCTTTCCAGTCTTCATGCCAATGTTAATCTCTTCCCTATCTACGGCTTCCTCACTCTGTTGACACAAAACAGCATGATAATCCCATGGGGTACGTTGAATTGATCTGTTCCTATTTCTCTTTTACATGTGAGGCCAAGATGTTTCTCACATAGAAGCACGTAATAGTAAAATTATCATCAGACACACGGGCTGTGTTTCACTATGTAGGCTTGAACATGCTATGCAGATAACATATAAGATATGTATTCCATATCTTCAATCTCTTAAAATTCCTCAATAATATCAATTACCAGACAGAATAAATAATATGGAAATTTTGCTTTCATTTCACTTTCCTTTTGCCCATACAGAAACATTCTAGCTGAGGGCACAGAGGTCTATAAATGCACTGTTAGGGCTCATGCCAACTTGCCACATAAACAGATCAGTTGGCTTTTTTCATGAATATTATCTTTTGGCAGTGAGTTCCCAGACTGTGTGTGGTCCAGGCCATATCTCTAAGTCAGTTTACTTTTCTCTTTTTCATCACCGAAAGCTACCACTAATAGCTTTTATTATGATATAGATTTTGTTCATGGACCCCAAGAACAATTATGTTAATATAGTAGCTAACATTTATAGACCACTATGTGCCAGGCACAGTTTATATACATTATTACACTAAACCCTCACAACAACATTGTGAGGATGGTTCCCCTGCAAATCATAATTTTATAGATAAGGAGACTGAGATAGACGGAAGTGAAGTCCAGAGAGCTTATAATTGCCTGAGCTGGGGTTCAAAATCAGAGAATTAGATTCCAGGGCCCGCACTTTAAACAACTATGCGCTGTTATGTGTTATGGTCATACTTAAGGATCTATCGAGCATAGTATTCTAAAATGTAAGATTTGTCATAGACTATGTAGATGAATGAATACAGTAGCTTTATTATCTTATGGATTTTTAAAATATTTTGACATATCTCAAGCTATACATTTATAAGAATTAGTATTCCTACTTTCTAATTTTTTAGAAATTAAGTATTTACAAAAAATATGGATATTGGTCAAGATTCATTGGTCACAAGCGAGAGAAACTCAATCTAGCTTTAGTGAAAAGATTAAACTTTTGATTCATTTGACTAAAAATAAGGGGATCCACATGTGGATCCTGGGGCTAGCTCCAGGGGTTCCAACGGTGTCTTGATCTCTAGCCACATCTTAACTTTTCTCTCCTCTGCTTTCATTCATGGCCAAATGCTACCTGCTGAGGTGGTAAAGACCAGCTCTATGATTAGGTTTCCTTTAGTGCTAAACTGACAGATGCACATATAGGCAGCACTCCGGCCCTCTAGCTCCATTAAAAAAATAATCCTGAGGGTGCCACCTGGTGGAGGTGGGAGGAGCCTTAATCAATAGCCCCTCAGAACAGGGAGGGGCATTTAAAGAAAAAAATTCTAGCAGACAAAAAAATAATGGTCATCTATTACCCAGTGCAAAATGTGTTAACTTCTAAATCAATACAGTGTTACTCTAAATTATATTATCTCACAACAGATTCTATATTTTCATGTATTTATTGTCTTTACAGATTTTGCATAAAGCAATATCATGCTGTGCATATTCTGGTATCTTAGAAAAAAGCTAGATGATTTAAGTCACCAGTACGCTTCTTTTCCTAGCTTCTTCGTGTTTAGAAAGTGCATAATAGTCCTGTGAGGGAAGAAAAAAGTACAAAAACTTTTTATTTTGGAAAAGAATTTGACATGAAACAAGTGCATTAGGTAAGCACTTTTAAGAAACCTGCCACTTCCAGATAGTGTCGGTTTAAGTAAATCACCCTGTATAATGATTCCCTCTGTGATGAAAGACTCCCTTTTCCTCTCCTCTACAAGAGAGACTGGACAGTAAGGAATGACAGTTAGAAAGGTGCCTGCCCTCTGGGTCAACAATGTCGTAATTCCTGGGTCTCTCCAGATTCAGGCATTCCTGCTCTAACATAGTATCTGGCAAGAGTTAATGATGAGAACTTTGATATAATAGTAAAAACTCAGTACATTGAATATAAATATGTTATTACCTAGTTTCTTAAATAGACAAGTTAAATATCATATAGATAACACTACAAGTAAGTACTGTATGTTGAGGTCCACTTTTTCCATTAACCCCTCCTTACTACTAGTGGTAATATGTTAATTAATTTATAAGGTTCACTTCTAAGTTGGTTTATTCTTTTGCCTGTTTAAAACTCATGCCTTTGTGCTGCAACCACTTGGATTATCTGGCATCTCTTGCGGTATTGTGATTGTTTATCAGGTAATTCAATATCTGGCAAAACCAGTTTTATTAGAATTTGTTACCCTTACTGCAGATGAGTATTTTCACTTTGAACTCTGATTTCTCTCATTTTTACTCAGACTGCTCCTTTCCAGGACTCTTTTTGCTAAGCATACTATCCTTGTTTATGCCACTGGAAAATGCATGTAGCATTGTTCGGACTCTTTCTGCCATAATTTAACTTCCCTCAGGAGATCTTATAGGTTAAGTGCAAAATAACTGGCTTCCTCAATGATTTTCATCAAGTCTTTTCAACAAGTAAACAATACAAAAGCAACAACCTTTGTAGTTTATTCTTTCTTCATTTTCAAGGATCCTTTTGTTAAAAAAAAAAAAAGAGCGAGAGAGAGAACCTTATGACATACATTTTGAAGTACTAGAAAAAATAGTCTTGTCACATTTTCTTTTAACCCTTCACTATGTGGGAATTTTGATATAAATTCATGTTAATTATTTTTCTAAGAGGAAAATTCTTATTTTCCCATATGCTTCAAATGACACTTCTTAAAATTTTTTCATATAAAAAATGTAAAATCCATATTATAGGCTTTCAACCTATATTTTCAACACCTAGAACTCTGTCTGATGCACAAAAACATTTGTTAAATAAATTAATGAAAAAGTGAAAGAATGAGTAAAGCTTGGAATCTAGTTCCTATGACTGTATTAAATAAGGCATATCCAACAAATGAAAATACACCATTTAATGAATAGAAATCTGTGCATAATTAAAGAAAATGATTTTGTAGTTAACAGAGAACATATCCTATGAATTTTACAGGAAATAGCTGAGGCCCCAGAGGCTTGAGCGTCACACAGGGAAATGAGGATCTCTCGAGTCCCAATATTGTGCTCTTTCTTCTCTACTATATTTAATGAAAATTTGGTTTAAATTCAATTACAGAGACTGTTATTGGCTTCAAACCCTGATTTCCTAGAATGCTTTGAATGGATTTTCTGTTTGTAAGGTACATTATTTTTGCTCCACCCAGACCCCTCTATCAGACATGGATACTCCTCCATCAATTGTTGAGCTACTCTCTTCTGAGAAATGCCTTCAGTTTCTGGGAGCCATGCCCCATCTGAGCCTGAGAAGTGATACTTCTACCCCCCCCCCCAACCTGTGGGTATCAGCCAATGGGTAACTGATGCAGGAGTACAAAAGCTCAGACCCTGGGAACAAATGGTGGGGAACTGTGGTACACGTGTGCTGCAGTGCTCCATGTGGGACTGGGCTAAGGCTGAAGTCCAGCCAAAGCCATATTTGCCTGGTTTCTTCCTCTGCCCTATCTTGCTTTCCTCCCTCTTTTATAGGCTTCCCCTTGGAGCCTTCCTCAAACCACTTACACAAGAATCATCATCTCCAGTTCTGATTGACCTAATACATTGGTTAATTTCATTTTCAGGTGAGTTAGGGAAAGCCATACTTTTCCTGAAATACATGAATGTGTTTTCCTAATTCAGTAAATCCACTATAATAAACCCAACTGAATCTTTATTGTTTCAGAATATCTTGACTAAAGTTCATCATTACAAACATGATATTCCCTTGTATTGTACTACAAGGTTAGATGCAGGTAGTTTAAGCATCTAAAATGTAACTATACTGATTTTCGGACGTGATCTGTGTTTAACTGAATCCCTGTTATCACTTTTCTTTCTTTTTCCTTCTTCTGATTTTCATGGTAGTATAGTGCAAAAACATTTCCAAGTTACTAACCATATCCCGGTTTGTAAAATTCCAGTTAGTCAAGTTTTGGTATTCAAAGACTTTTGCTTTAAGAGATTTTTATTTGTTCCCATGGGGGATTTGATGATCCAGTAAGAAAAAATTCTATATAAAAATAATACTATATTACAGATATAGACTCCTATCTATGAAATTACTCTTTATAATAAGTCTTGAATATATGATATCTGCATTATAGACCAGGGAAAATAAATTGGAGAAGGGTTATTTATAAGCTTCCTATTATCACTCCTACCTTCAAAAAATACTACTAAGTTTCAAAATTACACATTCTAGCTAAACAATCACAAAAACATCCCAGATAAAAGACAATAAAATCATCTATTTGAGTAAAAATCCTTTCGAAGATTTTTATCTTCGAAAAGATGTTAAATAACTATAACATCCCTGAGTATCAATTCTCTTTCAACTTTAAGTCCTAATAATTTAAAAACATAATATTGATTTTTATAAAAATAAATTTTTAAAAATTCTGTTTTATTAAAAATTATCATAAAAGAATTAGTGTCATCGTCATTAACTCCAAAAGGAATAGTTATGTCCCATGGAGCAGGAAAGGTTGCTGAGTGGTTTTTTGTGAAATGGCAAAGTATAGGGTTAAGAGCCAACATTACCTGAATTCAGATTCCGGTTCTGCCACCTAATTTGCTATGAAGTTAGGCAGCCTACCTAACATTTCTATACTTCAGTTTCCCCATTTATAAACTCAAAATAATAATAGTATTTACCTCAAAAGGTAGTTATAAGGATTAGATGACTAGCTACAAAGCACTTAGAATAGTTCTGACACATAATAACTTCTATATTGGTATTTGTTAAGTAAAATCTTTATTTACAAGAGGTTAACATATTTAAAGAATATTATCTTGAAGAAAGATAACCATTTACTTCATATTACCTCCTTTTGTTAAAGAAATATAAGTTTAAAAAAAACAAGGAAAAATACTAAAATGAGAATTGCTTAAGTCGTATATTCTTTTTCTGGTGGAATATTCTGTATAGATTTGTGATACCTTATTCTCATTATTTTATTAAGTAGAAATTAGGAAATAGTTCAATCTTATAAACACAGAGAAATTTCCTATCCTCTCTCTAGAGGTAGCATAGGTAGTAAGATAAATTTTAAAAGCATTTCTTTACTATTTTCTCAGAAAAAAATACTACGGATTTAAATATTTGTTGCATTATACTAATTACTTCTAAGCTAACTTCAGTGGCACTCAAAAGTACTTCTGGCATTTTGTTATACCTCACTCTGATATAGAATGGAATTAAAGGTTGGAAATCAAGTTAATTCTACTACAAAAAAATATTAAACTTTAAAATACTAGACTGTATGGAGTACATAACAGAATTTAAAGTAAGCAATACTGATGATTTTTCATATATGCCTACTGAAAGGAGCATCAGGAATTATAAAAATAAATAAACCACTCTTGAAAACATCCTAGACTTTATAGAAACATTTTTAAAAGTAGAAAAAGAAGGAATTTGAACGAAATAATAGTGAGTATGTTATATAGGAATTAATAGGATGTCAATTAATTTTATAGGAACCCAGTCTTGCTCAAACTTAATTTGAATAAAAATGGGTAATACCAATGACCACATACACTTTCCAAATTGTATTTTAAAATTCATGTTACTATACTTTTGCATCATAAATTCTTAAAACAATTATTGGAGATAATAGTGTTCAAATGTTCAATGCTAAAAAGATGAGGTTAAGATGTATTGTATTTTAAAACTTGTGAAATGGAAATGCTAAGTGTGTCAACAGAAGATTTTCAGCAAAAGAATAAAATTAAAATTGTACTATTTTCAATACCCAGCAGCCCACATGAAATTTATGTGAATAAAAATATCTCAACATAATATAATTATTAAATGTTAGGAAATAACAAATATAATGAGCTTTGGTCAGCCTTTCTTCGGTAACTGCAAGTACAGTGCCTAAGACATAATGTTCAATAAATGTTCAATTAACTGAATTATTGAAATAAAAATGATCATTCTTGCTTTATTAGCTTATATTTATTTACATATTAATTATAATTAAAACAAAAAATATTATGACTTTCAGTATTTAGTGAACATATCAATTTTGACAAACATAATCATTATGCTTCTGCTTCCTCATTAACTTCATAATATTGATAATTTATGTTATATGGTTTTCGTTAATCTTATCTGTGATATCTTATGTAAATTTTCTACCATAAATTCCTATCATTTATCTCTGACACAGTTATACTGAAATGAGAACTATAATAATATCTCATGGCATGATTCTCCAAATAAGATACACTCTTAGAAAAAAAAAGCAAATCTCCCATTTTAAATGCTATGTATAATTTAACATGGTTTAGAAAAAAATTGAATAACTTTGAGAATTTTGCTCCTCATTTCCATAGCAATTTCATGGAAACACTTCCTCAAAATGAAGAGCCCACCTTCCCTACTCAATTCCTTCCAATTAAACTGGAATGAAAATTCTCCCCCGTTTACTCACATCAGAGTTGTCACAGACACTAATATTCTTGGTTAAACAAAGTACACAATGTTTTGAAAAACAGGGGAAAATATATATTCTTTTTCTCTGGTAGAGTGGTACCTCTATCTTTTCTTCCTACCAGAAGCAAAATGTTCCCCATTCTTCATTTACATATTTCTCCTTTAAAAGACCTGCCTTCTTCTATTCTTTCAGTCTTACAGGTAAAGAGGTATTAAAAATCTATTTCTTACTCCTCTGGGTCATTTCCAAACTACTATCTCTGTCTCTCACCTTAGAATTTAGACTTGGAATCCAGAAGGAGCTGAACAGTCAAGTACAAGAAGAGGATGGAGAAGATAATATAAAGAAAAGCAAAGATACCATGTTTGAGGACTAACTCAGGGCATAAAACAGAGATTTGCTTCTCTCTGGAACTGCCTGGATTCCTGTTGGCTTTTTAGGCATTGTTTATGATGAAAGTGGGCTCTATTATTTAGTACAGTCTCCTTTCTTGCAACCAAAAGGACATAATTAACTGGCATCAAACTTCATTCACCCTGTACTTCACCTACCCACTTTCATGGCCACACCCTATTCTTTCTTGTTAATCAGAACAACCTCACATCTGGAATCTTAAATTCAAATTTATATATACATCCTTCTAGGTTTAAGATTCCCTTACTCCATTATAACTTGTTTTCATTCCATCAAGATCCTCTTTCCTGTCCCTCCTCTTATTTGAGTCTACCTTACCTACCCTTTCATAGATCCACTTCCTTCCCTATTAACCCTAACTCTTTGGTGCCTTACTGCATAGTTTCCCTAATGGATCTGCTCCCTTGTCTTTCTGATACATCTGCCCCAGTCCCTTGGCTTGCTCTCCCTCTCTACTGGTTCCATCTCTAAATCTCTAAACATCCTCAAGGCTTACATATCTGTTTCTAAAATCCTTTTTTCTTTATGTCTACTTCCTCAGACTTCATGTGCTCTCTACGGTCATTCTCACCAAAGCTCCAAAGCTACACTAGGCAAGTCATCAGTGACTTCCTAATTGCTAAATCTTACTAACTCTTCTTGGGCCTTATCCTATCACAGATATTTGAGGTATGGATCACTCCCTTTCTCCTGAAATTCTCTGCTCCCACATTATTCACTTCCGGTTTCTTCTTTACCTTACAATGTTCCCCATTCTCTATGTGTTCCTTAAATGATTATGTCCACAGTGTTGTTTCCTAGCACTTCTCATTGTTCACATTCTCTCTAGGAAATTGCTTCCATAGCTTCACCCACAAGTAATATACAAATATATTCTACTAATTTATATCTCCAGCCAGGTTGTTTCTCTTGAGCTTCACACCTGTAGAGCTAAGCACCTATTAAAAATTTCCTTTGGGCTAATTTACATGTACCCCCAAACTTCATATGTCTAAAATTGTTCCCTCTCCAGTATTCCCAGTCTTAATAGATAGGTCATTCAACTCATGTTTCCAAGTGGAAATTAAGGACTAATTTTTTATTCCATCTGCTCTCAAAAATAAGAACTAACCAACCAAGTCCTATTAATGGTACTATATATATTATATATAATATAATATATGCTCTCCATAGTATATAGTATAATATACTATATAGTATATATATACATAATATATATATATATGCTCTCCATTTTATGCTATCATTGTACTTTCCATGTTGTCTTGGTAGCAAGGATTTTCTGAATAAATTAACTGTCTCAAATTTTGATCTGCCTACTGCCTAAAGCATTCTCTGCATGTTACACAATGATCTTTCTAAAGCATGAATCTGGCCATATCTACACCATACCATCCATCCTTCAAGGCACTATTTACAGGGAAAGCCCAAACTCCTTAGCATGTACAGCAGTGCCCCCTTATCTGCAATTTCACTTTCAACAGTTCCAGTTACCCCAGGTCAAGTGCAGTCTGGGCACAGATAATATATTGCCAGAAGGTCAATTGTGGCCTAATACTCCACCACAATGCCTAACTCATTCACTTCATTTCAATTTCATCTCATAATATAAGCATTTTATTATCACACATCATCACCAGAAGAGATGTGAGTATTGTACAATTAGACATTTTGAGAGAGAGAACACCTTCACATAACTTTTATTACAATATATTGTTATTGTTGTTCTGTTTTACTAGTTCTTATTGTTAATCTCTAACTGTGCCTAATTTACAGATTAAACTTTATCATAAGTATGTATCTATAGGTACAACATAGTATATGCAAAGGGTTTGGTATTATCTGCAGTTTCAGGCATCCACTGGGGTCTTAGAACGTGTCCCACTAGGTAAAGGAAAAATACTGTAATATACGGTTTCCTAATCTGATAGCTGCCTCACCTGTTGTCACACTCACATATCCTCTTCCACGTACACCAAACCTTCTAATGTCATATTTGCGTGTGACTGCTCTAGCTGCCAAGAAAGTCCTCCTCATCCATCTACCCCGTCCTACAATTGCTTTTTTTGCCTGTCTCTTAAATTCCTTTTCCCTTCCCTTCTCCTGTCTTTTGTTGTCTTTCTTTGTTCTCTTTCTTACATTGATGAACAGATACATTTTGGAAGAACTTGCAGCCAAGATGAATATGGGAAAGGGAAAGAGGCAGGAAAGGAAAGGTAGAAATTAATAATACAGCTTTCATGCTCCAGTTTTTTCTTTCCCTAAATAAGAGACAAAAGGCAAATCATACTTCAAAATAATTAGATTTTTATCGTGAATATTTTTCCTTTCTTTTTTTTTGGTTTCTGGGACCCCATGTAATAGCTTTTCTGATTTGTAAAATCTATCCAATGGTTACCTTGTTTTGTTTGGTTTCAAACATGTGGCCCTGCTCAGATTAGCTGACATGATGTGTATGCAAAGTCTTCTGAGTTCTTCAGAATAATAAACTGTTATAAGGAATCTCATTTGGCTAATCTAGTAGGTACAAATTTTATGGTCACAAATCTCAGATGTAAAAGAAATGCCTTTTTAAATATTCTATATAAACGTAATTTCACTATCTCCCCTAAACTCTCAACAGCTGAGAACTCAAAAAACATATTTCTTTCAATCTATTGTCAAGTTCTGATAACACTTTGCTTTTTAATGTTATAAACAATTTATGTTTTGTAATACAGTTGAACTTACTTGGAAGTTCTAGTAGAAATTTCTATTTTTCTTTAACGTTTTGGTTTTACTCACTGATTTTTATGTACAGGCAATCCTTATTACTTGTAAACTCACTTATTTGTTAAAATTCATTTGTATCCCCAAATCAATATCCACAGTGCTTTTATAATTATTCCTAGACATGTGCATATACAGAGAGGGGATAAATTTGAGGGAAACTACCTATGTGCAGTTTCCAGCAGAGGTTAGAGAAGGTGACGCTCTCTCTGCCCTTCTCATTACAGCTGTCACACTATAAGCAAGCTTCCTTTCCATAGTGTATTTAGTACCATGTTTTTCACATTTTTGTACATTTTGGTAATGATTTCACTGATTAAAATGGCCCCAAACATAGTGCTGAAGTACTATTGTCCAGTGTTCATAAGCACAAGAAGGCTGTGATGTGCCTTACAGAGGAAATATGTGTATTAAATAAGCTTCCTTCAGGCAAGAGTAATAGTGCCAGTGGCTGAGTTCATTGTTAATGAATCAACAATCCAGTACATACAGAAAAAGGCGGAGAAAAATTGCTGATCTGAACACGTGGCTGCTCTAGAGAGTTCTAAAGCGTAATCACTGTGTGATGAAGCCATGGAAAAAATGGAAAAGTGGCATAATATGTGGGTTCATGAGATGAGGATTAATTTTTTAAAAACGTAGTGGACAGCATTGTTGAGACAGTGAAAGCCAAAAAATTATGGTAACTGACTTGCACAATTCAAAAGGCCATCTGGTGTGAAGAATGTTCAGCTTGAAGGAGTAGCAATTTCTGCTATCAGGAATCTTGGGAACAATATTTTAAATATCTGCTAAAGTGATCCCTGGGTGGCTCAGCAGTTTAGCGCCTGCCTTTGGCCGCGAT
This sequence comes from Nyctereutes procyonoides, assembly GCF_905146905.1. Taxonomy (NCBI): domain Eukaryota; kingdom Metazoa; phylum Chordata; class Mammalia; order Carnivora; family Canidae; genus Nyctereutes; species Nyctereutes procyonoides. The sequence continues at coordinate 3,141,625 of NW_026575023.1, read as the reverse complement.
CCTGGAGTCCCGGGATCGAGTCCCGCGTCCGGCTCCCTGCATGGAGCCTGCTTCTCCCTCTGCCTGTGTATCTGCCCTCCTCTCTCTCTCTCTCTCTCTCTCTCTCTCTCTCTCTCTCGGTCTATCATGAATAAATAAAAAATAAAATAAATAAAAGTAATATGACGTTTTGTGGAGGATGGTTTTAAATGAACATATTTGTCTAGTGTCTGAATGTATAGCAGCGTGTGATTGAAAAGAAAAACAAATGTTTTTGAGAAATGAATTAATTTCTTAAAACAGATTTGAACTGGATAAAGTTCTCTTTTAGTATTTTTCTTCATTTTCATTTTGTACCTGTTAAAGCAATAATACTAGTTTTTAGAAAATCTCTTTATTAAAGTTATGTAAAGAGTAGCACGAGTTAAATTCAAAACTAAGCTTCGACCTTCTCTACTTAGGAAAAATGTTGTGAAAACCAGGCCATCTGCTGAGGTACTAAGTTACATTTGGCCCTCAGAATGTGTTTGACATGCTCTGTTTTAGCACTCTGTTGGATTATTAGCCCACAAAACAAGTTCACCTTGATCTTTTATGTTAAACATAAAGTAGCTCAGGGACAACACTTGACATAAACCTATGACGTTTCCATCTAAAGAAGGCAGAAATAAAACGGAGCTGTGGGCTAGATTACAATAAAACATCAGAAGCGCCAGAAACACAAGTCTTGAAGCTCCATCAGTAAGGAAATATGGCAAGTGCCTCTCCTGAACAGAATCAAGATCACTGCTCAGCCGTAAACAACAGCAACATGCTGATGCAGGGCAACCTCCCCACCCTGACCTTATCTGGGAAGATCCGAGTGACAGTTACTTTCTTCCTTTTTCTTCTCTCTACAATTTTTAATGCTTCTTTCTTGTTGAAACTTCAGAAGTGGACTCAAAAGAAAGAGAAAGGGAAGAAGCTCTCGAGAATGAAAGTGCTTTTAAAACATCTGACCCTGGCCAACCTGTTGGAGACCCTGATTGTCATGCCACTGGATGGAATGTGGAACATTACAGTCCAATGGTATGCTGGAGAGTTCCTCTGCAAAGTCCTCAGCTACCTGAAGCTTTTCTCCATGTATGCCCCAGCCTTCATGATGGTAGTGATCAGCCTGGACCGCTCCCTGGCCATCACGAGGCCTCTAGCTATGAAAAACAATGGCAAGCTCGGACAGTCCATGATTGGCCTGGCCTGGCTCCTCAGTGGTATCTTTGCTGGACCACAGGTAAACCAGATCATGAACTTGTTAGCATATGGCAATCACAGATTTCCTATCTACACTTGACTACTGTATGCAGCATTGCATGTCAAAGGCAGTATTGTCGTATCTTGGAGAGCTTGGACTCAGGAAATTAGAGTGGAGTTTAATCCCGGCTCTGTTGCCTTGGGCACATCTTTTAGCTTCTCTGGGTTTCAGTTCCTTCATTTATAAGATGGAGGTAATGCCTACTTTATGCAGCTTTCATGAAGATTAAATAAACAATGTATTAAAGTGTCTGGCATAATCTCTGGTATGTAGTAAATGCTCCTCAAAAAATGCAGCTATTGTCAAATTTGACCTCATCCCCATCTTATTCTTTCAACTAGTTTTCTTTTTTTTTTTTTAAGAATTTATTTATTTATTAATGAGAGGCAGAAAGAGAGGCAGAGACATAGACAGAGGCAGAGAGAGAAGAAGGCTCCATGCAGGAAGCCCGATGCAGGACTCAATCCTGGGTCCCCAGGATCATACCCCAGGCTGAAGGCAGACGCTCAACCGCTGAGCCACCCAGGTGTCCCTCAACTAGTTTTCCATTCACTCTGATTAATATGGTAAATTGAGAGAATTTTTAGGAACTGTGAAATTTGCACAAGTAGGAAGTGTTTATAATCTGTGTCATTTGGGACTTCTTGAGGGAAACTATCCTGTCTTGTTGCAATTTAGAATGATTCTCAACTAGTATGTTGTTCTGTAGTTTGCAGCTGGGTGGGACTGAACAAAGAGGAAAAATAAGAATCCTGGACTATTGAAATTTGAATATTTCCCTGAGCTTGACTTGAGCTTATCTGGAAGTAGGCTGGACTACAACAGGCTGTTAGCAAAATTAAAATTGTTGGTGTAGGCAGAGGCCCTCTGGTATAGGCAGATACTGCCCCAGATTGCTCTCATCAGAGGCAACCTGATTAATTGGCCTGCAGAATCTGTCTTTTTCAGCAGTCATATCTCTGAAGAAAATGACACATTCTTACAGATAGCAAAGATCCTTTAATGACTGATAAGTAAATTGTCCCTAGACATACCCTGATGATGAACCCAGGGTCCAAAGATGTGTCGAGAAGTAATGTCAAAGTTAACTAGAATGTTCCAAAAACTGGCCACTACAAATGGAAGTTATCTAGACATTCTAAATGAGCCAGGTGGTTAAAAAAATAAAGAAACAAAAACAAACAAAAAACCTGCCTTGCAGAACCCACTAAATACATTAAAGCACCAGAAAGTTGGATTACCAAATTTTCCCACCAATTCCTCACTTAACTAATACTTTTTGGATATTAGATCAATTTAATTAGGGTGTATTTTATGGCAGGAGAAATGGGAAATGCTAGTGTTTTGATTTCCCTGGAGAAAAGCATATTATAATGATTCTCACAGTGACTAAATATACAAGAATAGGTTTAGTGAATGTGTCTCTCCAAATGAGGTTATTTAGCTAAGGCTTATGCCTAAAGTTTCCATTTCATTTCTTTAAATTAAGAGTGCTCCTTACTTACTGGTTTTCTTGGGGAAGATAAGCAAGTTAGGCTCTTCACACTGAGTCTGATACTGAAACAAAGAAACAGCCCTCAAAGGAAATGTAATTCAGTTGTGGAGACAAAACTTATATAAAACTAATGCAACTATATACTAAACATTTTTTAAATCTATTACAAGTGTAAGAAGAAGGAGAGATGAGTAAGAGTGGAAATGGGGAAGGAATGTTTTAAGGTTATAGGTAGGATACGTTGAGTCTTTTAAAATGAATGGTATTTGGATGGAAAAAAATAAGTCAAAGATCACATGTATTTTTCAGCAAGAGTTGAAAAGTGTGCTTAATTTTCAGACTTCTCTGGCTGAAGTAAAAGATTGAGAGGTGGGATAGCAGGAAATCAGATTTGGTGGTTGCTCCTTTTCTTCCACCTCATAGCACATTATTTGTCATAAAACATCATAATTATGCATTTGCTTGTCTTTGCTATAAAGGAATATACTCTTGAATGATGGAGACTCCATTAAGTTCAACTTAATTAATATTTACATTACCTAATAAGATAACTAGCAAAAATAGAAATTTAAAATGTTTGCATAATGTGATTTCTCTTCAGATCAAATAAATCCTTCACCTTTTCCTTAAACAAAAACTTCAGATGGATGAATCAGTGAATGGGGGTATGATGGACCTGGATTATAAAAGACAGTAATAATCATGGGGAAATTCTGAAATTAATGTGGGAACCATAAATCCTTTGTGAGTCCTGGGCAAGAAATAAAGTGATTTTTTTAACAAAAATACTTTTAGAAAATTTACATAGACCCAAATAGACATGAGAGACAGAGAAATCTTTTCCAGCTTTTCTGGCAATGAGGTGATTAGGTTGGTGGCTAAAATAGTCTCAGAGAGAACTGATTGTAAGAGGGACGTTTCAAACAAAAAAACAAAGCTTGGCAACAAATTGGATTTAGGGAGTTAATAACCAGAGGGGTGTAAGCTACAGCTCCAATACTTTTAGCCAAGGAGTTTTAACAACCATTGAAATAGGCAGGTAGATTGAGAAAAGGAGTGTTTGCCTCTTTGTTTCTCTGTTTGTTTGACAGGGAGGGGGAAGGCAGGCTCTGAAAGAGCTGAAAACATTTGCTTTAGGACATAATGTTACCAATATGAGGTCATTGTATAAGTACAGGTATTTGGAAAGTAAGTTAGGATACTGATGAAGGTCAGTTTATGATAATAACTGAAGTGCAAACCAATAACATCAGTCTCCCTTAAAGGACTGTCCCAGAGGCTATAAAAAATATATTGATTTATTAATTCAATTATTTTCATCTAAGTATATGACAGCAATAATAGAAAGGTAGTGTCAAATACTTATCTATCTTGATGTAGTAAAAAGAAAATATGAAATTAAATTTGAATTGTTTAGGATGTCCCTGTAATAGCCTGACCTCAAACACATTACTCTTCCTGAGAGATTTATGTGAAGATGGGCCACAGAAAATAATGGTATTATTTTATGGTGAAACACATGACTCATCCACAGCAGCAGATTAAATTTACAAAGCACTTTACTGAAGTTTCCTGAAAAAGCCCATTCTTTGCAGTACATAACAGCCATGTATATATTATCCCTATCCAGTGCATCAGAGAATGTACAAAGAAGTTTGAGAGCAGTGGCAGGCAAATACTTCTGGCAGTAACCCAACAGACTTTGAGAAAATTTTTCATAAAATAAATATTCAACTGTGTTTCATTTCATTTTTTAATGTTGATTGCAACTAACCAATGGGTACAATCTGCAGTTCAAAAACAATAGTCTGCAGGGATTCATTGACTTTCCCAGGGTCAGTTGGGTTGTTGGACTCATGCCTTTTTATTAAGTCTAGGTTTTCTTTTTATTATAGCTCTCTGCTTTCTCTCTGAATAGAAGAGGTTTTGAATCCCATGACTAATGCTTACATATATTAAATGGGGAGGATAAGAGATTGAAAGGGCACATTTCTATCTCTAGACTGGCACATACCAAGCCCTCCTCATGCTTCACCATGCAGTGGAATGAGCCCATTGACAAAGATGCATCCCGTAGGCTAATTTACACTGAAAGGATGACCTTAATCATCATCCTCTGGTGCATATATTGATCGTCTATTACTTGAGTAATTCTATGATGGTTTGAGGATATATTTTCAGAAGTTTCAGCATAGCCTAGCTGAACTTTCAATTTTTTTCTTAGTAAATGGAATTTTTTAAAAAGCAAAATTCTATCTGGGGTCCCAATACATGAAACATATAAGTGGAGCTATTCTTGTTGAAGAGGGATAAGAGAGGCCAGTCTTCTGCTTGGGCATTCACTAGCCCCGTTCATGGTCTCTGAAGACCTTAGATCTCCTGCAGCAAAGCTTGGAAGGCAATGGAATAGTAGAAATGGCATGAGTATGGGTTTTAAACAAAGTTGGTTTCAAATCTCAATGCTGTCTCTTACTATCTCTGTGGCTCTGAGTAAATCACTTAACTAAATTTAAAAGAATAAAGATAATGGTGAAGAATAAATTGTAAAGAATAAGATACATAAACTCACCTAGTACAAGAATTTATAATTGGACATTCCATTAATGTTCATTCCTTCCCCTCTGCCTGTTTTCACTCCTTTGTTCATAATAGAGTTTTTGAAGTCAGGAGGGAAAATAACAGGAAATATGAGTATAAAAACTACATGATTCTTTAAGGGACTGCAAAGATAATTGCTTATATGAAGATTGATTATTTCTAATTTCTCAAATTATAGCATTCAATGTGACTGATAAGTCAGTTTAGCCAAACTACCTCCTAGTCATCAGGCTATCCTACTCATTCTGAAAGCTATATATGCCAAAGCATAATAATTTAAGTCTTGAAGGTATTATTTGTAACAGTAATATAAGGATGAATGGAAGAGGGACACCTGAGTGGCTCAGTGGTTGAGTGTCTGCCTTTGGCTCAGGTCATGATATCAGGGTCCTGGGATCGAGTCCTGCATCAGGCTCCCCACAGGGAGTCTGCTTTTCCCTCTGCCTATGTGTCTGCCTCTCTCTGTGTGTCTCTCATGAATAAATAAATAAAATCTTCAAAAGAAAAAAAAAGATGGATGGAAGGAAGAGTGAGGGATGAAGAGGGAAAGAGAGAGCAAGAAAAGAATAAGGAAGGAAAGGAAGGGACAAACATGAAAGGAAATCTGCCTTAAAACCATGTGTGGTTAGGCTGGTAAGTGCATGTTGAGGAGAAAACATTTCCTGAATTAGGTGTGTTTATATCTAATCAAAAATCATATGGTTTCCAATGGCAATCATCTCCCACCACAAGAATCATTTGCAGAAGTTCATACCACTAGTTTTTCTGTGTTAACGTGGAGCATTACATGCTGACAGGATTTAAATTCTATCATTAACCCAGGTTGGAAGGCAAGATAGATGAGACGTCCTTTGGTCTTTGGTGTAAAGATATGTGATCTGAAGATGTATAGAGGCTTGCCTTGACACACAGAATGCACCTGATAGGACTAGAATGCACTCCTGAACTTGACAAGCAGCTTAAATGCAACAAATACTCACCACACATATACAATATGCCAAGAACTATACTAGAACATAGAGTAGCATGCTAATAACATAAATAACATCAATAAACATAAATAAATAACAATGATAATGATGATGGTGATGACAAATATTGAAGACATAAATATGTGTCAAGAATTGTGCTAAATCCTTTTGCTGCACTATTAATATTAATAATAATAATAATAATAATAATAATAAGGCTTCCCCAAACCCTATATATTGTATACAGTTATTATCTTGATTGTATTCACACAGAAACTAAGATTAAGAAAATTATATAAAATGCCCATGATTACTGTCTAGTAAGTGCAGGTGTCAGTACCAATTAACTCCATACCCAGACCTATTGGCTACTACACTGGATCACACTACACAATATCATCTATTTCCTTTATTCTTGTAGGAGGCTAGAGAAGGAAAAGTCAGGAAAGTCTTAAATTGAGAATAGATAGTTAAGAGCTATCAGGAAAAAACACATGGTAAACATTTATAAATGTATAAATAAATATATATGAATACACGTTTATAAGTTGTGTGTCTTGAAATTTTTATAAAAATAACGGTTATGGTTAATACTTATATGGCACTATGTGCCAGGCATTTTTCTAAATGCTTTTTTTTTAAAAGATTTTATTTATCTATTCATGAGAGACACACACAGAGAGAGAGGCAGAGACACAGGCAGAGGGAGAAGCAGGCTCCATGCACCGGGAGCCTGACGTGGGATTCGATCCCGGGTCTCCAGGATCGCGCCCTGGGCCAAAGGCAGGCGCCAAACCGCTGCGCCACCCAGGGATCCCTCTAAATGCTTTTCAAGCATTAACCCATTTAGTTGTCTTGCCAGCTCCTAGAAGTAAATACTACTAATATCTCCTATTTTATAGATGAGAAAATTGAAGCACATCATCTAAAGATAATTACAACAGGAAAAGATTTGGTGATAATGTAGCCTGGGGTAAGGTGAGGGTGAAGACAATAAGAAGCATCTGCAAATGACTGTAAAGAAGAAAAACAGATTGTTCTCGTTTATGGCAAAATAAAGCAAATACTGATGAGACCTGGGGCCAAGGATAAGAAAGAAGAAACTAAGAAATTAAAGAATTATAATCCAAGGACAAAAAACAAAACACTGAAGTAAAATGGATCCCTATATTAATCATTCTAATGAACGTGGATTTCGAGCACAAAATAAACTGAACCTAGCCTAAAACAATTCAAGGGCGAGTAAGATTCTGTGTTACTGTAACACTCTTCTGTATCACTCTTTTAGAACTTACAACAATCTACCTTGTGTGACAGGTGTCACATACATGCTTTAGCTCCCCTACCAAATTTAAATTCTCTGATAGCAGGATATATCTGGTTCATCTTTTATGACAGAGAGCACCAAGGATAGTTTTTCATCAAGAAGGCGCTTTAACAATAAGCATTTGAGGCACCTGCTTGGCTCAGTCAGTTAAGCAACCAATTCTTAATTTTGGCTCTGGGTCATGATCTCAGAGTTGTGAGATCAAGTCCTGTGGTGGGCTCTGCACTGGGTGTAGAGCCTGCTTAAGATTCTCTCTTTCTCTTCTTCTGCCCCTCCCCACCATGCACTTGCTCTCTCGAAAATAATAATAATAATAATAATAATAATAATAAGAAGAAGAAGAAGAAGAAGAAGAAGAAGAAGAGGAGGAGGAGGAAGAGGAGGAAGAAGAAGAAGAAGAGGAGGAGGAGGAGGAGGAGGAGGAAGAAGAAGAAGAAGAAGAAGAAGAAGAAGAAGAAGAAGAAGAAGAAAGAAGAAGAAGGAGGAGGAGGAGGAGGAGGAGGAGAAGAAGAAGGAGAAGAAAAATATTGAGGGAAGCCTGAGTGGGTCAGTGGTTGAGTATCTGCCTTTGGCTCAGGGCATGATCCTGGGGGTCCTGGGATTCAGTCCCACATCCCGCTCCTTGCAGGGAGTCTGCTTCTCCTTCTGTCTGTCTCTGCCACTCCTTCTGTGTCTCTCATGAATAAGTAAATAAAATCTTTTTTAAAATTGAATCATTAAGTATATTAAATAAAGATATTAAAGATAACCATTAGTTCAAATCATAGCACTTAATTTGTCATTTTACTGAAAGTTTCATAATGATTTAAAAACATGAAATATTAAAGTGAAAATGTGGCAAAGTAGTGCAGAACACAAAGTCAAACTTGGGTCATCTGGGTCCAAGGATGGTTGGGAAGATGGGGAAAGAAGTAGCTAAGGTTTTAAAGAAATATTAGATTCTCAGGTTCTATGTGAAGTAACCCAAAGACTTCAACTCACAACATCTGTTGGATCAAATTCATAACTGAGTTTTAAATAAGGGCAGGTTGCAAGGCAGTATAGAAAATTTAAATGGTTCCTTCGTGATGTGGAAAAAGTCTGGATTGTAAAGAAGAATCAGTTGAAGTGGTGTTGGAGTTTCTGAACTTTAAATTTGATGATATGGTCATTGGGCGCTCTCTAGTGGATTAATTTAAAAATAACTGTTTTGCCCTTGAAAAAAGATCTGAAACTGAAAATCAACATTTTAATTACAAATAAAAGATACAGCATTATGTTTTATATTACGTTTACTTATATTTTATTTATAGTATGTTATATTTATACCTTTTAAAAATCTTCTACTCCACAAGCAAAGAAAGGAAATACAGCATTTTTTTAAGGCACACTTGACTCCCATTCCAATGCCCCAAAGAGGAAAGAAATCCTGGGCCTGCTGATTAATTAAGCTAAGTTAAAATTTATTAATTGAGTCAGAAACTTTTAAGAGTCAATACTGTCTCTCATTTGCTTAAAATTTTTTAAAATCCTGTAACATTTTTGTTTTAATTTATTTGCTATTAATTTTACAGTGCTTGGGCATGCTTTTCATTTTAATAATGTGTCACAGTAAAATGAAGTTTCTCAGTGGAGAAACTTAGAAATGACTGGGTAAGAAGTGTGCTTCATAAATGGGGAAGGAATGAGTAAGTAGACACTTATCATTAGAACTGGTTTTTGACAACTACTTGAAACATTTCTTAAGTAGTTGATTCAATTTGTGATTTTAAAAAACACAATTTAACACTTAATGAAAGGTTGCGATAATCATGAAGACTTCTGGAATGGCTTTCCTTCAGCTTCCCCAATATTAACATTTTACTGCATCCATTTATTTGCTTTGTTTCATATATACATTTTTTTCCGAACTGTTTAAAAGTGAATCCAGATATGATGTCCCTTTAAAAAATACTTCAGTGTGTTTTTTTCTGGCATATACCCACATTACAAGTATCAAAATCAGGAAATTAGCACTGAAAAAATATTATTATTTAATCTATATAACTTATTCATATCTCACCAAATGTCCCAATAATGTCCCTTTTAACAAAAGAAAATCCAAAATTATGCATTCAATTCAGTTGCCACATCTTCTTAGCCTCCTTTAAATTAGAACCATTCCTCAGTCTCTCTTTGTGTTTCACAACATTGACATTTTTTAAGAGTATAGGCCACTTATTTTGTAGAATGCCCCTCTATTTGAGTTTTTCTGATGTTTTCCCATGGTTAAATTTAAGTTATGCACTTTAAACAGGAATACCAAAGTAGTGGTGGTGAATACTTTTCAATGCATTATATAAGGAAGCAGCTGCTGTCCAATGGTTCCATTATTGGCAATGTTAATTTAATCATTTGGTTATTTTTGTACTGTCAAGTTATTAATTTACTCTTCATAATGACTAACTTGCAGGTAGATATTTAGAAATTATATAAATATCCTGCTTTACTCAAAATTTGCCCATGTTTTTACTATCCATTGATGATTCTTACCTGAATCACTTATCATTACCATTCAGTAATCACTACTTTCATTATTCCTTATACATTTATTAGTTTGCTTTCTATAATAAAGAGGTTCTTCCCCCCTCCCCATTTCTTTGCTGTTATTGTTTCACAATTTATATCAGCGTGGACTCAAGGATTCTTACTTTGTTCAATGGTTGATCATGCCTTTTTATCAGGGTTTGGTTTTTTGGCGTTTGGGTTTTGTTCTCAATGCTTATGCTGTCCCAGATTTGGCCAATGGGAGTTCTGTCAAGGTGGCTCCAGACCTCTTTGGACATGCTCCATTATTCTTTTAGTACTTTTGCATTTTGGGCACAAGCTGTTCCAAGCACCTGTTGTAGTTTGTCTATGCCAGCCTTGAGAATCATTCACTTTTCCAATGAGCTCTGGTGCCCTTTGATAGAGAATGGTATTTAGACAATGAAATCCAGGTACAAAATGTGTTTATTGCTACTAGGATGTTCCTAGCCTCCTAGAAGACAAAGCTACAAAATAAACACACACACACACACACACACACGTACCATAAATATACCTAGAAATATTTCTTACCTTTTATGCAGGTGTATAGGACTCCATGGTGTGGTCCACCCCATTTTATTCAGCTACTGTTCTATGTTATTTTCAATGTTTTTCAATTACAAACAATAACAACCTTGTGCCTATGTATTTTCATATAATGGAGGTAGGAGTGTATCTTCTGAGTAAATACCTGGATGTCAGATTGCTGGGTCAAAGGTAAATGCATATATAGATATGTCACTTATTGCCAAATTCTTTTCCATAGGGGTTGTGCCAATTTGCATTCCCACTAAGCAGTGTGGGAGAGTATCTATTTCCCCACAACCCACCCTCATATGAGAATGTGTTGCTATTTTTCATTTTTGCCAATTTTGAGAATGAAAAATGCCATTTCAGTATAGCCTTAACCGGCATTTTTTTTTAATCACAAATGAGGTTGAACATCTTTTCATATGCCAAAGGGCACTGCTATATCTTTTTTTGTGAATAGTCTATTCATGTCTTTTGACCATTTTAATGGGGTTTTCTGTCTCAAAAAAGTAAAATTTAAATATGTATTTGGGGGGCACATTCTAACCACTGGACACAGTTTCGGGTGCTGCAGATACAATGATAGACAAAATCACTTGCAAAAACTTTACTCAGCATAATTATAGCTGATATTGAAATACAAATAGTATTTAAATCCTTGGTTGATGATTGTTCTGCTAGTTTGAAATAATTTTGAAAAAAAATAAAATCCTATAGATTCATTCACATTATCCAAATATATTTTAAGTTAAGATCCTTTTACAACTTTTTACTGAAGGGTCAAAAGGATAGTATCAAGGAGCTGAGCCCTTGCTTTGGGTAACATGTTCAAAGGCCTGCAGAAGACAAAAGGAAAAAGCTTTCAAGAAAATATGCAAATAGTGTTTGAAAGAAAGTAATGCCACTCTCTAATTTTTTTTCTTTTCTCATACAGTTGTACATCTTCAGGATGATCCACTTAGCAGATAGCTCTGGACAGACAGAGGATTTCTCCCAATGTGTAACACACTGCAGTTTTCCACAATGGTGGCATCAAGCCTTTTATAACTTCTTCACCTTCAGCTGCCTCTTCATCATCCCTCTTCTCATCACGCTAATCTGCAATGCAAAAATCATATTTACTCTGACACGAGTCCTTCATCAGGATCCCCACGGTACGTATTTCTTAGATTTGGTGTTCGTTGTGGGTAAACAGATTTTAACAGCAATGTTCACAGCAGAATGGCATGTACAAGGTGCCAGATACTGTTCAAAGCAGTTTGCATATTTAATACAGTAACTCCAAGAGCTAATACTTATATTATACTTTTACTATCCTCAGTTTACAGATGAAGTAATTTGGTATCTCCCAATGTTCCAAAGTTGTACCGTGAAATTAAAAATGAAATAACAATTTTCTCATTTTACCCAAGATACGAATTGGCAAATTGCTCCTGCTGGGCCACCACAACACTACGCCAAACGCCTGATTTCTAGAATACCACAAAGCACGCCTCATCAAGTGGTAGTCAAAAGACTTGCTAAGGTTAAGCTGTTCCATTTCCCACTCAGATCCCCTCTTCCACACAACATAACTGTATACATGTATGCATGTGTGTTTTGTGTGAAATACTCTTGAATATGGAGTTGACTCTTTCATCTGAATCTTCACAGCTGTGGTTGTACCTTTTTTGCTTCAGTAATCCAGAGTAGTCTCGAAAACTAAATTTATAAATTTGCAAATTAAGCGTGGCTATATTGGCCTGACGTCCAAAAGACATGTTTTCAATGGCATGGTGCATACTTAAACGTGGTACAACTTAACAGGAAAATCATCTTAATTACTGTAGCATGATTACTAATCTCAGCAGATATTTTCTCAAGGAAATAATTGTGGAAATGCTCTATAATAAATACTTGAGCAGTTCCCAGCACAAAATGGGTATTTGATACTTCTTAAGTATACAAAAACATTTGCCCTCAAAATCTTATCCCAGAGAAATTCAGTTCTATAAGGGATATCTAAGAAGGCCATATGGAGAATAAGAAGATAAATCCCAAATAGGGATTAATCGGAAGAAATGTGAGCTAGGCAGAAGCAGAGAAATAAAACAGCAGAGGCAAGGAGCAATAGTTCAATATTACTAACACAGATTTAGTTAATTAATCTTTTCTCTATTCAACCAATATGTATTAACTACTCAATATTGCTGGAAATGGTGATAGATGTGGATACCACAGTGGATAAAACAGCCCACTAACTATCCTGCTTTCATGGAATCTACAGTCTTGCAGAAGACGGTATAACAGTAAACCAATAATGATATGTGATGATATTTCAAAAGAGGTCGAAGGACAGTTATAGGAGGTTGAACATTTTTTCAGATTCAGCCCCTGTGCTAAGCCAAGATGCTTCCTTAAATGTGTCCATTCCTATTGATTGCTTTATTACTTATACCATTAGAGTTTACAGATACTGAGGATTAAATGAAATAATGTGTGAAAAGAACAAGGCCCATAACAAGGTACACAGTAAATGATAATTAGGTTTGTATGACAGAAATCCATAACCTACCTGTTCTCAATAAATTACTGACTTTAACATTTGTAGTCAAAAATTAATTTTACAGTTAAAACATCATGCACGCAAATGTTTTCATCCATATTTCCATTCTTTTGTGATCAGTGAATAAGAAGTTGCAAAATGGTTGCTTCTGAATAGCATGATCTATGTCCCTCATGAAACATACAGCATGGGAAAGGCATTTTTTGTTTCAAAATAGCAGTTCTGGCTTATGAAATACAAGAACAGATTTTGAGCACTTTAAAACTGCAGTTAAGAACTATGTGCTAAATTTCATGCAGGCAGCCTGTGAGTGTCAAAAATTCCATTAAACCCTAGTGAATTTACACACACACACCATATGTGACAAACACACACACCTCACATACACCACACAGATGCCACACATACAAGCTTCACACATACATCACCCACATACCTACATGTGGACTTTAAGTGATTTACTGATATGAAAAGGGAAATAGTTTTGAATATCATAGAGAGAAGCACATGGTTGAGAAAGATATTTTGGACATACACTTTCATCCATACGTGATTCTTATTATCTTTACTGTCAGAGATAGTAAGTATGGTTCTGTGTAAACACACAATTCAATTTAGCTCAACTTTAGTCTACTCTCAAATTTATGTTTTAAGAGTTTGAGTACCCATACATTTCAAATCCAAATTATTTGGTGGAAATTTATTTTTAAGAACACTGCTATCTTTTAGTCTTTTCTATTTGTTATGTGACATAGGGGAAAACTTGGAATATTAAACATTAAAGAAAATTTTCAAACAAATTTTCATTATGAAAAATATTGGAATTTGTTCCCTATTCCATTAATTAGTTTGAATTAGTGAATCTCTCTTTCTTATTTCCATGTTGGTTTTGTAATAAAACTGGTCTTTAAATATCTACTTTTTTCTCTATCTAACAGAATTACAACTGAATCAGTCCAAGAATAATATACCAAGAGCTCGGCTGAGGACCTTGAAAATGACAGTTGCATTTGCCACTTCGTTTACTGTGTGCTGGACTCCCTACTATGTTCTAGGAATTTGGTACTGGTTTGATCCTGAAATGTTAAACAGGGTGTCAGATCCAGTAAATCACTTCTTCTTTCTTTTTGCTCTTTTAAATCCATGCTTTGATCCACTTATATATGGATATTTCTCTCTGTAATTGATAGTCTATGTAGGAAGCCATATAAAGAAGAGCAAGGTGGTGAATTTCATCAAATGGGAATAATAAACACAAAGGTTGCAGCACATTTACGGATAAACAGTTTAAGATTATATTAACATCCTTTTTCTTTTTGAAAACACATTGTCAGAAACTCAAATGCAAATAAAAATCACAAACACAAAGAAAAAGAAAATTCAAGAAAAATAATAAAATATTCCCTCATAATCATAAACTTCTGAATTAATCTGTCCCCTTTCTGGGCTTCTATAACACATTTACATAGGTAATGTGTAATCTTATTACTTTCTCCTTGTCTAATTATATATAAAAATTTTAAATAGCCATGGCCTAAGGCATCGAGATTCCAAAAAGTAAGGCTGAGGGCTGCCTGGGTGGCTCAGCTGTTTAGTGCCACCTTCAGCCTAGGGTGTAATCCTGGAAACCAGGGATCGAGTCCCATGTCGGGCTCCCTGCATGGAGCCTGCTTCTCCCTCTGCCTGTGTCTCTGTCTCTGTCTCTCTCTCTCTCTCGTATAAATAAATTTTTTAAAAATTTTTAAAAAAGACAAAAAGTAAGGCTGGGAAACTACAACACAGCTTTAACCTAGGCATGCCTTTAAGAGTTTTTTTTTCCGAGTTCCCTGGGTGGCGCAGCGGTTTAGCGCCTGCCTTTGGCCCAGGGCGCGATACTGGCGACCCGGGATCAAATTCCACGTCGGGCTCCCGGTGCGTGGAGCCTGCTTCTCCCTCTGCCTATGTCTCTGCGCCTCTCTCTCTCTCTCTGTGACTATTATAAACAAAAAAAAAAAGAGTTTTTTTTCCAAGGAGCCTAGCAGCAGTTATATCTTATGTTCCAATAATATGCAAAGCACAGAAAATATCCCTGTCCATAGGATCAATTTTCCTTCCTCTGGTTAAAAAAATGCAACAAATATAATTTTTTGTTTGATTTCAAAAGCATTCTGAAGTTTTAAGTATTCAGCAACCAACTCACCAACCATTCCACCAATGTGATAAAACTTACAAGTAGTTCTCCTTTATCCCAGTCTTTATCCCAGTGGAACAGTGTGAAGCGCCTTCATAAAAAGAGGAGGGGTAGAGAGATTAGTATTTGGACAAAGGTTAGAACACTCCTCTAGGCTGCAGTCAGTGGAGTTCGTGGTGATTAACTGTAGTAATAACATTGTTTTTAATACAATCAAGAAAAGATTGATTATGTTTTATATATAACATGCACTCTATTTTAATATGAGAGATTTTTTCCATCTTCTGATTTTACTAAATCTATAATCCAAAAGTCACTGAGAAAAACAAATAAATCAAGCAAATGCACAAGTGAAAAGATATTTGATACATAAGAAGCACACTGAAAATGACAGTGTGCTTTAATATATACAGGTCAAAGAAATCAACAAAGTATTGAGACAAGGAAAAGAAAATTTGTAAATGGTAAGTAACACCTACTGATATTCACATTAAGTGATGGTTTTCAAAATATATGGGCACAAAACTCTTTTAATTCAGGCCTGTTTCTACCTGTTCCATGAAAAAAGGGGAGGATGAAAATTAGGAAACTGCAATATACACAATGAAAAATGTTTATAAAGGACTCTAAAGAAATTCAGCCATCCTTTAACTTCTTCCTAAAAAATAGGTAAAATACTATTATATTCATATGAGGTATGTAGTGCCACCCAAAGACAATATGTAATTTCCAATTTTCTAGGGCATAGAGAACTGTGGAAAGTAAATTACTAATTAGACTAATGTAGTCTTTCCTTATTTTTCTCTTCTCATACATATTCTTCAGTGTAGTTGTGTGTGTGTGTTGTGTGTTTCCACAGCCTATATTATTTTCTAATTTCCACTTCCACTAATCTGTTTGTCACCATTCAGCTCCTTCCTTCTACTCTTTCATTCATATCTTCTTTTTTACTAAGCCCATACCTTTAATTCATCAATCCATGTGCCAACTCCACAGTTGAATTGGTCAAGGTTCAATTCAAGGCATCGAGAAACATATAATGTTTTGAAATGCTCAAAATTAACTTTTAAGGCATGTATATTGATGCCAAGATTTAATAGTTCTACCAAATGACACAATATTGGTAAGTCACAACAAAACCAATTTTCTTCTTTAATCTTTATCAGATACTTATTCCTAATTTGATACAATTCTTACTTCCAGACTTAAAGGCAAAACAACAAACATATAAACATATATAAGATATAATTTAAGGGCTTTATTAGATATGTGTTTAATGAACACATGTCAGCTTGACTCTTAGAATCTCCAGAAATTGTTCTATTTAGATATGCTCTCAGGCATTTTTTGATACTAACTAAAGGGCTATTCAAAATTTGGTGCAGGGGTTAGTAACCTATGGTCCATGCACAAAATTATATTTCAATGCAACTGTTTTTCTTTTATTTCTATTTGTATTATTTTATGCATTTAAAAAGATTATCCTAAAAGAGGTTTATAGGCCAAACCAGACTGCCAAAGGAGCTCATGTCACAAAAAAGGTTGAGTTCCTTATTGATTTTGTATAAAAAACGGTTTTTACAATAAAATTTTATCAGAATGTATTCATTTGCTTATAAGCATGCATAATAATATTAATATTGGATTATTTCAATTTGATTACTCACCACTTCAGATTTAAAAATTTTCCTAAAGCTCAATATGTAATTAAAAACTTTTCAGAAATAAGTATATTATATAAATATAATATAAATTGAATTGTAATATAAATTATAATATGGATTTAAATTAAAATTTATAGCTCAAAAGGTAAATGTGGCTTTAAATTAAAGATATATACCATTCAACAGAGACTATTCAATACATTTGATATTCCAGTCATTTACTCAATTTCCAATCATAACAAAAGATGAAGATTCCTTGTAAAAAAAAAAAAGGATATATTCTGTAGAATGAATTCAGAATTCTATCTGGGTTGTCTCCTTTATGTAGCATATAAAATTGGGTATAGTTTGGGTTCCTCTTGCAAGTCAATTTAGTAAACAAATGACATAAATGAATGACAATGAATTGAACAAAGACTGCACTAATTCAATTTCAGCCCAAGAAACAGAGCTATAACAGCTGAGAAGGAAAAAAATAAACTATAAGAGAAATGGGTGTCATAAATATTACTTTCCAAGGTATGGTATATATCAGTGTAAATGAGCTAGGAATCTCCTTAAAGTGACCTGGTCTCAGAATTTACTTTGTAGTCATAAAGAGATAATACTTATGGACAGTTTAATATGTTTAGAATTTCACCTATTTTACCTGTAGCCTGGTTTCACATGTTGAGCCAACGCTTTGAGCTTGTCTAATTACTAAAAACTGTGTGCATAGAAAACTAAATAGAAGAATATAGTTGAGTTTGATCTCTAAAGTTAATTTAAATCTTCAATTTAATTGTTAGAGTTAAGTTCAAAAATCAAGTTTAAAACTATTAGCCTAATTTTTACAGTTATATAATTTATAAAATGTGTGTATAAGGGGGATGCCTGGGTGGCTCAGCAGTTGAGCATCTGTCTGCCTTCGGCTCAGGGTGTGATTCCGGAGTCCTGGGATCGAGTCCCGCATCAGGCTCCCTGCATGGAGCCTGCTTCTCCCTCTGCCTGTGTCTCTGCCTCTCTCTCTCTCTTTGTGTCTCTCATGAATAAATAAATAAAATCTTTTTTAAAATAATAATTAAATTAAATGTGTGTATAGGAACCATAGAAGAATATAATAAAAAGTACTGATATCATTATTTCTGAGTGATGTTTAAAATCTTCTTTCTTGTGAATTCCTTTAATTCCAAATTTCCAAAGTGAACATATACTGCTTTTGTAATGAGAAAAAAAAATAAATGTTTTATGAGTGTGTGCTTGTATGACTTTTACATGCCACTCTCACTGTTAGAATGCTTTCTGCTGTAATAAACGTCAGACTAAAAGTGACACGTTTTCATCTCAGGTTATAGGACGTTCTTAGGTAAGCATGCAAAACTAGTTAACTCGGAGCTTGAAGTCGTTTTCTCTGCCTCCACTGGGCTTTCCTTTAGAAGCTAATTGCAATTCTAAGTCTCAAGGTCAGAAAGAACGCATGGCTTCCCCTTTCCCAGAACTTTAAGCACTTCATCTTAAATTGGCTAGAATAGGAACACATGGCCAGTTCTAAACTAGTTACTAGCAAAGGAGAGGCCAATTACCTTAAATAGCTTAAAAGTATGTTTTGTTTTAGGGAGTCAGGGCTCATTTCCCCTAATATTAAGCTATCAGATAAAAATAATGTCCTTCATTCTCTCCCTCTCTCTGTCTCTCCCCCCTTCTCCCCTATTTCGTTCTCCCCCCCACCCAACTCTTTCTCCCTCCTCCCCCCCTTTTTCTCTCTCTCTCTTCTCTCTCTCTCTCTCTTTCTCCTAATAGCAGAAGGAGAATGTTTTGGAGGTCAGAAAGCAGCAGTAACTTTACTATCAAAATAAAAGTGAAACTATGTATATCACAAAGTTTAAGTAGCACAGTGCACAATTGAATACAAAGCATATAGACTAAATATAGTTATTGGAACATACTAATTACATAGTAATTGTAGCCCTAAGGCGAAAGATTTTATTGTTTTTCACAATCTGAATCCAAACCCTTTAAACTCCAGTAGTTGGAAGCTTCAATAGAAGCAGAGGGTAGCTTCTGCCCAATTATTTACTTTCTTGGGAACTCTTGGTCCCTGTTTTTTGTTTTTATCGCTTATTCCACTAAGAAATTTTCATAACTTTTTTAAAATTCTTGTGATCACTTCAGATCCAGAGAATAATTGTCAAATAAATTAGTATAAATATGTGGCAATCTGAAGCAGATTTTCCATGAAGCTAATAAAACTTAACTTCAAGTTCCTTATTTATTCGGTTCCCTTCTGAGGCCCTGGGAAAGATGTCTTCACAATGTCATATGTTTTCGCAAAATTCACAAAAACAAGATATTATCATTGTAATGGGTTAAGACTATCTCCTTCCCTTTTTATTCCTCTCTGCCCCACTCCTCCTCCCCTCAGATGAGGCAGTATTAGAATGTCCATGGATACCTTCACAAC
The DNA here is from genome assembly GCF_905146905.1 of Nyctereutes procyonoides. NCBI lineage: Eukaryota > Metazoa > Chordata > Mammalia > Carnivora > Canidae > Nyctereutes > Nyctereutes procyonoides. The sequence goes on along the minus strand of NW_026575023.1, from coordinate 3,122,067 downwards.
CCAGCCAAGAGTGAGTTGAAACAGGAATATATTAATATTGAAACTAGAGGGATATTATGTGGCTCTTGGTCACTTTCATGTACACACAGTTAAGTCACTGCTAACCACCACAGCAAGCCCGTAGGCATTGTACTAGATAAAATATTGGTAGCCGTCATACTGATTTATCTGTCATAGTGACAGGAAAATGTAAGGTCAGAGGTCATATCATGATGTAAATGTATCTGGACATATGGCATCAGAACGATGTGGGTAGGGGAGGGAAAACAGGGTATAAAATGTACAGAAGCTGATCTATGGAAAATTTTTCCAGCCCTCAGGATGTACACCCTAAAGTATTTCCCAATAAATCACAACTTTGTGCAATCTACTCTGAGGGCAGATGGAATCTGTGATTTGCTTCTAACCATGCTTTCTTATGGCAAAGCTCACAGGATATGATTCCCTTGGTTATGTTACATCATCTATCTTAGCTGACTGGAGCCAAATATTCCTGCTGCTCTTGAAAAAGCCAATAGCCATGCTATGAACTATCTTTGCAGAAGTTACATGGCAGAGAATTGTGGGCAGCCTCTAGGACTTACGGGTGGCATCCCATGAAAGCTAGGCATTCAGCTTCAGTCATACAGATGCAGGAAAATGAATTCTGCCAACAAACCTGAACAAACTTGGAAGTGGACTCCTCCTTAGTCAATCCTCCAGGTAAGAGCACAGCCTGGCCAACATTTTGATTGTAGTCTGATAAGACTGAACAGAGGAAACAATGTCACTCCAGGACTGTGTAGCCACAGAAGTTATGATATAAGAAATGTGTGTTGTTGGGGCCTAGTCAGGTAAGCATCTGCCTTCAGCTTGGGTCATGATCCCGGGGCCCTGGGATTGAGCTCTGTATCAGGCTCCTTCTCAGCGGGAAGTCTGCTTTTCCCTCTGCCCCTTTCCATGCTCATGCTCTTGCCAGTGCACACTGTCAAATAGATAAATAAAATCTTTCCAAAAAAATGTGTGTTGCTTTAAGTCACTATGTTTGTGGTAATTAATTCTGCAAACTAATCACTTTACATGTAAAATTTGAAGAAAAAGATTTGGTCCTTATCAAATCCTAGTCACTATGGAAATTCTCTGCTAAGAAATACACTCAACAATGAAGCATATACAATTATAAATTCCCTTACGTTTTTCCTTTTTGATTTAAAATATACAATGCATCTGAGTTTCTGTGTTGGTAGGACACAAAACTATATGCAGTACTAAATACATCAAGTATATCTGTTTTATTCATCTTAAAGTATCAGATGTCATTATTAATAAAGAATTGTGAAATTGAAAGAAAACTTTTTAAAACTATCCATATATAAAAAATATATAAAAAAAAATAAAAAAATAAAAAAAATATAAAACATTATTATACAAAAACATAATCAGGGAATATGTAGCCAAAATAATTTAGAGGAAAAAGTATTTTAGATTATGGCAAGCAAGTAATGATTAAAATTATTTCATTATTTTTATAGATTGATGTTTATGGTGTCAGCTTTTTGTAATTTGTGATTTCCTTTCTCATTCTAACAATATTTTTCCTTTTATACCCAATTATGTATTACAGAGAGCTCTCAAAATTGTAAAAACTTCAGGCCCCCAGAAAACATGAATCCTCTGATAGGAAAGAACTAAACCCCTACACTCTTTATTTCTTTTCTTTTTTTAAAGTACGCTCCATGCCCAGCATGGAACCCAATAGAACTCACAACCTCAAGATCAGGACCTGAACTGAGATTAAGAGTGAGATGCTTATCCCAATAGATGTAGTTCCCAGAACTAGCTCCACAAATTCTTCCCAAATCTACTGCAGAAAACAATCTCATAACCAGCTATTTGACAAAATACAACCACCATCACAATAGCATTTTCACATTCAATAGAAATAGATCTCAGAGAAATACAAATGCAGAAATTGATAAAGATCCATCAGAGGCAAGCTGTCTCAACTTCTCATTACTAAATCTATAAACCTTCCTCAAGAACATCCTGTTCTCTGTATTCTCCTATTACAGTGGAAGACTTGTCCCTGCTCCTCTTAAAGGTCAATCCATCTACCCTCTGTTCTAGATACCATTCCCTCTTACCTTCCAAGGACTTAACTTCTTCAGATCTCTCTCCTAGACCATCAATCTTCCTTTCTCTACTAAACCATTCCCATTGTCATATAAAAATGCTTTATCATCTCACATCATTGAAAATATCCTCAACTAGGGATACCTGGGTGGCTCAGTGAGCCTTTGGCTCAGGGCATGATCCCGGAGTCCCGGGGTCAAGTCCCACATCAGGCTTCCTACATGGAGCCTGCTTCTCCCTCTGCCTGTGTCCCTACCTCTCTCTGTGTCTCTCATGAATAAATAAATAAAATCTTAAAAAAAAAATCTTCAACTGTACATTTGATTTCAGTTTCAGCATTCACAATCCACTTTTCTATTCTTCATAGAAAACTTCTCATGAGGTGTACAAGCCTGATCATTCCTCTTCCTTAACTTCCCTTTTAATCTTCATCACATTACTTGGATTCTGTCCCTTCTACTCCAATGAAACTCTTGTCAAGGTCACCAAAGATCACCCTACTATCAAAGCTGATGATGATTTCTCTTTTCTTAACTTACTGTAATGCTCATCAATATTTAAACAATTGTCCACTCTCTGTAAGGAGCTTGGGTGAAGGAGGACTTCATTATCTGGGAAAATACTAAAGTCGGGGGAAATGGAAAAGAAGGCCTGATTTGGGAGAGATCACATGACAAGGAAGTGGGTCAATAGATTGCCAAGTACAAGGGAGCTTTATGGAAGCTGAACTGATGTCTAAAGGTCATCCTTTTTCCTTCAACTGAGTAAAGCACATTGCCCTCATGGAAGTGACCTATTAATGCTTTTCTTATCATTATCTAGTGATATCCTTCCATTTTCAGATATCTGCATATCATCCCTAGATCATTCATGAAAAGTCATCCTAAAGCAGTGCTGAACCCCAATCTGGATAACCACTTTGTGTGGAAATCCCGCTTTTATCAGTCTAGTACATTTTTAATTCCCCTGAAAAGGAGGAGAGGTTATTTTTTTAAGAATTTGAGGAGAAAGTCCAGCATCAGTACTTGAGTGGAACTGGACAGTGATGAAATCCTACACTTCTTTGCTTCCCAGTTGAGACACTTTTCTTAGTTCTGTGAAGTCATCCCCTCTCAATTTTCTTTCTATGTGACTCATAGTTCTTTCTGTTTTGTGTTCCTTCTCTTCTACCTAATATTTATATGGGCTCAGAACTAGGAATTCTTGGTTTGTCTGTCTGTCCTCTCCCCCTTGGGAGGAAGAGAGAGAGCAACTATACACACATGTGGAAAGCATACATTAGAGGAAGCAAGTTAGAGCAGTGCAAAGCATGGTCATAAGTCTGGCAGCACCACAGCACACATATCATCAGGGATTTTGTTAGAACTGCAAATTCTCAGGCCCTACCCAGGCATACTGGAGAAGAAATACTAGGTGGGACCCACAATCTGTGCTTTAACAGGCAATCCAGGTGATTCTGGTATGTGCTAAAGTTTCATGGCCCTGGGCTAGAGGTTCTGGCTATCAAGTCAAAGATGAGAAAACAAACCAAAGATGAGAAGGAGGATGATCTGAATATTGTTTCAGTCAAGAAAAAAGAAAAAGGTGTAACTTTGGGAGGCAATTGAATGTGATGGCAAGGTATGAGTGTGGCTGAATTTGGATCTCTGGATAGGGCTCTGAATGTCCTCTTTTACAAAAGGAATTTTTTTTTTTTTTAAATGAAGGTGACTTAATCCTCCCATTAGGGCAGAACCTGATGCATTAGCAGAACATTGCCTAGAAAGCCTCACTTAGGGATTTTTAGGTTTGTTGTCTGTTTTCTATCAATATTATCAGAAGGTTAAACTTAGGAGCATCACTTACTATGTTTTATCTCCATCCACCGTTGCATAAGTAATTAAGCCAAATAAGAAAAGGGTCTTAGAAAATTATATTTCCATTTTTAATCTGTGACTTATCTATTTATTGCTCTGCAGGCAATATTTTAAAAATATTTCAGGAAAATGTGATATGCACATATCCTAATTCATAGGCCACTTAAGAGAATAATTATTCACATTTTGAAAAGGTTTATTTCCCTCACAAAGGAATTCCTCTGGTCTCTTCTAAATGGTTAGCTTCAAGCCAGTTCAAAACGTGATACAACACCTTTGGGCAAAGAAGCCTGCCTCAAAACTCAGAAGGCTAGCTGCTTTCCAACTATGTTCATGAAGGCCTGACCTTGGGACTCAGTATTTCCTTTTCTTTTTGATAATTATTAAATGGGTGATCCAATTGTTGGGATCTGAGTATAATACTCTAGGAAAATACTCAACAGGGAATAAAATTGGGTTCTAGTCCTGGCTCTGATATGAATCTATTCAAGATATTTATCCATTTTAAATCATCCTTGATAAAACAATTAGGGTTGTATATGTAGATAATTTTTTAAAAGATTTTATTTATTCATGAGAGACACAGAGAGAGACAGAGACACAGGTAGAGAGAGAAGGAAGCTCCCTCTGGGGAGCCTGATGCAGGACTCGATCCCAGGATCACAACCTGAGCCAAAGGCAGATGCTCAACCACTGAGCCACCCAGGTGCCCCAGTGTAGATGATTCTTGAGTGTCCTTCCTTTTTTTAAAATTTTTTTTTTACTGGAGTTCAATTTGCCAACATACAGCATAACACCCAGGGCTCATCCCGCCAAATGCCCCCCTCAGTGCCCATCACACAGCCACCCCAACCCTCCACCCACCTCCGCTTCCACCATCCCTAGTTCATTTCCCAGAGTTAGGTGTCTCTTATGTTTTGTGACCCTCACTGATATTTTCACTCATTTTCTCTCCTTCCCCTTTATTCCCTTTCACTAATTTTTATATTCCCCAAATGAATGAGACCATATAATGTTTATCCTACTCTGATTGACTTACTTCACTCAGCATAATACCCTCCAGGTCCATCCATGTCGAAGAAAGTGGTGGGTATTTGTCATTTCTAATGGCTGAGTAGTATTCCATTGTATACATAGACTACATCTTCTTTATCCATTCATCTTTCAATAGACACCGAGGCTCCTTCCACAGTTTGACCCTACTCTTCTGCCATCTTGCCTTTACCCTTGAGTGTCCTTCCTGTGCTAATATTCAATGACTTAGGAATATAAAGTGAAAAAATGCGTGTAAAAAACCCTCTGTAATTATAAAATACAACATAGATGTTAAATTTATGATGTGAACTCTTCAATTTACAGAAATCCAATTGGCACTTAAGTTTTCAGGAAGATATTCATAACATTGTATGCGTATATAATGATCAAGATGGGGAAATATTAAATGCATTGTCATATCTTGGATTGGATCCAGAACAGGAAAAAAATGGCATTAGTGAAAAACTGGTAAAATCCAAATAAAGTGTGTGGTTATTTAAAAGTGTACCAATATTAATTTCTTTGTTTTGACAAATGTACCATGCTATTATTATGGGAAGCTGAATAAAGTGTATGCAAAAATTCTCTGTCTTACCTTTGCAACTTTTCGAATTTTGAAAATTGAAATTTCTAATATTATTAAATTATTAAAATTTTGCCAGATTTTAAAATAAATTATTGTGCTACTGTGCTTCTGAATTGCCTTTCTGACATTGAATTATAATCCAAATTCTGTAACTCTGTGGGAGAGAGTATTGTTTCTGTTTCTTTCTTTTGTGGTGAGTTCTTCCTTCTAGTCATTTTGCTCAGTGCAGGGTGGATAAAAACAAGTTGTACTGGAAAAAGGAGAAAAAGGAAAAAAGGGGGGGACAAACAAAAAACAAAAAATAAGAAGGGGTATCCTCTGATTCTGTATACTTTAAGTCCCTAGACTTCCCCTGGAACTTTCCAGGGCGGCTTGGTCAAGAACTTGCTCTTCCCCTGTCCTTCCAGCTGGTCTTCTGGGGGAGGGGCCAGCTGTGCTGATTCTCAGGTGTGTGCACCTGCGGCAGCTGCCCTGCCCTTTGCCTGTCGCAGGCTCCGTCGGAGCTGCTTATCCTGTGAGGCCTCTGCTCCCTGGTGGCCCGCTCCGTCCCAGGTACAAGGTGACACCAGGAGGAACAACGGTGTCAGCGGCCAGCTCTCCAGCCCTGGAGTCAGCTCCCACAGTAACAACCGCAGCTCCCAGTCCGCAGGGGCCTGGATGCTCAGGGGCGGGGGACACTGATCTGCACAGCTCGGGGCCACCTGGGGCAGGGGCGTCCTCGCTGTCCTGTGCCCTCCTGGCCTCCGCCTGTTGGGGGCGGGGGTGGGGGGGGAGCGCCGGATCCTGGGCTGTGTCCCCGGTGCCCTGGGATGGGGGCCTGCACCGCGGGAATCGTGCTCCCAGCAGCGCAGCCCCCTCCGCATGGAGCTTCCGCCGGAGCTTGCTCCCGGGTCCAGCCGAGCCCGCGCTGCCTCCCTTTAGGGAGCTCGGCCGCGGGGTGTGGGGCTCTCCCCGGGGCGCAGGTATCTGTTAGTACCCCCGGGAGCCCGAGGGCATCCCCGCCCTCCTGTGGTCCTGCTCCAACTCCCTGAGCGCCTCTCCCTCCGGGAAGGTTGGTGCAGCTCCTGCTTCTCCAGGTCGGGGCTCTCCTGTCCTGGGGGCTCTCGCCGTGGCCTCAGCCCGGCTCCTCGCGGGGCCCCTCCCCCTTGGGTGCTTTTTATTTCTTTATTTTTTTTTTTTCGTCTTCCTACCTTGATAGAAGTGCAAACTCTTCTCACTATAGCATTCCGGCTGTTCTCTCTTTAAGTCTCAGACCGAATTTGTAGGTTTTCAGGATGATTTGAAAGTTACCTAGGTAAGTTGGTGCGGACAGGTGACCTGAGGACCCTACTCTTCCACCACCTTGCCCTGCCTCCACATTTTTACTTTCTTAGTCCAAGTTTATCTTTCCTTTCTCACAGCTTTCAGTAAAACTTTTCTAACATCGATGATGTTTTTTGTTGCTTTTGTGAAATGTTAAAAAAAAAATATGGTGGTTTGATTTCTGTGATTTCCTGACTCTCTTCCTTCTCAACTTTGATCCACAAAAGACCCACTGTTTATTTCTGTTGTCCCTGTGCTGCATACACATATACATATATATGTATGGATGGATGCATAGTTATATTCCAAAGGCATAGCTACTGGTGGCTCTGGAAAAAAGCATAAAGGATTCAAGAGACTTCATGACTGCAGAATTTAGATCTAATCAGGCCAAAATTAAAAATCAATTAAATGAGATGCAATCCAAACTGGAGGTCCTAATGATGAGGGTTAACAAGGTAGAAAAACGAGTGAGTCACATAGAAGACAAGTTGATGGCAAGGAAGGAAGCTGAGGAAAAAAGAGAAAAACAATTAAAAGATCATGAGGATAGGGTAAGGGAAATAAATGACAGCCTCAGAAGGAAAAATCTATGTTTAATTGGGGTTCCAGAGGGTGCCAAAAGGACAGAGGTCGAAAGTGTATCTGAACAAATCATAGCTGAGAACTTCCCTAACTTGGGAAGCAAAACAGGAATTCAGATCCAGGAGATAGAGAGATCCCCCCCTAAAATCAATAAAAACCATTCAACACCCTGACATTTAATAGTGAAACTTGCAAATTCCAAAGATAAAGAGAAGATCCTTAAAGCAGCAAGAGACAAGAGATCCTCAAACTTTATGAGGAGAAGTATTAGGTTAACAGCAGACCTCTCCACAGAGACATGGCAGGCCAGAAAGGGCTAGCAGGATATAGTTAGGGTCCTAAATGAGAAGAACCTGCAGCCAGAATTCTTTATCCAGCAAGGCTCTCATTCAGAATAGAAGGAGAGATAAAGAGATAAAGAGCTTCCAAGACAGGCAGGAACTGAAAGAATATGGGACCACCAAACTAGCTCTGCAAGAAATATTAAGGGGGATGCTGTAAAAGAAAGAGGAAGTCCAAGGAAACAATCCACAAAAACAGGGACTGAATAGGTATGATGACACTAAATTCATATCTTTCAATAGTAACTCTGAATGTGAATGGGCTTAATGACCCCATCAAAAGGTGCAGGGTTTCAGACTGGATAAAAAAGCAAAACCTATCTATTTGCTGTCTACAAGAGACTCATTTTAGACCTAAGGACACCTACAGCCTGAAAGTAAAAGGTTGGAGAACCATTTACCATTCAAATGGTCCTCAAAAGAAAGCAGGGGTAGCCATCCTCATATCAGATAAATTAAAGTTTATCCCAAAGACTGTAGTAAGAGATGAAGAGGGACACTATATCATACTTAAAGGATCTATCCAACAAGAGGACCTAACAAACCTGAATATTTATGCCCCGAATGCAGGAGCTGCCAAGTATATCAATCAATTAATAACCAAAGTGAAGAAATACTTAGATAATAATACACTTGTACCTGGAGACTTGAACATGGCACTTTCTACAATCGATAGATATTCTAAGCAACATCTCCAAAGAAACAAGAGCTTTAAATGATACACTGGACCAGATGGATTTCACAGATATTTATGGAACTTTACATCCAAATGCAACTGACTACACATTCTTCTCAAGTGCACATGGAACTTTCTCCAGAATAGACCACATACTGGTCACATATCAGATCTTAACCGATACCAAAAGTTTGGGATCATACCCTGCATATTTTCAGACCATAATGCTGTGAAACTAGAACTAAACCACAAGAAGAAGTTTGGAAGGATTTCAAACACGTGGAGGTTAAAGACCATCCTGCTAAAAGATGAAAGGGTCAACCAGAAATTAGAGAAGAGATAAAAAGATTCATGGAAACTAATGAGAATGAAGATACAGCTGTTCAAAATCTTTGGGATACAGCAAAAGCAGTCATGAGGGGGAAATACATTGCAATACAAGCATCCATCCAAAAACTGGAAAGAACTCAAATACAAAAGCTAACCTTACACCTAAAGGAGCTGGAAAAGGAACAGCAAATAAAACCTTCCACCAGCAGCAGAAGACAGTTAATAAAGATTCGAGCAGAACTCAATGAAATAGAGACCAGAAGAACTGTGGAACAGATAAACAAAACCAGGAGTTGGTTCTTTGAAAGAATTAATAATATATATAAAACATTAGCCAGCCTTATTAAAGAGAGAAGAGACTCAAATTAATAAAATCATGAATGAGACAGGAGATCATCACCAATACCAAGGAAACGCAAAAGATTTTAAAAACTTATTAGGAGCAGCTCTAAACCAATAAATAGGCAATCTAGAAGAAATAGATGTATTTCTGGAAAACCACAAACTACCAAAACTGGAACAGGAAGAAATAGAAAACCTGAACAAGCAAATAACCAGGGAGGAAAATGAAGCAGTCATCAAAAACCTCCCAAGACACAAGAGTCCAGGGCCAGATGGCCTCCCAGGGGAATTCTATCAAATGATTAAAGAAAAAACCATACCTATTCTACAAGCTGTTAGGAAATATAGAAAGAGATGGAGTACTTTCAAACTCATTCTATGAGGCCAGCATCACCCTAATTCCAAAACCAGACAAAGACCCCACCAAAAAGGAGAATTATAGACCAATATCCCTGATGAACACAGATGCAAGAATTCTCAACAAGATCCTAGCCAATAGGATCCAACAGTATATTGAGAAGATTATTCACCATGACCAAGTGGGATTTATCTCTGGGATGCAAGGCTAGTCCAACACTCGTAAAGCAATCAATGTGATTGATCATATCAACAAGAGAAAAACAAGAATGATATGATCCTCTCAAAAGATGCAGAGAAAGCATTTGACAAAATACAGCATCCATTCCTGATCAAAACTCTTCAGAGTGTAGGGATAGAGGGAACATTCCTCAGCATCTTAAAAGCCATCTACAAAAAGCCCACAGCAAATATCATTCTCAATGGGGAAACACTGGGAGCCTTTCCCCTATGATCAGGAACATGACAGGGATGTCCACTCTCAACACTGCTATTCAACATAGTACTAGAAGTCCTAGCCTCAGCAATCAGGCAACAAGAGAAATAAAAGGCATTCAATGTGGCAAAGAAGAAGTCAAACTCTCCTCTTCGCAGATGACATGATACTGTACATAGAAAACCCAAAAGACTCCACCCCAAGATTGCTAGAACTCATACAGCAATTTGGCAGTGTGGCAGGATACAAAATCCATACCCAGAATTCAGTGTCATTTCTATACACTAACAATGAGACTGAAGAAAGAGAAATAAAGGACTCAATCCCACTTACAATTGCACCAAAAAGCATAAGATACCTAGTAATAAACCTAACCAAAGAGGTAAAGGATCTATACCCTAAAAACTACAGAACACTTCTGAAAGAAATTGAGGAAGACACAAAGAGATGGAAAAATATTCCATGCTCATGGATTGGCAGAATTAATATTGTGAAAATGTCCATGTTACCCAGGGCAATTTACACGTTTAATGCAATCCCTATCAAAATACCATGGACTTTCTTCAGAGAGTTAGAACAAATAATTTTAAGATTTGTATGGAATCAGAAAAGACCCCGAATAGCCAGGGGAATATTAAAAAAGAAAACCATAGCTGGGAGCATCACAATGCCAGATTTCAGGTTGTACTACAAAGCTGTTGTCATCAAGACAGTGTGGTACTGGCACAAAAACAGACACATCGATCAATGGAACAGAATAGAGAATCCAGAAGTGGACCCTCAATTTTATGGCCAACTAATATTCGACAAAGGAGGAAAGACTATGCACTGGAAAAAAGACAGTCTCTTCAATAAATGGTGTTGGGAAAATTGGACATCCACATGCAGAAGAATGAAACTAGACCACTCTCTTACACCATGCACAAAGATAAACTCAAAATGGATGAAAGATCTAAATGTGAGACAAGACTCCATCAAAATCCTAGAGGAAACACAGGCAACACCCTTTTTGAACTTGGCCACAGTAACTTCTTGCAAGATACATCCACGAAAGCAAAAGAAACAAAAGCAAAAATGAACTATTGGGACTTCATCAAGATCAGAAGCTTTTGCACAGCAAAGGATACAGTCAACAAAACTCAAAGACAACCTACAGAATGGGAGAAGATATTTGCAAATAACATATCAGATAAAGGGCTACTTTCCAAAATCTATAAAGAACTTATTCAACTCAACAGCAAAGAAACAAACAATCCAATCATGAAATGGGCAAAGGACATGAAGAGAAATCTCACAGAGGAAGACATAGACGTGGCCAACATGCACATGAGAAAATGCTCTGCATCACTTGCCATCAGGGAAATACAAATCAAAACCACAATGAGATCCCACCTCACACCAGTGAGAATGAGGAAAATTAACAAGGCAGGAAACAACAAATGTTGGAGAGGATGCGGAGAAAAGGGAACCCTCTTACACTGTTGGTGGGAATGTGAACTGGTGCAGCCACTCTGGAAAACTGTGTGGAGGTTCCTCAAAGAGTTAAAAATAGACCTGCCATATGACCCAGCAATTGCACTGTTAGGGATTTACCCCAAAGATTCAGATGCAGTGAAACGCAGGGACACCTGCACCTCGATGTTTCTAACAGCCATGTCCACAATAGCCAAACTGTGGAAGGAGCCTCGGTGTCCATCGAAAGATGAATGGATAAAGAAGATGTGGTTTATGTACACAATGGAATATTCCTCAGCCATTAGAAACGACAAATACCCACCATTTGCTTCAACGTGGATGGAACTGGAGGGTAGTATGCTGAGTGAAGTAAGTCAATCGGAGAAAGACAAACAGGTTATGTTCTCATTCATTTGGGGAATATGAATAATAGTGAAAGGGAATATAAGGGAAGGGAGAAGAAATGTGTGGGAAATATCAGAAAGGGACACAGAACATAAAGACTCCTAACTCTGGGAAATGAACTAGGGGTGGTGGAGGGGGAGGAGGGCGGGGGGTGGGGGTGAATGGGTGATGGGCACTGAGGGGGACACTTGACGGGATGAGCACTGGGTGTTATTCTGTATGTTGGTAAATTGAACACCAATAAAAATTAATTTATTAAAAAAAATAAAAAAATAAAAAAAAAACAATCCAATCATGAAATGGGCAAAAGACATGAACAGACATTTCACAGAGGAAGACATAGACATGGCCAACAAGCACATGAGAAAATGCTTCGCATCACTGGCCATCAGGGAAATACAAATCAAAACCACAATGAGATACCACCTCACACCAGTGAGAATGGGGAAAATTAACAAGACAGGAAACAACAAATATTGGAGAGGATGTGGAGAAAGGGGAAGCCTCTTGCACTGTTGGTGGGAATGTGAACTGGTGCAGCCACTCTGGAAAACTATGTGGAGATTTCTCAAAGAGTTAAAAATAGATCTGCCCTATGACCCAGCAATTGCACTGCTGGGGATTTACCCCAAAGATACAGATGCAGTGAAACGCCGGGACACCTGCACCCCAATGTTTCTAGCAGCAATGTCCACAATGACCAAACTGTGGAAGGAGCCTCGGTGTCCATCGAAAGATGAATGGATAAAGAAGATGTGGTCTATGTATACAATGGAATATTACTCAGCCATTAGAAATGACAAATACCCACCATTTGCTTCGACAAATGGATGGACCTGGAGGGTATTATGCAGAGTGAAATAAGTCAATCGGAGTAGGACAAACATTATATGGTCTCATTCATTTGGGGAATATAAAAATTAGTGAAAAGGAATAAAGGGAAATGAGAGAAAATGCGTAAAAGTATCAGTGAAGGTAACAAAACATAGAGATACCTAACTCTGGGAAATGAACAAGGGGAGGTGGAGGGGGGTTGGGGTGACTGGGTGATGGGCACTGAGGGGGGCACTTGGCAGGATGAGCACTGGGTGCTATATGTTGGCGAATTGAACTGAAGCAAAAAAAAAATTAAAAAAAAAACATATAAATTCATTGCACTATAGTTTGATGAACCAGTAAATTTTGTCAGCATAACTGTCATTAGCACAGAAAGCTAGATAATTTCAAATATATATGTTTGACTTCATGAACACCTGAAGTGACGGCTCATGTAAGCACATGTTTTGTCCCTAAATTTGCATGAACTTACTTTAAGGTACTAAGTACACTATGTATTTCTGAAGTCTTGTACACTTAAATATAAAGAACTAAATATAGCCACATTCAATTCACATTCCAAAATAATAAACTCCAATTAATTTGCAAAAAAAAAAAAAGAAAGAAAGAGAAAGAAAAGAAAGAAAGAAAGAAAGAAAGAAAGAAAGAAAGAAAGAAAGAAAGAAAGAAAGAAGAAAGAAAGAAAGAAAAAATCTGCCTTGGCATTTATCTTTACCTGATCCTGGCTCAGGTCAAGAAATTGGGATTGAGCCCTGCATCAGGGTCCACCCATGCTCAGTGGGAAATCTGCTTGAGGACTCTTTCTCTCCCTCTTCTTCACTCTCTCCCCTTGCCTGCTAACTCACTTGGGCATACTGTCTCTCTAACAAATAATCTTTTTTTTTTAATTATTTATTTATGATAGTCATACAGAGAGAGAGAGAGGCAGAGACAAGGCAGAGACATAGGCAGAGGGAGAAGCAGGCTCCATGCACCGGGAGCCCAACGTGGGACTCGATCCCGGGTCTCCAGGATCGCACCCTGGGCCAAAGGCAGGCGCCAAACCGCTGCGCCACCCAGGGATCCCTCTAACAAATAATCTTTAAAAGAAAAGAAGGCTAGAAGTGGGGTGGGTAGGATGGGTAAAATAGGTGAACGGAATTAAGAGTCACAAATGTCCAGTTATAAATAAGTCACGAGATTAAAAGTACGGCATTATAAATATAGCTAGTAATGTTGTGTTAACATTCTAAAAGAAAAAGAGAATAAACTAGAGAGAACATTTAACAGATTATGATTTCTTGTAAAGAACCTGAGCCAATCCCCAGGTCCTCTAGTCATTTTGATTGTCTGATGCTCATTCTCTATTAATTCTTCAGGAAGAGTTCATGATAATAGTGTCATCAAATATTGATACCATATCAAGTGTTGATGATAGTTTATACATTTTTTATGTGAGAGTTGCTTTTACTAGATATGAAAATCTTCAGCACACATTTTCCCCTTGAATATCGTAAATATGTTGTCCTACTTTCTATTGGCAAAAAGTCTATCAAAAGTCTAGTGACATTCCCATTTTCTTCTATTTTGCAAATGTAATGATACATTAAAATATGTTAAATTGGGGTATCCGTTATACTTTTGAAGTAATTCACACTATATTTCGTCAAATCTAAGATGACCTCAAATTTAAGAGTAGCATTATTTTCTGTATTGATGAACAAGGAAAAAAATATATTCCAATTTCAGGAATATTAAAATATAAAGAAATGTGGATTGTGGATGAAATTCAAACTACTCATTTTCTATTGCTGTATAACAACAATTTACTATAAACATAGTACTACAATAGAATCTTGAAAGAATGGGACATGGACCAAGTTCCTTTTAATGATTATGTATGAAAGGTACACAACTAGGTTAAGAAACCTGAATAACAGCATAGGTGAGCAGCATGAAGTTTCAGGTATTTGGAAATGTTCTATTTTGAAACGAGAATGAAGAGGCGCAAAGGAAAATGCAGTTTTGCCTGGGCCCTCTCTCGACAGTAGTGAGGAAGAAATTCTAAATTCAAAAAAATTCTAACTATAAAAAAAAAAAGCCATACTTTACAGAAGATGCTATCACACAAAGTATATGCTAATTTTTAAAATCCTACAGACGTTACTTCAAAAGTACAGTTTATTTAAAATGAAAGGTAAATGTCGAGTACTACTAATTCTTGTTCTCTGAGAAAGGGGAAAGAGGACCCAACGGAAAACACGAGGTGAGAAGGTGAAGACTTGATGCGGCAGTGACTGGGTCCGCGACCTTGACCGGGTCGCGCGGGCCGTCCGCGACCTTGACCGGGTCACGCAGGCCGTCCGCGACCTTGACCGGGTCACGCAGGCCGTCCGCAAGTGGAAGCGAACGGGGCCACACTAGCATTCACGGCTCTAAAAATCACGACTCTATTAAATCCGTGACGGTGCCCGGCCTGTAGCAGACGCCCAGAACCATTCGTTAAACGTATATAACGTCTTTCAATGGAATCCCAGGAATCCTGAAAATCTGGAGCTACCTATTAACGTTCGGGGTTTTATTTGTTAAATGAAGGGGCTTCCTCTTCTTGCTATGAAGCCGAAGGATTCTGCTTCGCAATCCCAACACAGCGCTGGGCCCTGGGAGCTCCGTGCTCGGCCACGGAACTAGACACCGCGTCGCGCGTCCCAAGGGCCGCGGCCCCCGGTGACCCCGCACCTGCGCCGCCGGGGCCTAGCTGGCCCCGCCCCCGCCACACCCAAACCGGAAACCGGGGCCCGCCGCGCGCTCCCGGGCCCGCCCCCTCCGGTGACGTCACCACCCGCCCCCTGACCTCGCGGCGCCGCCCCCTTTCCTGCCTGCCGGGAGCCGGCGGCGCGGCGGCGGCGTCTCTGGGAGGCGATGGAGGCGTCCGCGCCGGGGGCCGCCCCTCAGGGGGAAGAGGCGTCCTGCTCTTCGTGGGCGGCTGGCAGGTGAGAGGAGCGGGGCGCGCGCAGAGCGGCGAGGGGCGGCGGGCGGCAGCCGGGCGCCGGCTCTCGGCTGCTCAGGCTCGGGCGGTAGGGAGCGCGCGCGAGGCCGCGGAGCCGGGCCGCACCAGCCCTGGGGGCGCGGGGAGCGCGCGGGGTGGGTGTGGCGCCGGGGGCTCGGGCCGCTGCGGCTGCCGGCTTCGCTGAGGAGAAGGGCCCCTGTTCGGTCTTGGCGGCGCCCTCTCAGCCTCAGTCGGGGTCGGCCATGCTCTCGTCACCGGACGCGTGTGGGGACGGCGCGCGGGTGTAACCGAGCGGATAGAGAGCGCTGGCTCGGTGGAGACTTCGGCCCGCGCCCGGGCGGCTCGGCGCGAGCCCGACACCTTCCCTCCTTTTTTTCGGTAAAAAGAAAAGCTCCGAGAGCGCCGCCGTGCGGGATCCTGCACCGGGATCCTCCTTTGAGAACTATTTACCAGAGGGAACTTGGTAAGGATGAATCAGAGGCGGTCAGGACACCCGGAGGCCTCTGTTGACTACAGTTAAAAAAAAAAAAAAAAAAAAAATCCGGGAAAAAAAAAAAAACCCACGAGTTAGTCGTTCTTATTTCCCAGTCGGTGTTAAGGTTTCTCACGTCTCTTGCACTTCTACAAAATCGGGGAGGTTGGGGGGGGGTGGGGGAGGCGGGAGGATGTTCGTGTGGTTTCTTTTCAGTTATCTCGTAATTAATAAATTGGTTAGTTACATCCTGCCCGCCACCAGGATGCAGTATTCCAAAGATAGAAGTAATGGATATAGGATTTTTGAGCTAATGTGAGACTGTCCGTAAACCTGTAGCTTTTTCGCTGGTTCAGACTGAAGAGATGCTTTTGGTGCCGTGATGATCACTGCCTGCCGAGGCCAACACTGCCACCTTTTACTTGGGGGATATTATGTAATACAAACAGAAACGTCCCTTTATTTAAAGGATTTTTTGATTGCTATGTAGACCTTATTACAAAAATGACTTTTGAAGCATTCCAGTAAGGCAGAATTTTCTCAAAAGTAAGTGCCAGCCATATCATTAAGTGACAAAGCTGGTTAGAATGTAGCTGTTACCATGTTCACCTAAGAGCTTTGCCGGCTAGACTGTTGTCCTCCATGCAAGGAAGACAGCTCGTGGAAGTTGTACCAGGGATAAGAAAACTGTGTGGGAAATTTTCATATTGCATTACTATGCCAAAAACAGGGCATATTTGTGTGTGTGTGTGTGTGTGTGTGTGTGTGTTTATCAGAGAAGTGATCTCCTAAACACACTGGTTTGCTGTGTTTGCTTTCATAATTGCAATCAGAAGTATTTCTAATAATTATCCACGTATCACTTAGCCAGAAGCTGATACTATTTGATGACACCAATCAGTGTTTGGTAAGATAAATGATAACATTTTGATTTGCTCTATTTACAAATGCTTGGGCTAATGTATCAATACCACACTTAGAAAATTGGGTTCCAAAACCTAGATTTCATGCTTTCACATTATTTTTAGAATTGTACAGTTTGATGATTAGAGCTTCCCGGAACCTGGAATGGATTACACTTTTGCCAAGATAATATCGATCTTAGCTGCCACTGTGGCTCAGGCCAAAATGCCCCACCTCTGCTTGGGAACCATTTCTGTTTCCTAATGTTCATCCTGTTTTCATTTTTATTTGTATGCCATGCTGTGAAAAAGTTGAGCTGTGGTAAATGATACATTACTATATCTTATCATGCTAGTATCCTTTAAAAAAAAAAAAAGAAATTATTTCTTTAACGTCTATACCCATCATGGGACTCGAATTCATAACCCTGAAATAGAGTGGCATGCTCTACCAACTGAACCAGCCTGCCTCCCCCCTTTTTTTAATTTTTAAAATTCATTTAACAGATGCTTTTTGAGTGCTTTCTTTATGCCTCCTATAAGAGGCAGAAGACGGTAGAGCATGGTGATCAAGAGCTGGACTGCTTAGGTTCAGATTCCGGCTCTTCTATTTACCTATTCTGGAATGTCTGGCAGGTTATTTAAATTAACTTTTGTGAGCCTCAGTATTTTTCCTCTGTTCAGTGGAGTTGGTAATAGTGCCTATCTCATAAAGTTGTAAGGGTTAATGGAGTTAATACATCTAAAGCACTTAAAACAATGTGTAACACGGTATTTGCTCTTAAATAATGAATGCCAGGTACAGTTTTAGGTATTTGAAACACATTAGTGAATTCTTCACAGATCATACATTCTCTTGGGGAAGGCAGACAATAATTAATGAGGGATGCCTGGGTGGCTCAGTGGTTGAGTGACTCCAGGCGTGATCTCAGAGTCCCGGGATTGAGTCCCCCATCGGGCTGCCTGCATGGAGCCTGCTTCTCCCTCTGCCTATGTCTCTGCCTCTCTGTGTGTGTCTCTCATGAATGGATGAATAAAATTTTTAAAAAAAAAATAAATAATTGGGCAGCCCCGGTGGCATAGAGGTTTGGTGCCGCCTTCTGCCCAGGGCGTGATCCTGGAGACCCGGGATCGAATCCCACATCAGGCTCCCTGCATGCAGGAGCCTGCTTCTCCCTCTGCCTGTTTCTCTCTCTCTTTCTCTCTCTCTCTCTCTCTCTCTCTCTAACATAAAAAATCTTTTTAAAAAATTAAATAAACAATTAATGATAAGTAATTTGAAGAAAATACAGCAGGGTAGTGAGTTAGGGAGTGACCTAAGGAGAAGGGGAGACGTTTCATTGAAAGTGTAATCAGGAGTGGTCTATGTAATACTGTGAGTCTATATTTTAATTGAGACTTTTAATTGATAAAAGAGTCAGCTATTCTGAGATGTAAAAGAGGAACATTTCCAAGCAGAGGGAATAGGAAGTGTAAAAACTGAAGTGATAGCATGCTTGGATTTTTGAGGAACAGCAAGGAGGCCAGTGTGGCTGAAGACAGTAAGAGGGAAAGTAGTGGGAGTTGTGATTGAAGGGGTACACCTAGGCTCTTTGAACATAGTAAGGTGTTTAAATTTTATTCAAAGAGTTACGGAAATTTACTGAAGGATAGTTCGAAGAGTTACGGAAATTTAGTGAAGGATAGTTGTAAGTTGAGGAATAATGTCTGACTGTATTCTAAAAAAAATAGGCTTTAATACAGAGCATGAACTGAAGGGGGAGGGCAATAGTAGCGCTAGAGAGACTAGTTAGGAGGCCTTTGAGGTAGTTAAGATGACATATAATAATGGTTTGGCCTGAGAGTGTACTAGCACACATGGAAAAAATGAAGGAATGGGCTAAGAAGATCTCTAGATTCTGGAACTGAGCAAGTGAATAAATGGTGGTACCAGAAACTGAGTTGGTAAAGACCAGAAAAGTATAGATTAAGCAGGGAGAGTTGAATTCTGTTTTGGGCTTGTTATATTCATGAAACCAATTAAACATCAGAAAAGAGAAATTGTTCTAGCAGATGTGGAAAGTCTGAATGTCAGAAGAGAGATTAAACATGGAGAAATATGTTTAGATATATCATCAGTATGGTAAATTCCATTGAATGAGATTATCTAGAAGAGAGTATATTAAACAAGGTATATGGGGCACTCCAAAAAAATTGCTAAAATACAGATCCATCAGAATGTATGTAAAACAAGATCTGATAACACCTGAGAATAAAACTGTAGGCTGTGATTTTGTAGTATACACAGAGTAGGTGGTCAGTGAATTTAATTCTGACCTATTTTTAAAATTGAAATAAAGGGATGGAAAATTAAGATATATATCTAGTTTGTGAAATTCTCTTTAGTAACATGTATAATTGAATATTAGATTATAGAATGTGAATATTGAATAACCATACTTGCCCTTATAAGTTGTGTTTTATTTTTTCAGTACAAATAAAAATTTGTCCATCATGTCAGCAGAATCTGTGGAGATTGATGATGCATTATACAGGTGAGAACCTTATGGAAACTGAGTTTCCTCATTTATTGTTCAAAGTAATGGAATACTATATTTGAAAATATCATTAGGCCTATGCAGAGTTTTGTAAATATATCCTAAGAGTTCCTCTGAGGTTAAAATTAGAGTTTTCTCTGTTTTTTTTTTTTCTATAGTTTGAAAGCTTGAATAATATTTAAATCTTAGTTGCTTTAGGTTTATGTCATATGACTAAGAATGATTTTGTTACCCACTGTAAAATATTCCTCTCGTTTTTGAGCAGGAGTACATATTTATGTTCTAGATAGTGCAGGGATCTCATGAAAAATGGTCCATTTTGCTTCAATTATACGGTAACATCTAGAAAATATATTTACTTCAGTGTAATCTTGTTAACGTTACATGCTTATACTATATAATGATATCAAAATACTTTTATTAGAATTAAAGATAATTAAAAATACATACATTGCTAGCACTTTTTTTTTTTAAGTTACTGATTTATTTAAGTAATCTCTACACCCAAAGTGGGGCTTGAACTCAGATCAAGAGTCACATACATGTTCTTCCAACTGAACCAGCCAGGTACCCCTATATTGCTATCACTTCTAAGGTGTTCTTTTAATACTTCAAGTTGTTTGTATGGAAAATACTATAATCTCAATTTAAAAGTTTTTGAATGCTTGGGTGGCTCAGCAGTTGAGTGTCTCTGCCTTTGGCTCAGGTCATGGTCCTGGGGTCCTGGGGTCCTGGGATTGAGTCCCATGTCAGGCTCCCTGTAGGGAGCCTGCTTCTCCCTCTGCCTATGTCTCTGCCTCTCTCTGTGTGTCTCATGAATAAATAAAAATCTTAAAAAAAAAAAGTAAATAAAATTTTTAGATTTCTTCTCTATATAATTATGAAAAATATTTTATGTATATAGAGTTTGGAACAATGGGCTATTTTTGAAATCTTTTTTATATTTTTTATGTGGGATTCAGAGTCAATTTTGAGCAGTTTATGAGGAGCTAATATATACCACCTAGTCGGTGGATTTCAGTGTGTTTTGTACTGTACACTTGGAAAAAGAGATAAAAGACTATAAATAAACTTAGCTTTGTTTTATGAAAATTTTTTTTGCCCTAAGGTTTCCTGATTATAAATATACCTTAGAAATCACCTTAAGTTTGGATTCTTAATCTATAATTATGATCTTAACATCCTTTTGATCATATTTTTGGGGTAATAAATGGCAGTTTCTTGGAATAGCATTAGCTAGTTTTATTCATTGTTTACTTACGATCTTTGTAAAACTTTATATCCCTCCAACCTTATAATGGCTGATTAATGAACATAATTTTCAGTAAACTAGAGATTAAGTTTTCCATTTGCAAATTGTGTAAGTAGGCTGCAGTTTGCTTGAGTGAAAAATACAGAATATAGTAGTTTATATATGATCAGGTATTACTGGATCATAAAGTAGTTCTATTTTTAATTTTTTGAGGAACCTCCATACTGTTTTCCATAGGAGCTAGACCACTTTACCTTTTTACCAACAGTGCACATTACATGGGTGATGTGCTATTTCTCCACATTCTTGCCAACAACAGTTGTTATTTTCTGGCATTTTGTTTTTTATAATGGCCATCCATTACAAAAGATTTCATTACTTAGGATGCAGCAGTTAGCATGCCCATCATGTGGTTTCAGTTCCCCTTATTGCCATGTCCCATAGGGATAATGCTGGGCCTAAATGGATTCTTTGCAGATAAAGGGTTTACATCACAGGTGAGATACACTGCATTTGGGGGACCCACCATTGTATGTCAAACAGTAAGCAAGCCTGCTCTTTGTCGTAGAGAATCACCTCATCCCTCAACTTTATATGCTGCAAACAAGACCCTCAAGTAAAGAACAGTCAGGACCGTGCTTGCTAGGCATATCTAGAGAGACATGTAGGAGTGTGAATGACCCATGAAGGAGTGTCTTCCAACATAAATAAATTTTTTTTTCAGTTTTATTGAAGTAGAACTGATATATAATAAACTGTACATATTTAAAGTATACAACTTGACATGTTTTGACATGCATATATGTTAATGAAATCACCACCATAATACACCAAAATGTAGATACTGACAATATCCATCACACCTAGACATTTTCTTTGTGCCCCTTTATAATACCTCCGCCTTTCTCTCTCCACCTGCCATTTCAGGCAACAACTGATGAGTTTTTTGTCACTGTAGAATACTTTGCATTTTCTGGAATTTTATATTAATGGAATGGTACAGTATGTACATATTTGAGGGTGCTGGCTTCTTTCAGCATAATGATTTTGAAATTCATCTATATTGTTTTACCAGTAATTTGTTCCTTTTAACATATGGACATATTACAATTTTTTTAACCATTTAAAAAAAAATTTTTTTATTTAAATTCAATTTAATTTACATATAATGTATTTTTAGTTTCCAAGGTAGAATTCAGTGACTCATCAGTTTCCTTATAGCAATAATGTTTCAGCACCCCAGTTGAAGATTATCTATCCTCATTGAATTCACTGGGTATTGGGACACCTTGGTGGCTCAGCGTTTGAGCATCTGCCTTCAACTCAGGGTATTGATCCTGGAATCCTGAGATCAAGTCCCACATCAGGCTCCCTGTTGGGAGCCCACTTCTCCACTTCTCCCTCTGCCTATGTCTCCACCTCTCTCTCTGAGTCACTCATGAATAAAATAAAATCTGAAAAAAAAAATTTTCCTGGGTGTCTATCTTTGGCAGAATTCAGTAGAGTAAATATCTGTTGATTTATTTTTGGAATCTTCTCTTTTAATCTATGTTTCACTTTACAACAGTGTCACACTGCCTTACTTACTATAGCTCTATCATACATCTTGGAGTCTAGGAGTCTGATTCCTCCAACTTTGATTTTTTTGAAGAGTTGGTTTGGATCTTATATGTCCTTTGAATTTCCACATACATTTTAGAATCAGCTTGTCAATTAAAAAAAATCCTACTGGAATTTTGTTTGAGTTTATGTTGAATCTGTAGTTCAATTTTGGGAATATTGACAATTTAAAAATATTGAATTTTAAGATCCATTAATAAACGTGGTATGTCTGTCAATTCATTTCTTTCTTTAGTCTCTCCTAATAGTGTTATATAATTATCGGTGTGTGATTTTTCCACAGCTTTTATCAACTTTTTCCCTAAGTAATTTTTATTTTTATACTATTATAAATGGTAGTCTTTAAGTTTCAGTTACCAATTATTCATTACTTTTAAATTCAAGCTCAGTTGATTTTTAAATAATTATTCTTATCCAGCAATCTTGCTTCACTTACTTGTTTTAGTAAGTTTTTTTTAGACTCCATAGGATTTTCTACACAGACATATGTGGTTTGAAAATAAAGAAGTTTTACTTCTTCCTTTTCAGTGTAGATATATGCCTTTCATGTCTATGTCTCACCTTATCACACTGATTAGAAGATCCAATACAATGTTAAATGGAAGTGGTAAAGGTGGACAACCTCACTTTGTTCTTGATGTTTGTTGGAAAAACGTATATTCTTCTATGAACATTCATTTAACTGTGTTGCTAGCTGTAGGTTTTTCATAGATGCCCTTTCATAGGTTGAGGAAATTTCCTTCTATTACTAGTTTGCTTAAAGTTTTGTTTTTTGGTGTTTCTTTTTTAAGTCAGAAAAAGATATTGAGTTTGTCAAACACTTCTGCATTCATTGAAGTGATTGTATGCATTTTCATTTTAGTCTTTTAATATAGTGAATTACAAGGATGGCTTTAGATTATTATATGACCCTTGCATTCTGATTCTAGGATAAAACTCATTTGGTCATGATATATGTGTGTGTGTGTGTGTGTGTGTGTGTAGAGAGACAGAGAGCTGATTTTATATATATGATTGTATATATATGCTTGAGAGATGCTGTATTTGGGGGCAAGTAGACCACTATGATGCCTTTCATACTGAACTCAGGGTTCAGCTTTATATATATATAATTCTGTTAAGAATTTTGCATCTGATTACATAAGACTGATGAATCACTGAATTCTACCTCTGAAACTAATAATACTCTATATGTTAATTAATTGAATTTAAATTTAAAAATGTGAAAAAAAGAATTTTTGCATCTGTGTATGTGATGGATTGTTGTGGAGTATTTTTTAATTCAGTGATTTTGTCTTATCAGGGTAATGCTGATCTTACAGGATGAGCTGCGAAATATTTCTTCAAATTTCTAAAAAGTGTGTGTAGAGTTGGTATTATTTCCTCCTTAGATTTTTGGTAGAAATAACAATAGAGTTATCTAGTCTTTGTGGGAAAGTTTTTAACTACAAATTTAACATCTAATAGACATGGTAACATTCAGGTAATATACAGTTGACCCTTAGCATAGGCTTAAATTGCTCAGGTCCACCTATATGTGGATGTTTTTCAATAAATATACTGGAAATTTTTGGAAAATTTGCAATAATTTGAAAAAACACAAACCACACAGCCTAGAAATACCTAAAAATTAACAAAAGGCATGTAAATGTATAAAATCTATGTAGAGACTAGTCTGTTTTATCCATTACTACCACAAAATATACACATGTATTATTAAAAATAGTTTATCAAAACTTATGCACACAAACGGAGTATACATGGTACCATTTGTAGTCAAGAGAAATGTAAAGAAACATAAAAATGCAGTATTAAGTCATAATGGCAAAACTAATATAACACTGTATGTTAACTAATGGGAATTAAAAGAAAAACTTTAAAAATCACAGCTATATAAAATTAACTGTAGTGCCTACTTGTACTAGTGTATTAAATTTGAAGCCACTTCCTGTTGCTATTGTGGTAAACTCAAGTGTTGGCGAGTATCCCCTTAAAATACCAGGGGATGCTACTCGTCTTAGTGTGAGTGGCCTCTCTCTTCAGTAAATTTTGTATTCTAGTAAAATGATTTCACAGTTCTCACCTATTTTTCAATGTGTTTAGTGGAATACTGTAAACCTTGAATAACACTATGGGTCTCATAGAGAGTGTCACCAGCAACTCTAGAAGCACTCCCTAAAAGTAGAGAAAAGTCATGACATTACAAGAAAAGGTTAAATTACCTAGCATACCATAGATTGGAGTCTGCATCTATGGTTACCTGCCATTTCAAGACGAATAAATTCAGCATAACGGGGAAGGAAATGGAACTTGGGAAGGGAATGTGGGAATCTGAAGCTGCCCCTCCACCAGCAGACACAAAAACCTTGCACTTCTTGTAAAATACTTTTTTTTTTTTTATCTTGTATTGAAAATGCAGCTTTTTATGTGGGTATGCGAGTTGCTCTAAAACATGCTTATATACTCTAATATGATTTGAGAAAAGGCAAACTCCATATAAGACAACTTAAAACAAACAAGATGAAAGTAAAGCTGGAGAATTTAATGCCAGCAAAGGATGGTTTGATGATTTAGAAAGAGACTTGGCTTTAAAAATGTCAAGATAAGAGGAGAAGCACTTGCTGAACAAAAGGCAGCAGTTAAGTTCCAGATGCCTTTTAAGAAAATCATTACGGAGGGGATGCCTGGGTGGCTCTGGTTGAGTGTCTGCTTTTGGCTCAGGTCAAAAGAGAGCAGACTCCCTGGAGTCTTGGGATCAGGTCCCACATCAGGCTCCCTGCAGGCAGCCTGCTTCTCCCTCTGTCTGTCTCTGCCCCTCTCCCTGTGTCTCTCATGAATAAATAAATAAAATATTTAAAAAAAAATCATTATGGAGAAAGAATATACCTGAACAGGTTTTTAATGCAGATGAAAGTGGCCTATCCTGGGGGAAAAAATGGCATAAAGATTTATAAGTAAGGAAGAGAAACAAGTACCACGATTTAAGACAGGAAGGGATAGGCTAACTCAACTATTTTATGTAAATGCATTTGGGTTTATGATCAGGACTGCCCTTGTCTATAAAGCTGCTAAGTATTGCCACCTCTACCTCCCCACCCCTGCCCCTGAGCCTTAAAGGGAAAAAGTAAACACCAGCCACTAGTCTTTTGGTTGTACTACAGAAAGGCCTGGACAGTAAAACTCTTTATTCTGAATTGCTTCTGTCGATGTTTTGTCTCTGAAATTAAGAAGTACCTTGCTAGTAAGGGGCTGTCTTTTAATATTCTTTTGATATTGGAGCAGCATGCTATTGGCCCCCCAGAACCCTGAATTCAGTACAAAAGTCATCATAGTGGTCTTCTTGCCCCCAAATATAGCATCTCTCAATCAGCCTTTAGATCAGGGGGTCATAAGGATCTTTAAGGCTTATTACACATGGTACCCTATTAAAATGATTATTAACGCTATGGAATAGAACTCCAATAGAACATTATGGGAAGGATTACAGTGTTGAAGATACTATCGTTAGTATAGAAAATGCCATGAAAGCATTCAGGCCCAGAACAGTAAATTCCTACTGGAGAAAACTATGTAGAGACGTTATATGTGACTTCATAGGATTTATGACAGAGCAAATCAAGGAAATTAGGATACGGTAAAAATAAAAAAGGAAGGGCAGGTGATGGGTTTCAAGATATGGAGTTTGGAGAAATTCAGGAGCTAATAGACACCCCAGCAGAGGAATTAACAGAAAATGACTTGATGGAAATAAGCACTTCCAAAACAGTGCCAGATGATGTGTAAGAAGATGTATGAGAAGCACTGCCAGAAAACAAATTGACGTTTGACGGTCTGGCAGAAAGGTTCTCATTATTGAAGACTGCTTTTGACTTTTATGACATGGACCCTTCTATGATATGGGCACTGAAACTAAAATTATGGAAGAAGGACTGGTACCATATAAAAACATCTTTAGAGAAATGAAAAAGCAAAAAGCAGACAAATCATGATGTATTTCCATAAAGTTACACTGAGCATGCTTGTATTTCTTGCCTACCCTTCCCCTTCCTCTACCTCTTCTACCTCTGCTCCCTGAGGCAGCAAGACCACCCCTTCTACTACTCCTCCAATATGAAGACAGGAAAATGAAGACCCTTATGATCTGTTTCCACTTAATAAATAGTAAATGATCACCATGCTGCACAGTTAATAAACTGATTTGTTGTGTGTGTGTATCTTCATTTGAGAAACTAATAGCTATACAGCAAGAACTGTATGAGACCTTTTGGTGTCATCATCATCAAAGTATTCATTGTGTAGAACATCATGTACAACCCTCATAGAAGTGGATAGCCTATCCTTGCATAGGCATAAGATGAATATGTAATACAAAATTAATGTGTTATCTTACCATTTCATATCTTTGCTTTCAAAAAATTGTCTTACTGGGAGATTCCTGGGTGGTTCAGCGGTTTAGCGCCTGCCTTTGGCCCAGGGCGCGATCCTGGAGTCCTGGGATCAAGTCCTGTGTCGGGCTCCTGGCACGGAGCCTGCTTATTCCTCTGCCTGTGTCACTGCCTCTCTCTCTCTCTCTCTCTCTCTATCATAAATAAATAAATCTTTAAAAAAAGAAAATTGCCTTACTGTACAGTATGACCCCCCCCATCATTGGAGAAACTGCTTATCAGCTTCTCATTACAAGTAAGTGGGATTTTTAGAAAATGTAACAATGTTTCTAATACCATATAGGTGTATGACTACAATAATACATGCCATGAAAATTTTGTAAAGAGGGTGCCTGGGTAGCTCAGCCAGTTAACCACCTGCCTTCAGCTCATGATCCCAGGGCTCTGGGATTGAGTCCTGCATTGGGCTCCCTGCTCAGCAGGGACCCTGGTTCTCCCTCTGCCTCACCTCCCAAACATGTGCACGCGTTCTTTCTCTCTCTCTCTTTCTCTCTTTCTCACAAAAATAAATTAAGGGCATCCTGGGTGGCTCAGTGGTTTAGCGCCATCTTCAGCCCAGGGCGTGATCCTGGAGACCCGGGATCCAGTCCCACATCAGGTTTCCTGCATGGAGCCTGCTTCTCCCTCTTCCTGTGTCTCTGTCTCTCTCTCTTTCTCTCTTTCTCTCCTTCTCTCTGTGTCTCTCATGAATAAATAAAATAAAATCTTTAAAAAATAATAATAAATAAATTAAAAATCCAAATTTTTTGTAAAGATTTACTTATTAGTATATAAGCTAGGCTACCAAAAGCAATCTTGTTGCTGCTACTTTGTTTTTAATACATGGATTGTTAAGCCTATAAGTACAGATTCTGTTTCTCGGTATCTTTTTATTTTTCATCTAGTGTTAATACATATAACATCTACAGTGTTTTGTACAGTAAGACAACATTGATGCAGGTACTGATGATTCATCTTGTAAACAGGATAATAATTTACAGTATAATACAGTATAGCACTGTAAATGTATTTTCCTTATGATTTTTAATATTTTCTGTAGCTTCATTGTAAGAATACAGATTATAATATGTAGAACATACAAAATATGTTAATTGACTGTTTTTTGTTATTGGTAAAGCTTCCAGTCAACAGTAGGCTATCACTAGTTAAGTTTTTGTGAGTCAAAAGTTAGACACAGGTTTTTGACTGTGTGGAGGGTTGGTGCCCCTAGCTCCAACATTGTTTAAGGGTCAAGTGCATTTTGAGAGAGCTTTGATAGTTTGTCTCTTTCATAAAATATATTTATATCTTAGTGGTTGAATTTAGTGGCGTAAAATTGTTTGTAATTTTCCCTGAATATCCTTTTTAACGTCTGTAGAACCTGAAATGATGTTCCTTCACTTATTTTTATTACTGGTAATTTTTCTGTTTTTTTTCCTGATCATTCTGGCTAGAGGTTTATTGATTTTATTTGAATCCCAAAGAACCAGCTTTTCATTCAGTTGATTTTTCTGTGTTATTTTCCTGTTTTGTATCAGTGATTTCTGTCTTTTGGGGATTTTTCTTCTGCTTACTTTGATATTAATTTGCTTTTCTTTTTCTAATTTTTTTTATTCCAATATAATTTACATACAGTGAGTGTTAGATTAGTTTCAGATGTAAGTATAATGATTCAGCACTTTTCATACATTACTCTGCTCATCAGGGTAAGTGTACTCTTTAATCTCTGTCACCTAATTTGACCCATTCCCTCCCCCCTCCCTTTCTGGTAACCATCCATTTGTTCTCTATAGTCTATTTCTTTGTCTCTATTTTTCCTTTACTCCTTTGTTTCTTAAGTTCTGCATGAGTGAAATCATATGGTATTTGCCTTTCTCTGTCATTCTGTTTATCTTTCCACTCTAGTTCCATCCATGTTGTAGGAAATGGTATGATTTCTTTCTTTTTCATGGCTAAATGATACCCCATTTTTTTTTATGAGTACCACATATTCATTATCCATTCATCTATTGATGGACAGTTGGGCTGCTTCCATGATTTGGCTATTCTAAATAATAGTGCAAGAAACAGAGGTGCATGTATCCCTTTGAGTTAGTGTTCTTGTATTTTATGTGTAAATACCCAGTAGTGCATTTAGTATTGAAAGATAGTTCTATTTTTAACTTTCTGAGGAACCTCCATACTGTTTTCCATGGTGGTTGCACCAGCTTGCATTCCCACAAACAGTGCATGAGGGTTTCTTTTTCTCCACATCCTCACCAACACTTGTTTCTTGTGTTTTTAATTTTTAGCTATTCTGACAGATGTAAGTTAATATCTCCTTGTAGTTTTGATTTGCATTTCCCTTATGATGCTTAACGTTAAGCATCTTTTCATATGTCTGTTAGCCATCTGTTGTCTTTAGAAAAAAAGTCTGTTCTTGTCCTCTGTCCATTTTTAAATTGAATTACTTGGGATTTTTTTGACTGTTGTATAAGTTACATATATATTTTGGA
The DNA here is from genome assembly GCF_905146905.1 of Nyctereutes procyonoides. Classification (NCBI taxonomy): domain Eukaryota; kingdom Metazoa; phylum Chordata; class Mammalia; order Carnivora; family Canidae; genus Nyctereutes; species Nyctereutes procyonoides. The sequence goes on along the minus strand of NW_026575023.1, from coordinate 3,092,721 downwards.
TACTAGCCCTTTATCAGATATGTTATTTGCAAATATCTTGTCCCACTCAGTAGATTTTTGGTTTTATTGATTATTTCCTTCACTGTGCAGAAGCTTCTTATTTTGTTGTAGTTCCAATAGTTTATATTTGCTTTTATATCCCTTGCCTTAGGAGACATATGTTCCTATGGCCCATGTCAGAGACATTACTGCCTGTGCCCTCTTCTAGGATTTAATGGTTTCAGGTCTCACATTTTGGTCTTTTTTTTCCATTTTGAATTTATTTTTGTGTATAGTCTTAAGAAAGTGGTCCAGTTTCATTATTTTGCATGTTGCTTTCCAGGTTTCCCAACACCATTTGTTGAACAGACTTTTTCCCATTGTGTATTCTTTTCTCCTTTGTTGAGGATTTACTAACCATATTATGGTGAATTCATTTCTGGGTTTTCTATTCTGTTCCATTGGTCTGTGTTATTATTTTTGTGCCAGTACCATACAAATTTGATTACTGCAGCTTTTGTAACATTACTTGAAGTCTGGAATTGTGATACCTCCAGTTTTGTTTTTTGTTTTTCAGGATTACTTTGGCTGTTGGGGGTCTTTGGTGGTTCCATATACATTTTAGGATTGTTTATTGTAGTTCTGTGAAAAATGTGGTTGGTCTTTTGATAGCTAATTAAATCTGTAGATTGCTTTGGTAGTGTAAACATTTTAATAATATTTGTTCTTTCAATCCATGAGCATGGAATGTCTTTGCTTAATTTCAGTTTCTTTCATCAGTGTTTTGTACTTGTCAGAGTACAGGTGTCTTACTTCTTTGGGTAAGTTTATTCCTAGGTTTTTATTATTCTTGGTGCAGAAAACAATGGGATTGTTTTTCTTAATTTCTCTTTTAGTTGCTTCATTGTTGGTATATAGAAATGCAATTTGAGATCATCAATTTTTGAGACCTTTATTCTTTAGTAATATGTCTATTTCATGCTAAAAACGTCCCTCTAAACACTGTATATGTATCTAATGGATATGTCTTCATTTGTACTCAGTTCAGAAAACTGTAACTTTTTAAATTTATTTTTAGAAGTGTATTATCTGGATTCTAAATATTGAGACATTTTTCAGAGATCTATTAATGTCGGTCGCTTTTTTAAAGATTCATTCATTCATTCATTCATTCATTCATAAGAGACGCACAGAGGGAGGCAGAGACATAGGGAGAGGGAGAAAGAAGCAGGCTCCCCACATGGAGCCTGATGCAGGACTCAATCCCAGGATACCGGGACCATGACCTATGCCAAAGGCAGACACTCAACCACTGAGCCACCTGGGTGCCCCTCTATGGTTAATCTCTATTTCAATTCCTTTGGTATCAGTGGATAACTTTAGTATAATTTCATATTTTTTTTAGTGTTTTGCTACAGAATATGATCCATCTTATCATTGTTCTATGTGCATTTGAAGAGAATGTGTATTCTGTTGTTTGTTAGATTGTCCTGTCAATGTCAATTAAGTCAGATTGATAGTTTTTCAAGTGTTCTATATCATAACTGATTTTCTGTCTAGGCTTTATTACCAGTTATTAAGAAAGTAGTGTTGTCTGTCATTTTTGTTTGAACATTTCTCATTTCAGTTCTGTTTTTGCTTTGTGTAGTTTGAGCATCTGTTATTATGCGTAAACTTTTATAACTGTTATATCCTCTTAATGTATTGACTCTTTTATCATTTTGAAATGGCTGTCTTTATCCTGGTAGTTTTCTTTGTTCAGAAATCTATTTGTCTAATATTAATAGAGCCATTCCAGTTTTCTCCTGATTATTGGTAGCATGATCTATCTTTTTATACTCATTTACTCTTATTTGTGTATTTAAATTTGGCTCCTTATAAATAGAATATAGTAGGATTTTTCTTTTTATTCAGTCTACCAATCTTGTCTTTTAGGACATGATTGTCTTTTAAGACATTGGGGTCTTTAGACCATTTACATTTAATGTGAAACATTGGTATCAATTTGCTTTCTCATTGATCTCTTACTGATTTTCCAATTTTTCCTATTTTTTTGACTAGTTGAACATTTATTATTATATTTCATCTCCTTTGTTGGCATAATACTATACTTTTTCCTTGTTTAATGATTATGGTATGTAGCATATATCTTTAATATATTATAGTGTATGGTCAAATAATACTCTATCACTTCCTGTGTGGTATGGGATGTTAAAACAGTATACTTCCATTTCTCTTATCCCAGGATTTGACCTATTGTTTTCTTACATTTTACTTTTACATGTGTTAGACATTTACAGTGCATTATCGTTTTGGGCTTAAACAGTCAACTGTCTTTAAAAGAGAATTTATAAATAGCAGAACAGTGTTTTTGTATTTATTCATATATTTGTCATTTCTGGTATTCTCTGTTCCTTGTGTAAGTTAAGATTTCCATCTGGTATCATTTCCCATCTGCCTGAGGATTTAGTGTAACATTATTTATTGTAAAGGTCTGTCAGCAATGAATTCTTTCAGCTTTTGATTGTCTAAAGAAGTCTTTACTTTTATAAAATTGAGTATAGAATTCCAGATTGACAGTTTTTTCCTTTGAGTGCTTTTAAAATGTTGGGCCACTGGTTTGTTTTGTTTTGTTTTGTTTTGTTTATGATAGTCACAGAGAGAGAGAGAGAGAGAGGCAGAGACATAGGCAGAGAGAGAAGCAGGCTCCATGCACCGGGAGCCCGATGTGGGATTCGATCCCGGGTCTCCAGGATCGCGCCCTGGGCCAAAGGCAGGCGCCAAACCGCTGCGCCACCCAGGGATCCCTGGGCCACTGTTTTTGATCTGTAGTGCTTCTTGAGAGAAAGTTAACTGTCATTCTTATCTTTCCTCTGTAAATAATGTGTCCTATTTTCCCTGATTACTTTTAATAGTTTCTCTTCATCCTGGTGTAACGAGTATGATATACCTTGGTGTAGTTTCCCTCATATTTTTTATTCTTGGATTTGTTCACATCGTTCTGTGAGTTGATTGATTGTATTCCTGGAAAAATTTTAGCTCTTAGATCTTTAAATATATTTTTATCTCTCTTCCTCTCCGATCTTTTCCAGGAACTCTAATTTCACATATATTAGGCCTAGTGAAGTTGTTCCACAACTCATTTGTGCTCGGGGTTTCTTGAATTTTTATTCAGTCTGTGTTTCATGTTGTAAAATTTCTGCTGTATCTTCAAGCTCACTTCTGCAGAATTGAATCTGTTGTTAATTCCATCCAATATATTTCTTCATCATAGATAATATGATTTTCATCTCTAGAAGTTTGCTGCTCATGCTTTCTTCTTTCTCCTTGAGCATATATGGATTATATTTATAATTATTTTTATAATTATTTCAATATATTTTTCTATAAAGTCTATCATCTATGTCATTCCTAAGTCTGTTCTGTTGTCAGTTTTTCTGTTCATTATGAATTGTATTTCTCTACTTCTTTGCGTAGCTGGTTATTTTTTAATGTATGCCAGACATTGTGAATTTTACCTTTTTTGGGTGCTACATTATTTTGAATTCCTTTAAATATTATTGAGCTTTGTTAAGAGATACAGTTAAATTGAAAACAATTTTATTTTTTCGAAGCTTGGTTTTAAGCTTTGCAGGTGAGATTAGAGGAGACTTAAGTCTGAGGCTAATTTTCCCCCACTATTGTTATAATATCCTTCTGAGTATTCATTCTATCCAAATTTTCCTCTTGGCTGACGAGGAGCACAAACTACTTCTGGCCCTGTTTCAACAACCATCATTGTTTCACCATCCCCTCTCAGGTGGTTCTTTCCCCAGCTCGAGGTTGCTTCTTCTTTTTTTTTTTTTTTAAGATTTTATTTACTTATTCATGAGAGACACACACACACAGAGAGAGAGAGAGGGAGAGGCAGAGACACAGGCAGAGGGAGAAGAAGGCTCCATGCAGGGATCCCCATGCAGGGATCACACCCTGGGCTGAAGGTGGCACTAAACCGCTGAGCTACCTGGGCTGCCCTCAAGGTTGCTTCTTCATGTGCATTTGCTGATCTTATCCAGCTTATATACTCAAAAAAGAAAACCCTCTACAAATCTCTGGTGCTCTCTCTGTGCATCTGCTTTCACGTTTTAGCCTTCTTGAATTCACAGCCCTGTCTTTTCAATTCATGGAGACCACCAGGTTCTGTTTGAGTTCCCCTTCCTGAATTGCAGCCTGGAGACTCTTCAGGCAATAGCTAGGACATTCATAAAGTTCACCTCATTTGTTTTTCTTCTCTGAAATTGCTGTCCTCAGATGCCTGTTCTCAAGTGTCTGAAATCTGTTGTTTATTTATATTGTCCAGTTTTCAGTTGTTTAAGGCAGGTGGAAGATAAATCTGATCCTATAACTTTTCGTGGCCAGAAGTGAAAATATTAATGTATTTATTTTTTGTTTTTTGTTTTTGTTTTTTTTTAATTTTTATTTATTTATTTATTTATTTATTTACGATAGTCATACAGAGAGAGAGAGAGGCAGAGACACAGGCGGAGGGAGAAGCAGGCTCCATGCACCGGGAGCCTGACGTGGGATTCGATCCCGGGTCTCCAGGATCGCGCCCTGGGCCAAAGGCAGGCGCCAAACCGCTGCGCCACCCAGGGATCCCCTATTTTTTGTTTTTAAAGAAGAGTTAGTAAATCTTTAGAAGTTTTCTTTTTTTTTACGATTTTATTTATTTATTCATGAGAGACACACACACAGAGAGAGAGAGAGAGAGAGAGGCAGAGACACAGGCAGAAGGAGAAGCAGGCTCCATGCAGGGAGCCTGATGTGGGTCTGGATCGCAGGTCTCCAGGATCACACCCTGAGCCGAAGGCAGGTGCTAAACTGCTGAGCCACCCAGGGATCCCCTATTAATGTATTTATTATGTATCTCTTATATGCCATTCTTTTTCGTGCTTTTATTTTCCTTTTTTTCCTGTTACAGAATACTTTTCCTTTTTTGATTATTTTTTAACTCCTATTAAGTCTTCAAAATCCAACTTGGATGAAGCTCATTTGTGAAGCTTTCCATGACCTCCGCTGATAGAGATAATTACTCCCTCTTCTTATATCAGACTCCCTTAGTTTCTGATACTTCTATGTATTGTCCTTAATAAAGAATTATTTGATTATTTATCGTTTTCTCTCAGTAACATGTCCCAGGCATTCTGCTAAGTATTTAATATATTTTGCAGACTTAATATGTTAAGTCTTATTTAATTTAATCCTCATAGTACCCATATGAGTTTGTTATTATGGACCCCACACAGTGCCAGTGTCTGGCTTGAGAGAGAGATATTAATAAATTTATGAATGCATGATGAAGATAATTGAAATGCATCCAGAAGAAGGTGATTAGAGTTGTTGAGGGGGATTCAAAATGATGTCATGCTTGGAATAATTTAAAGAACTGGCTATGTTTAACCTGGAGAAAGAAGACTCTGGAACCTGAATGCCATCTTCAAATGTTTGGAGAGCTGACACATCCAAGAGGAATTAGACAAGTTCCCTATGGCCCCAAGGAAGTAAAATTGGGACTAGTAGGTGAAAACTGTAAGGAGATATCATACCTTCATGAAGGGAGAATCTTTAATGAATAGGGCTCTTTAAAAATAGATAGCCTGGGTAATTTATTTCTACTGGATACTTTCACTGATATTTTGAATATCCACTCAGTAGAGTAAGCTGTAATATAACAATGCTGGACTTGAGGTTATACTCTAGGCTCTTTAAATTCCATCTCTACTACTTACTAACAATATGAATGTCGTAAGATTTTTAGCATCGAATTCAGAGTTCCTGACTTTGTCTAGCACAATGTAGGTACTTAATTAGTACCCTTACCCTTGGTGGCCAAACATTGAAAAGGTAGTTAGGAAACTGCTGAGAATCTGTCTGAGACTTTATAATTCTTTGTAAAACTTTGGTTCATATGTCTTTTGTTTTATCCTTTTGTCTATAAGTTCTTTGTCATTTATAACCAAATTTGTGTCATAGCTATTCCTTATTTACATAAATAATCTTCAAAATAATTCATGAGAACAAGTTGAGATGAAAACATTTTTTAACATAATTCCTGTGACTCTGAACATAGAAAAAAGTAAGTCCTCTTCTAAGTAGAGCACAGCAAGTGTGTTGTTTTTGTTCTTATATGCCAGTTCATTTCCTTAATTTGGCAAGTTGTTTTTGTGTGTCTGTAACGTGCCAGGAGAATACAATAGTAAATAAATAAAGCAAAGGTTGCCTTAAGGAATCTATAATCTCCTAGGAAAAATAGAGAAATAGTGAAATATATTGTGATAAATGTTGTAATACATTGTAGGATGTTATGGATGCACATAAAAGATGATCCAGCACTATCTTGAGGAAGTCTAGGGATGTTGGGAGACACATCATGGGGGAAAATAACGTATAAGCCAAAACTGGAGGATGAGTAGAAGTTTTTCAGGCAGATAATATTGAGGAAGAGAAATACTCCAGAAAAATGTCTAATGGCCAAAGACAACATACCACATTTGGAGAAGTGAAAACCTTGAGTATACCTAGAATATGGAGTTTGATAGAGGAGTGACAAAAGATGAGACTAGAGAGAGCCAAGCAGAGACTAGATTATGAACAGCCTTGTGACTTATATTAGAATCTAGACTTTATCATGAGGGAAATAGGAAATCATTAGAGTTTTTAAAGCAGGAGAATGACTTGACCAAATTTGTATTGCAGAAAGATTATTCATGTTAGGAGGAAATTAATAGGGTATATATAAAACTGAAAAGCCAAGAAATAAAAATATAAACATTATTGAGAAAAGGGTAAATATTCGAAGAAACAACTAAAAGAATTGAGAATGATTGCCTTTGGTGTATAGGAATCTGGGTAGGGAAGAGTTAGGTTAGGGAACTGATTTTTTGTTTGTTTTATTCCTCCAGTAAACCTTATTAGAATGATTTGACTTTCTTAATCTACATGCAGTGTACTATAGTGATTAAGAGTATGGATGCTAAGGCCAACTGCCTGACTTGAATCTTATCTCCATTATTTATAAATTACTTAATTTCTCTGTGCTTAAGTTTTCTTTTCTGTAAAAATGGACTATTAATAGTACTTACAGAATTTTGTAAGATTTAAATTAGTTAATACAAGTAAAACATTAAAACAATGTGTAGTGTATAATAGACACTCGGTGTTAGCACTTCTACATGTCAGTACTTTTAAGGTACAATATACAAGAATAGACAAATTTACTATTACATTGGTGGAGGAGTTTAAATGTTGCTTTTACTAATCAAGAAGCAGACAAAAAAATCAAAATGGGTATAGTATTCATCAATATGGTTATTAAAATTAATATAATGCACATATAAAGAATATTGTATCTAACCAACTGTTGAGGACACATTCCATTTAAGAGTACATGGAACATTTGCAAAACTGACTAAAAACATTCTCCAATATTAAAAAATGAAATCATATAGATTGTGATGTCTATTCACAATACACATAGGCTAGAAGTTAACACAAAAGATAACCAGAATATTCCCCCAGGAAGTTAGAAGTTTAAAAATACACTTCATATTAACCCATAAGTCAAAAAGAATCATAATTAAAACTGGAAAATAATAAAGAAGTACTATGTATCAAAACTTGAGATGCTGTTTAAAATGAGTTCAAGTTTTACATAGTATTTTAGAAAAGAAAACCTGAAAACTAATGAGTTTTTATTTCAGGAAATTAGGAAAAAATCGAAGACACCAGCCAAGGGCTAGCCCTGTAAACAGGCTAATGACCAGACTTACTATGTTAACTTTTTCCTGTTAAGGATGTGAAACTACAGGGACTTCGATATACTGCAGGAGGACAGTTATTGGTACACTTCAGAAAAACAGTTTGGCATTATTTAATAAAGTTATCCCTGTATTTCCTCTCCTAGATATATTATGCTATTATCTATCATCTGTCTATCCATATATCTGTAGAAACTGCTATGTACACATTTGTATTATGAGACATATCTGAATACCCATAGTCTAAGAAACTGTCCAAAACTATAGAATAGGGACGCCTGGGTGGCTCAGTGGTTGAGCATCTGCCTTCACCTCAGGGTGTGATCCTGTGATCTGGGATCGAGTCCCATGTCAGACTCCCTCCGGAGAGCCTGCTTCTCCCTCTGTCTGTGTCTCTGCCTCTCTCTCTGTCTGTGTGTCTCTCATAATAAATAAATAAAATCTTTTAAAAAATAAAAAATACAAATAAAAAGAGAAGTCTAGCTTTTATTTTGTGAGAATGAGGAATGAAATAACAGTTTCTGTTTATAAATTGTCTTCTGACTAGGCGAGAAATGACTTTTCAGTCTTTTAAATTGAATATAAATAGCTGAAATATGGAAATAAGTATCTACATACTAAACAAACATGCATTAAACTAGCATGAAGATTGCAAATTCCAAAAGAAATACTTCTAAACCAAGGAGTTCAGTTATTTATATTTAACCCATTTTCAAATGATTCTTGTAAGAATCCATTGGAATGACCATTATCTTCAAAAATTTGGTACAGCATCAACTTTATCACTATTCTTTCAAATAAGCTTTCTGTTGCCTTTATTATCATATCTGACTTTTTAAAATAGCCAGTGTGTGTTTTTTGAAATTCTCATGCTGATGCTGCCTTGTGGCTATTCGGATGGATGGCTTAACAGGATCTTGTACATACTTTAACAGCATTTATATTTAAAGTAATTTTTAGGGGCACCAGACTGGCTCAGTTGATAAAGCATGCGACTTTTGATCTTGAGGTTGGAAGCTTGAGTTCTACATTGGGCGTAAATACTACTATAAAAAGAAAGAAATAAAATAATGTTAGAAAACCGCTGTAAGTCATTTAAACTCCAAGAAGGGAACCATTTTTATTTTTTATTTTTTTTTGTCTCAGAATTCCTGTTTATAAAGACTTAAAGGGGAGGTAGGAAACTCAAATGCCTATTATGGCCCCTGACGTAATAAACGAAGGGAACAGGATGAGGATGTGGCAAGTCTAGAGCACACAGTCTTCCCTATCAAACAGGACAACTCCTACTCAACTCCATTTGCTGCCATGAGAGAAGGTGGTACTAGATCTTCGGTTTTTTCCAACTATGTACTATATTTGGCAATTAATTTAGAAATGTTAGCACTGTGCAAGTGATCCAAAACACATCTGTGGCAGGACCTAGTTGCTAGACTATTAATTCCCAAGCAACTTTAAGGGATGTGTAATTTTTGTGAAATAATTTATTTTTATTGTGTTTTACCTATAGTCGACAGAGGTACGTTCTTGGAGACACAGCAATGCAGAAGATGGCCAAGTCCCATGTTTTCTTAAGTGGTATGGGTGGTCTTGGTTTGGAAATTGGTAAGTAGTATTTTTATTCATGATTTTATATGATACTTTGAACAACGTAAACTAAAGAATTTATTTTCCCATAAAGGAGATTAGATCCAAAATCTTTTTTTTTTTTTTTTTTTTTTTAAGATTTTACTTGAGAGAGTGAGAGAACATGAGCAAGGGGGAGAGGCAGAGTGAGAAGCAGACTTCACACTGAGCAGGGAACACGACCTCAGGCTCAATCCCTGGACCCTGGGATCATGACCTGAGTTAAAGGCAGACACTTAACCAACTGGGCCATCCAGCTGCCCCTTAATAACACTGTTTCATGATACTGTTATGTTCTTCCACAAGGAACCAGCAATGATTCTCTTGCTTCTTTTTATAATGTTAATAACCATAAATGATCATTTCTGTATCTTTAATTCATATATGATAGAGCACACACATACATTTATAACATGTCTGAGATAATACACTAAAACTTTAGTGTATTATACCTTGGTGTGGTATGATTATAGAATTTTTTTTTTCCTTTTTGTTCATCTGTATTTTCTAAGGAACTTATATTTTTTAGGTAGTAAAAAAGTTAAATTATCCAGTCAGAGATGGGACCAAGCTCCATCAAGACTAATATACGTTCCTAATATTAAGCTATCTCTTTTTCTTTTTCCTTCATAGCAAAGAATCTTGTTCTTGCAGGAATTAAGGTAAGTGAGTAAATGTCCTTGGTTAAAATAATTGTTGTGGTTTTTATTTTATTTATTTATTTATTTTTGCTCATTAGTGGTAATATTGTTTACACTTTGGCCTACTTCTTGCTGCTTCTTCATTTACTAGCAAAATTGTTTTAGTGCTGTATTTTCCTCTTTTGACAATTTCAAAACTATGTGACAATAAAATAGTTTTAACAAAACCCCATGTACCCATCATGCAGCAACAATTACCTGCTCATAGACACATTTGTTCCATGTTATCTCTTTCCCATTTCCCACTGTTCCCCAACCATCAAATTATTTTGATATAAAACCCAGACATACATAGGGGAAGGTAAGGAAAAAAAGATGAAAAATGAGGAGGCAGCAAATAAGATGGCAACCATAACAGACATTGAACTCTAGGAAACAATTCACTTCACATTCCCACTTCAGTGCCTTGTTGACTCTTGGTTGGAGGTCATCCTCAGTTCCTTGAAATGTGACAGCTCACACTATGGCAGTTTGCTTCATCAGAGTAAGCTAGCAAGAAGACAAGAAAGAGAATGTTCTAGTAAAACAAATCAGTCTTTTGTAACCTAATTTGGATATTCCATTATCTATGCTTATTTGCTAAAAGCAATTCAGTAGTTTATGAATTTAAGGAAAGGGAATTACACAAAGGCCTGAGTAACAGGACTTGGGAATCATTGGGGTTCTCTTACAGCCTAATTCAATCATCAAATATCTAGTTAGAATTCAGATTTTCTAATTTGTTTTGTTCTAATTAGGATTCAAGTCAAGTCCATACACTGAAATTGATTTCTTTTTATCTATAGATTTCCTTTCCCTGATTTTTTCCCATTACAATGTACTTGTAAATAAAACCACATCATTTATCACATATACCTCTACTCTTGTATTTCCTGTAAACTGGTATTTCTATCCAGAGATTTCAAATTCAGATTTGATTATTTTGGCACTCCTGCTTCACAGATAATTTTATGTTTTCTTGTTGGTAGGAAATCTTAATCTGTTGCCCTTGTTTTTGTGGTTATTACTAGCTCTTAATGATCATTGCCTAGATTATTTCATTAGTGATAATGATATTCCAATTCTGTCATTTCTTTTTGATTTATTAGCTGGAATAGTATTTTAGACCGTTTTCCATTCATCACATATTTGGTTTCACTAAAGTGTAGTTTGTACATGTATAAAAGGCAGGATAAATACTTGATTTTTTTTTTTCACCCTTTGTTTACCAGGTTTCAGAGTCAGTAGTTTCCTGTCATCCCCCAATAGTGACTAATGAACTTGTGTGGCATGTGTATATACATGAACATCATGATAAACTACTTACGGATTTAAATATACATGATTTGTTTTGATCCAGTATAGTTGTAATTCTTAGTGATGCTTAAATTGTTTCATCTTTCCTTATTGGACTCTTCGAGTTCTTGAGTCCTTTTGATACAACCCTAGTAGTCTTTGTCACTAATGGTAAAGTCTCTTGAGTGGACAGAGCTAGAAAATTCATGAATGAACACTGAAATTCCAGGTTTCAAGTTTAGGATGATAGCATGTCTACTTCTTTGATGATTTCATGATTTGTCTACTACTTTCATGATTTGTATTTCTATCTCTTCTCTTACTCTAAGAGTTTGAGTCTTAATGATATGGACTTAATTATGTATTTGCTTTATCCTATATTACATGATACCTACTTACAACATAATTTCAGCATAACAATTTCAATATTGTTAATATAATTATTGAAAATGCTCTATGATTTTCAGAGAGAGTCTGTCTTTTTTCCAGTGGATAGTCTTTCCTCCTTTATCGAATAACCATAAAGTTGAGGGTCCATTTCTGGGTTCTCTGTTCTGTTCCATTGATCTATGTGTCTGTTTTTGTGCCAGTACCACGTATCTTGATGATCACGGCTTTGTACTAAGCTTGAAATCCTACATTGTGTTGCCACTGGCATTGGTTTTCTTTTTCAGTATTCCTCTGGCTATTCGGGGTCTTTTCTGATTCCACACAAATCTTAAGATGATTAGTTCCAACTCTATGAAGAAAGTTCATGGTATTTTGATAGGGATTGCATTGAACGTGTAAATTGCCCTGGGCAGCATACACATTTTCACAATATTAATTCTTCCAGTCCATGAGTATGGAATATTTTTCCATCTCTTTGTGTCTTCCTCAATTTCTTTCAGAAGTGTTCTGTAGTTTTTAGGGTACATATCCTTTACCTCTTTGGTTAGATTTATTCCTTAAGTATCTTATGGTTTAGGGTGCAATTGTAAATGGGATTGAGTCCTTTATTTCTCTTTCTTCAGTCTCATTGTTAGTGTATAGAAATGCCACTGATTTCTGGGCATTGATTTTGTATTCTGCCACTCTGCCGAATTTCTGTATGAGTTGTAGCGATCTTGGGGTAGAGTCTTTTGTGTTTTCTATGTACAGTATCATGTCATCTGTGAAGAGGGAGAGTTTGACTTCTTCTTTGCCAGTTTGCATGCTTTTTGTTTCTTTTTGTTGCCTGATTGCTGAAGGCTAAGACTTCTAGTACTATGTTGAATAGCAGTGGTGAGAGTGGACATCCCTGTCGTGTTCCTGATCTTAGGGAAAAGGCTCCCAGTGTTTCCCCATTGAGAATGATATTTGCTGTGGGCTTTTTGTAGATGGCTTTTCAGATGCTGAGGAATGTTCCCTCTATCCCTACACTCTGAAGAGTTTTGATCAGGAATGGATGCTGTATTTTGTCAAATGCTTTCTCTGCATCTATTGAGAGGATCATATGGTTCTTGGGTTCTTGTTTTTCTCTTGTTGATATGATCTATCAGGTTGATTGTTTTACGAGTGTTGAGCCAACCTTGCATCCCAGGGATAAATCCCACGTGGTCATGGTGAATAATCTTCTAATGTGCTGTTGGATCCTACTGGCTAGTATCTTGTTGAGAGTTTTTGCATCCGTGTTCATCAGGGATGTTGGTCTATAATTCACCCTTTTGGTGGGGTCTTTGTCTGGTTTTGGAAACAAGGTTATGCTGGCCTCACAAAACAAGTTTGGAAGTCTTCTATCCCTTTCTGTCCTTCGGAAAAGCTTTAGTAGAATAGGTATGGTTTCTTCTTTAAATGTTTGATAGAATTCCCCTGGGAAGCCATCTGGCCCTGGACTTTTGTGTCTTGGGAGGTTTTTGATGACTGCTTCATTTTCCTCCCTGGTTATTGGCCTGTTCAGGGTTTTTATTTCTTCCTGTTACACATTTGGTAATTTGTGGTTTTCCAGAAATGCATCCATTTCTTCTAGAGTGCCTAATTTGTCGGCATATAGCTGCTCATAATACGTTTTTAAAATCGTTTGTATTTCCTTGGTTTTGGTTTTGATCTCTCCTTTTTCATTTGTGATTTTATTAATTAGTCTTTTCTCTTTTGTTTTTAATAAGGCTGGCTAATGGTTTATCTATCGTATTAATTCTTTCAAAGAACCAACTCCTGGTTTTGTTGATGTGTTCTACAGTTATTCTGGTCTCTGTTTCATTGAGCTCTGCTCAAATCTTTATTAAGTCTCTTTTTCTGCTTGGTGTAGGTTTTACTTCCTGTTCTTTCTTCAGTTCCTTTAGGTGTGACGTTAGCTTATGTGTTTGAGTTTTTTATAGTTTTTTGAGGGAGGCTTGTCTTGCGATATATTTCCCTCTTAGGACTGCTTTACTGTATCCCAAAGATATTGAATGATTGTATCTTGATTTTCATTAGTTTCCATGAATCTTTTTACTTCTTCTCTAATTTCCTGGTTGACCCATTCCTCTTTAGTAGTATGCTCTTAAATCTCCATGTTTTTAAGTTTCTTCTAAATTTCTTCTTGTGATTGAGTTCTAGTTTCAAAGCATTGTGGCCTGAAAATATGCAGGGGACAATCCCAATCTTTTGGTGTCGGTTGAGACCTGATTTGTGACCCAGTATGTGGTTTATTCTGGAGAAAGTTCCATGTACACTTGAGAAGAATGGGTATTCACTTGCATTTGGATGGAAAGTTCTGTATATATCTGTGAAATCTATTTGGTCCAGTGTATCATTTAAGGCCCTTGTTTCTTTTGTGATGTTCTGTTTAAAATATTTGTCATTTGCTGAAAGTACCGTGTTGAAGTCTCTACTATTAGTGTTTTATTATCTAAGTTAATCTCTCTACTTTGTTTATTAATTGATTGATATACTTGGCAGCTCCCACATATGGGTAGGTATATACATATTTATCCCCACATACCTTTCTTAGATAAAGTGCCATGTTTGCCTCCATTTTCTCCTTATCAGTTAACAACATATCCTGGGATTACTTCATAATGTTAAATATATATATTTCATCCTTTTTTTGTCCTATGTGGGTATACATTGTATGGATATATTACATATTATTAGATCCAGTTCTTTATTGGTAGATATTTTTTGTTACCTTCCATCTTTTTCTGTTACAAATAGCGCTAAGTTAATACTCCTGTACATAAGTCTTTTTGTATCTTTCCCACTGTGTCTTTGTGATAAATTCTTATAAGTGGGATTGCTGTGTCAAAGGATAAAAGTACACGTTTTGCTAGAGATACCAAATTCTTTTCCACTAAGGTCATGCCAGTTTACATGCCTATCAATAATATAAGAATACCTGATTCACCTCACTCACCAGTAGAGTGTATTGCCAAACTTTTGGATTTAAGCCATTCTGATGAATGAGGAAAGGTATTTCATTCTTGAACAGGATTGACATTGCTTGAATACTTTAAGGTATTCAAGCCCTTTAAAGTATTCAAGCAGGTTGAAAAGAAATAATGCATTTCTTTTTCAGTATACTGCATGTTTTTCATATACCTTGCTCCTTTCTCTGTTACATGTCAAAAATGTTCTTTCCAGTTATTTGATTATCTTTCTTACTTTGAGCATGGAACATTTGAAAATAATTGTTCACGTGAATTCTTTTGATTTTTGTATTTTGATTAGTATAACATACTACTTTCCTAAATTAAAATTCTCTTATGGTTTAAAGTAGTTTTTCCGTTAATTTTCCTGGGTTTACAGATGAATATGGTCACACCCTATGTGAATGAATTCAACTTTATATCCTTCCCAATTCTTAAGCTTTTAATTACTTTCTAGTATCTAATTACACTGGATAATTCTAATTCAGCATAAATATTAAAGATAGCTGTCTTATTCCTGAATATAACAGAGATTTTTCTCTTTTTCAAAGGCACTTACCATTCATGATACAGAAAAATGCCAAACATGGGATCTAGGAACCAACTTCTTTCTCTGTGAAGATGATGTTGTTAATAGGAGAAACAGGTGCAGATAAGATATTTTGATGTATTATTGTAGAATTTTTTTTTTTTACTCTTGCAATTACTTAGAATATTTTCTGTGTCTAGAACTCCAGTTCACTCATAGTTGTTTGACTCATCACCATAAATTCACATCACCATAGACAATTAAGTGTTAACATATACTGATTTAGTTATTTATATTTGTGAAATTTTTAATATGTTTATATTGCTACCTAGAAATGAATGTAAGATTATTAAAAGTCTTTTTTATTGTTGAATTATTAAAAGACTTACTGAGTTTGGAACCATAGGGGTATGCTTTGAGATTACATGGCTTATGATGGAACATGACAGTATGCTACATCTCAACATTGTATAGTTATCTATATAGATAAGTAAGTCTTCTTTCTATCTCTATATTAAGTTTCCATTGAAATTTTCTAACATTCATGTTTCTCTGATATCGTCAAAGTGTCCAAGTATGAGGGATTGGGAGTATTGAATGGAAGAATAATAAAAGTCCTTTTTTTTGCTTTTTAGGGCTGAAGCTGTACTTCAACATATTGCAGAACTAAATCCATATGTTCATGTCACATCATCCTCTGTTCTTTTAAATGAAACCACAGATCTCTCCTTCTTAGATAAATACCAGGTTGGTACTCTATTTTATATTAGATATTGTTGACAAATTATAAGGCAGATTGTTAGGTATTATTGTAGTATAATTAATTAAATCTAGTGTGTTTAACAGAACAAAAACTTCTAGGTTAAAAGACTTCCTTTTAAAATAATACCTTTCCAATGCTTCATTTTAGGGAAAGGACTTGAGAACTGACAAAGTCAGCTTCTTTCAGAACAGTGCAAAACTCTGGTTTCTAGCATGTATTTCTTTCTCCTATATCTGTATGTCAGTTGGAGTTTAGCTGTTCTAGGCTGAACTCAAATTGCAAAGTCTGTTTTGCTCACCTGTCTCTCTTGGGACCAGGAGGCTACATAGAACATGGTATTGTGGCAATAAAAGAAATGCAAAAAGGCAAGTCCAGCTATCTAAAGCACATTGTAAGGTTCCATTCATTTTACTTCTGTTAATACTTCACTGGCCAAAGTAAGTCACATGGTCAAGCCCAAAGTGGAGAAGCAGGGAAGTATATACTCTGCTCTTCTTAAAGCCATGGACAAAGGATCATGTATAATCAATTGCAGAGGAATAAAAAAATGCAGACAATATTCAGTCTACTTTAGTTAAGGTTAACTAAAGTTAACCTTAAATAATAACAATTCTCAACACCTTAAGTGTTAAAAAGTGATTAGGTTGACCCTGATTTTCTCTGTGATTAAATTATGATGTTGCCCATTTAGGGAGAAGCACTCCCTTGTTTCACTGCTACTCAATATATATATATTTTTTCGAAGTTTTGACACTGTATTGCCATATGTGTGTGAGTTTTTCCTCCCAACCAGGCAGTTCTCCGACTCCATGGACACCTAGTTCAGTGTCCTACAGTTCAGTTCAGTTTTGACACTCTACCTGGAGAAGATAGCTTCATATCCTTAAGGGTTCATTCCCACAAAAGCCTCTTTGCTCCCTTTCTGACATCAATCACAAGTCCAGGTTGTTATTACCCTTTGCTTCCAAGGACTGGCTATAAATTGGAGGTTCCCACGTATCCCTCCTAGGGTCAATTAATTTGCCAGAGCAGCTCACAGAATGCAGGAAAACAGTTTACTTACTAGATTGGCTTATTATAAAAGCTATAACTCAGGAACAGTCAGATGAAGAGATACATAAAGCAATGTCTGCGGAAAGGGGCACACAGCTTCCATTCCTTCTCCAAGAATGCCACCTTCCTGGCACCTCCATGAATCTGGAAGCTCCCTAAGCCCTTAGTTCAGGGATTTTTATGAAGGCTTCATTATGGAAGCACAAGTGATTAAATAATTGATTTTTAGTGATTAAGAAAATTTCTAGCCCCTGTCTCCTCCCTGGAGGTCTGAGATACAGGGCTGGAAGTTCTGACCTTCAGATCACAAATTTGGTTCCCCTGACAATCAGCCCCTATCTTTAGTGGGCTTCTAAAAGTCATTTCATTAATCTAAACTCAGGTGTAGCTGAAAGGGGCTTGTTATGAATAACAAAAGATGTTATTTCACCTTTATCGCTCTGGAGCTATTTCAGGACTTGGAACAAAACTAAATACTATAACAAAAGATGCCTCTGTAGCTCTTATGTGGGAAATTATAAGAGTTTAGGATCTATACGCCAGGAACCTTGGATAATGACCGAAAGGTGTATTTAATATTATAATTATAATAATATAACACCAATTTAAAAGCCAGTGTAGACTTCCACTCTGGACTATATAACTTGAAATCAATCTTCTACAAAGATGTGTAATAGACTTTCTAAATAGAATTGTTCAATAGAGTTCCTTTTAGTTTTTCAGTTTTTTATTAAAATATAATTAATGTAGTGTTCTATTAGTTTCAGGTATACAGCATAATAATTCAATAATTCTGTGCATTACTCATTGTATGCCATGATATATGTAGTCACCATCTGTCACCAAACAATGGTTTTACAATATTAACTATATTCCCAGTGCCATACTTTTCATCTTTGTGACTTATTTTATAACTGGAAGTTTGTACCTCATAATTCTCTTTACCTATTTCACCAATCCATCTCCACTCTAGCAACTACCATTTTGTTCTTTCTATTTAAAAGTCTGATTTTTTGTTTGTTTCCTTATTCATTTCTTTCATTTTTTTAGATTTCACAAGCAAGGGAGATAATATAGTATTTGTCTTTGATTTATTTCATTTAGCATAATACTGTGTAGGTCCATCCATGTTGTTATAAGTGGCAAGATCTTATTCTTTTTTATACCTGAGTAATATTCCACTATATGTTTTCCTCAGTATGCATCTTCCAGTTTGCATTCCCTCCAACAACACAAGACGATTTCTTTTGTTCCACATTCTCACCAATGCTTGACATTTCTTACCTTTTTGATTCTAGCCATTGTGATATATGTGAGGTGATACTTCATTGCGGGTTGTTTTTTGCATTTCCCTGATGATGAGAAATGTTAAGCATCTTTTCATGTGTCTGTTAGCCATCTGTATGTCTTTGGAAAATGTCTATTCAGGTCCTCTGTTCAATTTTTTTAATCATATTGTTTGGGATTTTGATGTTGTATAAGTTCTTTATATACTTTGCATATTAACCCCTTATCAGATAGGTCATTTGCAAATATCTCTCCTTTTTAGTAGGCTGTCTTTTCATTTTGTTGATGGTTTCCTTCACTGTGCAAAAGCTTTTTATTTTGTTACAGTCCCAATGGTTTATTTATGCTTTTATTTCCCTTGCCCAAGGTGACATATCTAGAAAAATGCTGTGGTTGGTGTCAAAAAGATTACCACTTCTATTTCCTTTTTTTTTTTTCCTAAGATTTTATTTATTGATTTGAAAGAGAGAGGAAGAGAGGGAGAAAAAGCATGCACAGAGGAAGAAGGAGAAACAGACTCCCTTCTGAGCAGGGAGCTTGATGCAGAACTCCATCCCAGGACCTTGAGATCATAACCTGAGCCAAAGGCAGATGCTTAGCTGACTGAGCTACCTAGACACCTCTACTTTGGTTTTCTTTTAGGAGTTTTGTGGTTTCAGGTCTTACATTTAGATCCTTATCCATTTTGAGTTCATTTTTGTGTTTGGTGTAAGAAAGTGGTCCATTCTGATTCTTTTGCATGTAGCTGTCCCAGTTTTCCCAGCACCATTTGTGGAAAACTGCCTTTTCCCTACTGTATATCCTTGTATCCTTTGTTATAGATTAATTGAACATTTATTTTTTTTAATTTTTATTTATTTATGATAGTCACAGAGAGAGAGAGAGAGAGAGAGAGAGAGAGAAACAGAGACATAGGCAGAGGGAGAAGCAGGCTCCATGCACCGGGAGCCCGACGTGGGATTCGATCCCGGGTCTCCAGGATCGCGCCCTGGGCCAAAGGCAGGCGCTAAACTGCTCCGCCACCCAGGGATCCCAATTAATTGAACATTTAAGCTGGGTTCATCTCTCGGCTCTGTATTCTATTCTCTTGATCTGTATGTCTCTTTTTGTGCCAGTACCATAGTGTTTTGATTACTACAGCTTTGTAGTCTATCTTGAAATCTGGAATTGTGACAGCTTTGTTTCTCTTTCTCAAGATTGCTTTGGCTGTTAAGGGTCTTTTGTGGTTCCATAGTGTTTTTTAGTATTTTTTTGTATAATTTGTTGTAGTTCTCTGAAAAATACTGTTGGTATTTTGATAGAGATTGTATTATATTTATAGGTTGCTTTGGATAGTATGGACTTCTTAACGTTATTAATTCTTCCAATCCATGAGCATGGAATATCTTTCCATTCATTGTATTGTGTCTTTAATTTCTTTCTTCATTGTTTCATAGTTTTCAGAGTAAAGGTCTTTTACTTCTTTGGTTAATTTTATTTTTAGGTATTTTGGTTTTTTAGTAGAGTTGTAAATGGGATTGTTTTCTTAATTTCTCTTTCTGCTACTTTATATTGGTATATAAAAAGATTTCTGTATATTAATTTTGTAAACTGATTTTAGTAAATTCATTTATCAGTTCTAATAGTTTTTTGGTGGAGTCTTTAGGGTTTTCTGTGCATAGTATCATGCCATCTGCAAATAGTGACAGCTTTACTTCTTTCTTACCAGTTTGGCCACCTTTTATTTCTTTTTCTTGTCTGATTGCCACAGCTAAGACTTCCAGTACTATGTTGAATAAAAGTAGCCTTTATAAATAAATGAATTAAGTAAGTTAAATAAGTAAGTATCTTAGCTCAAAATAATGTAAGGGAAGTGCTCAGAGACCAAAAATGAATGGGTAGCTAAAAGAAACCAGTGAACTGCTTATTGGCTATGGTCACTTTCAGTCAGGGGTTGCTGGTTTCAATAACCACATTTATTGAGAATTAGTGGTAACATAGAAACAGAAGATACAAAATAGGTTTAGAGAAATGGTTTTGAGACCTACCCCTCTTTGTAAAGTTAGAACCTGAGAGGGCTGTATGCTCAGTGAAAGTGTGGATGAGAACAATCTTTGCCCATCAGAACAAGAAGATTGCCTGTTTTCTCTTGAGCTCTGGATGACAATATAATGATCTTCTCTGGGAATTCACAACCATATGCCTGTACTCACCTGAGTTTGAATGTAACTTTATAATTCTTTGTAATCTAAAATTTTCCAAGCTGAGAAATAAGCACTAGTATTAAGCTAGTAATACCCTGGAATGCCAGAAAGAAATAAAACTAAACAAATTTAATAATCTACCTTCAACTAAGCCATAGTATATTCCAGTGTATAAAGCCCCTTTGAAGATGAATTCATGATATAACCTGCTGTTTTATAGCAAGCAATAAACAAGCATGCTTTTTGTTCCAGGGGGAATTATTACTTTATTCCTCAGGCTTGCACAAATCAGATATAATCCTGAGAGATGCCCCAAGAATGGCCAAGAGCCTTGATTC
Source organism: Nyctereutes procyonoides (assembly GCF_905146905.1). NCBI lineage: Eukaryota > Metazoa > Chordata > Mammalia > Carnivora > Canidae > Nyctereutes > Nyctereutes procyonoides. The sequence continues at coordinate 3,071,826 of NW_026575023.1, read as the reverse complement.
ATTGCATATCCAGTTGATACATGTATAAAAAGTAAGAGACCCATGGAGGAGAAATACCTCTCTGCAGGAAGCACACTATATTCTGAGCTAGATAAATAGGAATAAATCCACACCTGGATATGTGTAATGAAAGTGAGTTATCCAATTCATGGAAACTAGTTAGCCTCAAGAAAAAGTCTATTGACAAACAAGTGGATAAAGAAGATGTGGTGTGCATGTATGTATATATGTACATATATATAGGTATGTGTGTGTGTGTGTGTGTGTGTGTGTGTATACACACAATGGAATACTACTCAGCCATCAAAAAAATCTTTTGTGGGATCCCTGGGTGGCGCAGTGGTTTGGCGCCTGCCTTTGGCCCAGGGCGCGATCCTGCAGACCCGGGATCGAATCCCACGTTGGGCTCCCGGTGCATGGAGCCTGCTTCTCCCTCTGCCTGTGTCTCTGCCTCTCTCTCTCTCTCTCTGTGACTATCATAAATAAATAAAGGAAAAAAAACCTTTTGCAGCAACATGGATGGAACTATAGGGTATTATGCTAAGTGAAATAAGTCAATCAGAGAAAGAATTATCATATGATCTCACTCATGTAAAATTTAAAAAACAAAACAAAGATCATAGGGAAAGAGACAAAAAAATAAAACAAGATGAAATCAGAGAGGGCGACACACCATAAAAGACTCTTAATCATAGGAAATGAAGTGAGGGTTGCTGGAGGGGAGGGGAGTGCGGGAGGGGTACATGGGTGATGGACATTAAGGAGGGCACATGATATAATGAGTACTAGGTATTTTTTTTTATTTTTTTTTTAAATTTTTTTTTTTATTTATTTATGATAGTCACAGAGAGAGAGAGAGAGGCAGAGACACAGGCAGAGGGAGAAGCAGGCTCCATGCACTGGGAGCCCAACATGGGATTCGATCCCGGGTCTCCAGGATCGTGCCCTGGGCCAAAGGCAGGCACCAAACCACTGCGCCACCCAGGGATCCCTGAGTACTAGGTATTAATAAGACTGATGAATCAATGATCTCTATCTCTGAGACTAATAATACATTATATGTTAATTGAATTTTAAGAAATAAAAATCAAAAAAAAATCTGGACTGAGAATCTAGTTCTGTCACTTGATAGATGAATAACCTTGGAAAAATTCTTGACCTATTTGAGTCTACATTACTTAAGATAAAATTTGATTATAAAAACTCTAATTACCTCACAGGGTGATGATAAGAAATCAAGCAGTAAAACTTATAATTTGCTATTTTAAATAACAGAACTTGGTGGTTTCACTAATGATACTGTCATAAAGCAAAAGTCATTATATTATGAATCTGTTGAATATATGAAGTAAAAGTAAGCTAAGTCCACTAATGTAATAAGTAATCAAAACTGTATGATACTGGCACAAAAATAAAAACATAGATCAATGGAACAGGATAGAAAACCCAGAAATGAACTCACAATTATATGGTTAGTTAATCTTTAACAAAGGAGAAGAGAATATACAGTGGGGAAAAAGTCTGTTCACCAGTGGTGTTGGGAAGCCTGGACAGCGACATGCAAAAGAATGAAACTAGACTATTTTCTTACACCAAACAAAAATAAATTGAAAAGGGATAAAAGACCCAGTAATGAGACTTGAAACCAGTAAGTTCTAGAAGAGAGCACAGGCAGTAATGTCTCTGACATTAGCCATAGGAACATTTTTCTAAATATATCTTCTGAGGCAAAGAATATAAAAACAAACATAAACTATTGGAACTACAACAAAATAAAAAGCTCCTGCATGGTAAAGGAAATAACAAAACTAAAAAGCAACTAATGTAATATGTTATTTTTCCTTTTGCTATTCCATAACTCTGAAGGTTTTAATCTTAGAATAGAATACAATCGGATACTGTTCTTTCATAAAGAAAACAATGTTTTTAGCATAATGCAAACTTAAATGATTCTGATTTAGAAGTATATTTTACCAAACTAATTGTTTATCTTCTTATATTCTTCTTAATAGTGTGTAGTATTGACTGAGATCAAACTTCCATTGCAGAAGAAGATCAATAACTTTTGCCATTCTCAGTGTCCTCCAATTAAGGTAATAGTGTCATTTAATAATGACTTGTAGTTAAGCAAAGAAAGAACACTTTGTTAGAATTTGTAGCTTTTCAGTGGGTTATTTAAGAAGTCTTTTTACATAAGGACAATCACAGTAGTATTTTCCTCTTTAATTTTGGCATCACATTCATTTCCTATTTTTAAAACCAGGATCTAAATTTGACTTATAGAAAATTGCTAAAAGGAAGAATTAAGGTTACGAATGGAAGGGATAGTAAATATTGAATTCATCATCTAAGTTTAAATATGGCATCATAGTGGTTTTCAAGAGGTTCATTGGTTCTTGTAACAGATATTCATTGAGCATGTGCTACAGATAGAGTTGTAGGCCTTAGGAATACATTAGTGAATAGGACATACAAATTTTCCTACTCTAGAAAATTGGCATCCAGTAAGGAAAATACATAATAAAAAAGCAGATAAATAGATAGTTTCAGGTCCTATGAATAAAAACCTAGGTAAAGAGTATAATGTCTGCATGATGTTGGGATGGGGACCAGTGCTGGTTCTCTGAAATTGAAGGTCAGGGAACTCCTGTCTGAGGAGTTCAGACATCTGAGTAGAACCCTGAATAATGATAAGGAGCCAGCTATGGAAAATGTCGGAAAGAACATTCAAAACATGAAGAATAGCAAGTATAAAGACTTGCAAGTGTAAAAATTTGCTTAATGTGTTTAGGGAACAATGAGAAGCAAGCAAGACCAGAATGGAGTTTGGGTAAAGAAGAGAGAGAAGTAGGAGTACAAGTTACCAGACAATTAGGTTCAGAGAAGTAGTTAGCGGACTACTTTGAGGAGTAATTTAGATAACTTTGAGGATAGCTGAGTTTTGTTTTTTAGATAACTTTGAGGATAGCTGAGTTTTGTTTTTTTTTTTTTTTTAATATTTTATTTATTTATTCATGAGAGACACAGATGGAGAGAGGCAGAGACACAGGCAGAGGGAGAACCAGGCTCCATGCAGGGTGCCTGACGTGGGACTTGATCCCAGGTCTCCAGGATCACGCCCTGGGCTGAAGGCGGCACTCAACTGCTGAGCCACCCAGGCTGCCCCAAGGATAGCTGAGTTTTAAGCCCATGAGTTTTGACCTGATTTATATTTTTAAAAAATCACTCGTAATGTGCTGTATAGAAAATAGTCTAGAGCAAAAGTTTTCAAAGTATGGCCCATAGATACTGAAAATTCTTGAGATCTTTTCATGGGGTCTCCAAAATGAAACTATTTTCATAATAATATTAAAATGTTACTTGTTTTTTCTCTCTGATTCTCTTATGGGGCACAGTGGAATTTTCAGTCTAGATGATGTGTAGTGATATTATTGTTTTGACAGCTAATGGAATATGTGTATATTCTTATATTTTAAATGTTTCTCAGTTTTAATTTCTAATATAGTAGTTATAACCCAGATAAATAAAAGCTCTTTCAGTCCTCAGTAATTCTTAAGAACATGAAGGAATCACGAAACCAAAGAGAGAGCTGTTGAGTTAGAGTAGAGACAACTAGACCAGTTGGAGGATAATGCAGTAGTCCAGATGAGAGGCGCTGGTGCCTTATTCAAAGAGAGGTAGAAATAGATTGTAAGAAATCATTGAATTTTAGATATGAGAATCGATGAATGAATACAAGTTGTGAAGGAAAGAATGATCAAAAATGACTTATAGATTTTTCTGGAGTAATTGAGTCTTGGTGACTGACATTTGGAAGACCAGAAATAGGTTTAAATCGGAAAAAAATCATGTTTCCTGTTCAGCTACATACATATTACCAGCTCCACCTCCTTTATGGGGTTACTTATTCCTTTAGAAAAAAACTATTTGTTCCTTTGAGATAGGCACTAAGCCAACAGTCATTACTCTATTAAATAGATGTGCTAAAAGTTTTTGGATTGTAGTGTTTACGTAACATTTACATTCTGTAGAACATTTCTGCTGTGGTTCACAATTTAAACAAATGAATAAGATATAGGATAAACTTAGGATAGGGCACAGAAGTTTTACAAAATAATTACACTGAGTTATGAACTAGTCTTTGTTTATATAATTGATAATACTTAGTCCTACTTGAAAGTTGTTTTCAAAAGAAATTGTCATCAAGTTTGCAGCTTTTAAACTTAAAGTTTCTAAATTTCTGCTCAGTTTTGTCTCATAAAAAATGCTGTGTGTACCTATTTTGAGAGTAAAGGCGGTGCATGATCCAGTAAGAGGTAATCTTCTGTTAACTCTTTCACTACCTTATGTAATTAAGGTGGCATAAATTACTTTAATGGGCTATGTTTTTATATCCAAATATGAATAAACTTTAGTTTTTGTTAAAAAATCACTTTATACAGGATCATATGTGTTATGGAATAAGAATTTTTCCTTTTATTGTTAACTCTCAAAATAACTTTGAGCACAAGTTTCTTTGCAGATTCTTACAGTGGAGAGAGTGTATGTGTTATAAAAGTCACTTTTAATAGAGCAATGATTAATGATTGTGTTCAAGAGTCTAATTTTTACCTCTCTTGACTTTGATGTATACTGACAGCTCCTCAGCCTCAGTTTGTTGCCTCGATTTTCAGCTTTTAGCTCTGTTCTATTTTTCCATTAACTTTACTTTTAACAAATGGACACTCTTTTTTTTATTTCCTCAAATGAAAAGTAAAAATTCGCTGCTAAGACCATTGAACCAAGATGTTTCTTAAATACTTTTTTTCTTAAATACTTTTTTCTTAAATACTTTGCTTGATTTTTTAAGGCAAGGAAAGAATTTTTGTTACTTAAAAATCAGAGAATGTGTAATGATGATGTGCTGCATCTTCTAATTGTATAACACTAGACATCCAGTCCCAAATACCAGTATCCTGATTCCTGAACCAATTTACAGACAAATAATGTATTCTATTTGTGATCACTTTATATCCGAAAGGATAATCTTAACTATAAATAAAGTTGTCGTGAAAAGGTTTAAAATAGTAGACATGCGGGTTTTTTCTTTATGTGAATAGATAAACTTGTTTTTATCATTTCATAGTTCATCAGCACAGATATACATGGAGTTTGGTCACGATTGTTTTGTGATTTTGGTGATGAATTTGAAGTTTCGGATACAACAGGAGAAGAGCCAAAAGAAATTTTCATTTCAAATATAACACAAGTATGGTTGTATATATTTATTATTATATATGTATATGGTTGATTTTTTTTAGATTGATGTGAATACAATTTTTTAAAAGGTGATATTAGCAAAATACTGTAACATGCAATATTTTTCATTTGTTTTATGGTATTTTAAGGTAATTTATAAAAGAATATGTTAATTTCTTGATTGCATTATATTAAAACCAAATTTAAGATTTAAGTTAGGATATTAACAGAGTATCTGGATTCCTTCTAACATTATTTAATAATCAATACATCAACATTTACTTATGTCATAAATTTTTAACTTTAATTTGTTTATGTTGTGCTCCTATTGGACATGAAGTGTGATTCAGTGTTTACTGAACTGTATTTATTGTGTTAGATCACGGAAGTACTAAGTATGTTATAAGCCACCTGGCCCAACAATGGACTAATAGGAAGATGCATGATTAAGTTAGAGGCAAAAGCTTTTCTAAAATTTGTTATATTTCTAGAATATTTGGAGGAGGAAAAGAGGTATAAAAATTACCCTTCAGATCAGAAAGTATGAACTTTCTAACCACGTTTTCTTCATATAAGCTTAAGGTATTTATTCCGTAAAAGAATTGAAAAAATCATCGTGATCAATTTTTGCCACTTGTTTTTTAGTCTAAATCATTACATTTATTTGCATTCTTTCTAATCAGTTTACATTGAAGCTCAAAAGATGCTAAATAAAAGGGAATGATAATATACCTTGACCTAATAGTATTTGTGCCTCTGTCTTTATGGTTGATTTTAATCCAGCCAGTGTAATGTTGCCTTTTCACCCCTTTTTAAGAAAAATGCATTTAAAAAATCATTCTGTGTATCTCTGCTTATGGAATGACTTATTATTCAGCCTTTAACCTTTGTACTTGTGTTTAGTTTGTCCCTGAGAATACCATACGGTTAGAATAGGCTCTAGGATATAGTATGGATTCTTGTATTGCATTGGTTTTTTCTTTTATTGAATAGTGTGCAAAGTATTAAGGTTATCCATAAAGAATTACAAAATACAGTAAGTGTTCCTGTTTAACTTAATCTGCAATTTATTCTTTTTTTTTTTTAAGATTTTATTATTCATGAGAGACACACAGAGAGAGGCAGAGACATAGGCAGAGAGAGAAGCAGGCTCCATGCAGGAAGCCTGATGTGGGACTCCATCCCAGAACTCCGGGATCATACCCCGAGCCAAAGGCAGACACTCAACCTCTGAGCCACTCAGGCGTCCCTATTCCTCCTTTTTTAATAAAACCCTTACAAATTTTATTCTTCTTGAAATATTGGTAAACCCACACTAGGTTAATTTTATCTATATGTTTATGATCATAATTTATTTCTTAGCCAAATTATTAAGCCACAGCAAAATTTTTAGAATCTTTATAATTATGAAACAGAGAATGACAATTTTAGATTTTATGTAGATTAAATAAATATTACCTTATTCAAGCAGTGTTTTGGATTATATACAGTTAGGAAATTTCTGGGCCTTTGACCTATCTCATCCATCCTATTTGGTAAAATAAGCCAGTTTCTTATCCTGGTAAGCTGGGCTACACAATATTTTCCTTTATAGTGTTGCAAGCTTTAAATTACCAGTTTTCTGACTTTAAGTCTCTCTCCTTTCTTATATTTCTTTGATCTTCAAAGTTAGACTCCTCTTTTTTGCAGAATTTTTGATAACGTGACTTTAAAACTTATAAAAGACATTCAAAGTTATTAAATATATGTCACAAAAATCTTTGTGAAATATTTGAACTCCCATGTAGAATCTCTCTTAAACATAAAAATTCTATTTTAAACATTCATAATAAAATAAGTTGATCATTAGTTTGCAGTAATCTTAAAAGGCTTGCTTTTACTAAGAAAGGAAAGAAAAATCTTAGTAGTTTGATTGTTTCAAGAATGTTAGATAAAATGGTCCCTTTTGTGTAAGATTTGAAATTTGTACAAAAAAAGGTATACGTGAACTTGTTTTTAGGCTAATCCTGGCATTGTTACCTGCCTTGAAAATCATCCTCACAAGCTTGAGACAGGGCAGTTTTTAACATTTCGAGAAGTTAATGGAATGACAGGCTTAAATGGATCTACACAACAAATAACTGGTAAGTTCATGTGTTTTACTCATTCACTTATACTTATTTTTCAAAACTTTAATAGTTCAGACAGTCTACTCAATGTTGAAAATACAACATCAACTCGGACAAACGTGATCTAGTTTTTGGCCTCAAAACATTCAATCCAAGTGAGGAGATGTTAACATTAAGCAGTGATGGTATATATAGAGAGTACAGGCATTCTGTGAACTCTAAATATAGCAAGGAAATCTACCGGGTCTTGGACCAGCAGAAATAGGGACAGAGTATCTTGATTAAAATTGCATGGACTTAGGAAGGTGGTGTAAAGAATATTCTGTGCAGAGACAATAAAAGGCAAACAATTCAGGAGACTAAAAGATACAGTATGGCAGGACTGGCAGTGGGAGTTGAGATAGAAAAAGTCTTAAGGCATTTAAGAGGAAATTTCATAATTTTATTAGTAGGTAAGCAAAGATTCTAACATGGGCCACTTATTTATTCACTTAGGGAATTCAAGGAAGCTAGAAAGTTTTAGAAGATAATGAGGACAGTTTAGGCTCAATGAGTAGGGTGGCAATGAACTTTTCAAGTGGAGACATGTTTTTGCTTATGGTTTGGATAAAAGGAATGAATGAATGTTATTGCAGGCAAGTTTGTGGGTTTGCTGGCAAAAAGTTGAAGGAATTTGCTTTTTTTAATAGACTGAGATCATTTCCCATAGGAGAGGAAAGGTGCCAAGGTCAGAGATTGAGGAGAGTAAACATTTTTTAAAATAGATTATCAGACTTCATTTAGTGCCCATTTGAAGTTGAAGATAGTGAATTTTTAGCAGTTAATCTGCATAGTTTGTGATTTTCCTACAGCCATGTTTAGAAGAGTTAAAGATACTGCTAAACATCTTGTAACTCAAAGTTAGAATATTTACACCTGTTAGCTAAGAACAATTCAGGTTTTTTTTAGGATATTTGAAAGTCTAATTATATAATTACTGTATAGACCAATAAGTGGATTACCGTCTTTTCTTGTAATGACTGCAGAATGGATCCTTAGGAGAGAAGAGAATCAGTCCCTATTTTGAACTCTTTATAGTAAAACAATTTTGGATCTAGAGTTAATGAAGCATCTTTGGTAACAAAATTACTGGATTTTGTTTCCCAGACTATATATAGATATGCAAAATACAGGTTAGGTCATTGACATTAAAGAATTTTTATCTGTTTTTATAAAAATTGACTAAAGTAACCATTTAGGTTTATTGTTATTTTAGGGTCTGTGTAATGCAGGATTGTGATGGTTCAGAGTCTTGAGGAAGGCTACATGTGAAATGTTCCATTTGTCTGCCTATCTATTCATTAGCCAGTACCATACTATATTTTAGTATTAATTGTATATAATTAGTATCAATATTACTTATTGATAATAAGTTTTATAAAACACCTCTCATTACTATTATCCCCCCTCTGAGTTTTCTTGGTTATTTTTAAGTCATTAAGTTCACACTGGAAAAATAGTCTGTCCAGTTTTCCACACTGCCTGTCCCCTTTATTTATAAAATTAGAAGATCCCATTATAAGTATATTTTTAAATTTTTATAAATTAGTAAAAATTAATATCTTTGTCATGATAATCTTCAAATTTAAATATATCAGTAAATAATTTTCTTATTTTTCTTTTAGTGGTATCACCATTTTCTTTTAGCATTGGTGATACTACAGAACTGGAACCTTATTTACATGGAGGCATAGCTGTCCAAGTTAAGACTCCTAAAACATTTTGCTTTGTAAGTATTTTTTTTTATTTAAATATATTTATTTGCAGAAGAATGACAGAAAAGAAAAAAGTAATAGAAAAATCAGTTAACCAGTTGATTTAGGAGTTGAACAGATTTTTGGTTTGTAATTTATACCCACTTTGAGGAAAATGGGATTAATTTAAGGAAATAAATTTATATAAAAAAAATTTTTGGCTAGAATACCAGTGCATATGATTGAGGTATATAAGTTACCTTAGAGGAACTATACTTTGGTGAATCACAAAGAATTGATCATACTTCTTACTCCCTAAGACAAAAGATAAAGCTAATATGTATTTGAAAGATTTACCAAGCATTGAAACAGTTACTACATTGTAAAAGTAAAAGTAAAAGGAATATTTCTTTTATTTATCATACTTTTCAGTTCAGGTTTTTACATTTTAATTCTAGAAAGTGTATATATGTTGGAAATGTAAAATAAGACCTATAAACTGGCATTGAAAGGAAAATGTAATTATCTAAATAAAAAGAATATAGTAGCTACTCTGTACCGAGGAACTAAGGAGTCTCTTGCCACTTAAATACATAGGCTACTTCTCAGTATAATCTGTGTAGTACAGCTCTTATCGTTTTTTTGCGAGTTCTCCAGGTTTAAATTGATTGCCTTTTCTTTTCCAGAATAATTATTAACCGTAGTCCTCTACAGGGCTTTGTCCAAGCCAAAGTTAGAACAAAACAACAGATTAATACAGTTCATCAAATCTGCTCCTACATGATTTCTTCTTGCCCCAGTTTTAATTTTGCTTCAGGTTTATGCCCCAAGTAAATTTCAGATTAAGTGGGTGTTGTGGGGGAATGGTTGGTTTGCTGGCTGGGTTTTTTGGCCTTTGTGTGTTCTTTGCTCCACACGGAAAATTACAGTTGAGTATTCAGGTCTTGTCAGGCATAACACATCTTGATAATTTGATAGCAGAACAATATGATAGCTTTTTGACTAAAACAGATTTTGCCTCATATATAGGTGTTTTCACCAATTCTTCCTAAATACACTATGTGCAGCAGGTTCTCTAACTGCATTTAACTTTTTTTTTTTTAAGATTTTATTTTGTTTATTCATGACACATAGAGAGAGAGAGAGACAGAGACAGAGACACAGGCAGAGGGAGAAGCAGTCTCCATGCAGGGAGCTTGATGTGGGACTCGATCCTGGGACTCCAGGATCAGGCCCTGGGCTGAAGGCGGCGGCGATGAACCGCTGGGCCACCAGGGCTGCCCACAATTAACATTTAAACAATGAAGCATAGCAATTGAGACAAGGGGTGATGGGCAATGGTAGCTCTTTCACATTTCAGTTAAACCATATTAGCCCTACCATAAATAGTTCAGACTTTTGGGAGAGATGCACTGCTTTAGTGCTCTGTATATTTTGTTAGTAATCACTCACTTGCTCTGAAGTAATAGTTTATGTTTCTATTAAGGAACCATTGGAGACGCAGATAAAACATCCAAAGTGCCTTATTGCGGATTTTAGCAAACCTGAGGTAAATAAACTCTTTGTAGGTTTGAGAGAGGCAGCAGAGTGGGGGTTGGGAATTGGTAAGAGACATTGTAAAGTTAAAAGTAGGGAAACCATGTACATACTTTTCTGTCAGGTTTTTTATAGTAAAGGTTGTATTCACATATCTAGAGTTGACTCCCAACTATTAAAAACAGGAATTTGTATCAAGGAAAATTTTTTAAAATAATAGCAAAATGTTTTACTTTTATAATGATATGTTAGCTTTAGTATTTAAAAAAATGATTTCAATAATTTATGCAAAGTGATCTTATTAAAGATTTTCTGAACCATGTAGAGTTTTATATGATACATGTTTCTTCCTAAAAACCTTGGAAACCTTTATTCTATTCTTTTAAATCCCTGGATATAATTTTGTAGCAGTGAATATATGTGTGATAAGAATTATATTAACAGTTTCTAAATTTGTAGATGTTGATCAGGAAAAAGGATTAGGTAATATTGATCTCGTACAAATGTTTTTTGTTGGTGTTTAGTTGATATTACTCTGACTTTCATATGGATAATGTACTAAAAACTGGATATACCACTTGGGGTTGACATGTGAATCTGTTGCTTAAATATAGCTTCATGGCCTTGAAGTCAAGTTCTTTAACCTCTCTCTGAGCTTCAGCTTCCTCATCTGTTAAATAGAGAAAATAATAGTATTAAGCTAATTAATTTATTGTAAGAGTTAAATAATATTTAGTGTTAGCACAGTGCCTGTCTGGCACATATTATATTCTCAATAACTTGACCAAATTTTAATGTTCTAAATAGGCATCTTTACAGATTCACACAGCAATGCTTGCCTTGGACCAGTTTCAGGAGAACTATAATCGCAAGCCAAATATTGGGTAATATTTTTTGAAATGACTTTTTTTCCTTATTATAAAAGCAATATTTTGAAAATGATAGCTTAAAAAATTTAACAAGCAACTAAAGCCCTATCTTATAGCTGCAACATTATAAGAGACACTAAACTGTATAAACATTATTATGAGCTCTGGTCTTTTTTCTGGTGGGAATGGAAAGATGAATTTATAAAAATGGAATTATGCTAAATAAGAATTTTCCCATTTTGAAGTCTTCTGAAGCTACAGCTTTTTAAAATAAAAAAATCTGAGAATTACTGAATTATGAGTCCACTATGTATTTTCTACTTTCTAGCCTATCAAAACAGAAGTATTGTTACAAAAATATTTTGCCTTGTCTATTTAAAACTAAATCCTATTTATATACTACCTATCCTTAGGTAAACATGATTGTTAATTAATGTATTTATGAATTAGTTACCTTCAAGCCAGGGAAGCACTTCATGCTAACTGGCTGGCAAAATTCCACTTTATTTTATCCTTACATATTTCTTAAATTTTAGTTTTGAATATGACTTGCTATTTATAGCATTTGAGAAAATTGAAATTGTGGTACTTTATTTTGAATCCTAGGTGCCAAGAAGATTCAGAAGAACTCTTGAAACTAGCAACATCTATAAGTGAAACCTTGGAAGAGAAGGTGAATATTCAAAGTTATAGCCATCAAAAAAGGTGTAACATATAAACATTCTATATATTAATATATTAATATATTATATTAATATATTCTATATTATATTAATATTCTCATCCCAGTTTTGCTGCTTATTGACTCTGATAGTAGGCAAATTACTTGAATTTGTTCTGCTTTAGTTTTTAGAAGAAAGAGTATGTGGCATATATTAATTACTATTTGTTGCTGCTGCTGCTGTATTTTAAGACAGCATTAATATTAATATTATCTTCTGATTTACTTTGTTAACCCACTGAAACTCACTATATAAAGTTGTAGGTGTTCCTATAAATCTTTTATCCACTATATATTGATATCTCTTAGTCTCATCTTGCATATTATGTTTGGACATTTCACTTAGAACATTGTTTTTTCATCTTATGATGCCAATGCTTGCTGGCCAATAGTTTCATTTTAGCAGATAACAAAGTAGAAGTATTTGTGCAATTAGTTGAAAATTTTTTGTTATTATACTATAAAAATGAGGAAATGAAAAGTATTAACATTAGTGGTTAAGTATACTATCTCATATTTTATGTGATTAAACAAAGAAGGAAATAATGTATTGAAAACAGTGAGTCATTAACCACAAGTTAAAGACCTTTTATGCATATTTAGTGGTTACAGAGAAGTGTGAAAAGCTAGAAATAGATTGATGAAGTATGTGATTAAAAGGAAGGATAGGATTAAGGATTCATCAGGTTTATTGAAATAAAACTTAAATTCCACCCTTTTTAGATACAGAATTAAACAAAATTGTGTATGAGATTAAACTCTACACAGTTAAGTCAAAGTGTACAGTCATGTATCCACTGCTACCATCAAGATATAAAACATTTTTGTAACGCCAAAAAATTCCCTCGTACCTCTTTATGATCACCTCCCTCTCCCCCCAATGCCAAACCATCCATCCAGTATAGTTTGGCCTTTTCCTTAGAATGTCATGTAAATCATGCAGTATGTAGCCTTTGAGTCTGGAGTCTTTTCCTAAATGTAATGATTTGAGTTTCATCCATGTTGTTGCATTCTCATTCCTATTTATTGTCGAGTAGTATTCCATTGTATAGATGTACCACAATTTCTTTTCCCCTGTAGCAGGGGACATTTGGTGGACATTTGGGTTTCTAATATGGACAATTATGAATAAAACTCCCACAAACATCCATACAGATTTTGATATGGACATATGTTTTCATTTCTCTTGGGTAAACACCTAGTAGTGTATTACAGAGTTAAATGATAGATGTATGTTTAATTTTATAAGAAACTGCCAAATTGTTTTGCAGAATAGCTGTAGCATTTCCACCAGAAGTGTATGAGAGTTTGAATTGCTCTGTATTCTCTCCATAACGGTATATATTATCTGTTTGTTTGATTTTAGCCATTTTAAAGTGTGTGTGTTAGTATCTTCTTTTGGCTTTAATTTACATTTCATTGATGATTATGAATTTGGTATCTTTTCATGTGCTTATTGTCACTACTATGTCTTCTTTGATAAGCTGTCCTTTCAAATCTTTGTCTACTTTTTTTTTTTAAGATTTTATTTATTTACTCATGAGAGACAGAGAGAGAGAGAGAGAGAGAGAGAGAGAGAGAGAGAGAGGCAGAGACACAGGCAGAGGGAGAAGCAGGCTCCATGCAGGGAACCCGACGTGGGACTCGATCCCACGTCTCCAGGATCAGGCCCTGGGCCAAAGGCAGGTGCTAAACCGCCGAGCCACCCGGGCTGCCCTGTCTACTTTTTAATTAGATAGGTTGAGTAAGAGTTCTTTTTATATCCTAGTTATCAATCCTGTATGGGATACATGTTTTACACATATTCTCTTCCAGTCTTTGGGTTGTCTTTTCATTTTATTATAGTGTATTTTTTTTTAAGATTTTATTTATTCATGAGAGACAGAGAGAGAGAAAAAGAGAGAGAGGCAGAGACACAGGCAGAGGGAGAAGCAGGCTCCATGCAGGGAGTCCGATGCAGAACTCGATCGCGGGATTCCAGGATCATGCACTGAGCCAAAGGCAGGCACTAAACCACTGAGCCACCCAGGGATCCCACAGTGTATTTTTAAAGAGATGATTTTAATTTTGATAAACTTAAAAGTATAAATTTTTTGTATGTGGTTTGTACCTTTTTTTAAATCTAAGATCACAGCTTTTGTCCTTTTGTATTTTCTTCAAGAATTTTTATAGTTTTGTGAGTTCATTTTTGCATACCATACAAACTATAGGTCAAGTATACGTAACCATAACTTATATTTTGAATTAATTTGGTATAGTTTTGTACTTCTGGAAGTTTATTTTTTTTATACTTTACTAGGCATAGATTAAGATTAATTTTTTTGGATATAAATATCCAACAATTTGGGCAGCCCCGGTGGCGCAGCAGTTTGGCGCCGCCTGCAGCCCGGGGTGTGATCCTGGAGACCCAGGATCGAGTCCCGCGTCGGGCTCCCTGCATGGTGCCTTCTTCTCCCTCTGCCTGTGTCTCTGCCTCTCAGTCTCTCTCTCTCTCTCTCTGAATAAATAAATTAAAAATCTTTAAAATAAATAAATAAATAAATAAATATCCAACAGTTTTAGCCCATTTGTTGAAAAGATAATTATTTCCTTATTCAATATTCTGGGTATTCTTTGTCAATAATTTATTGAACACATATGCATAGGGCTACTTCTGAACTCAGTGTTATCTTTCATATCTTTCATTGGTTATTTCTGTCCTTTTGCTGGTACCATCCTATCTTGATTACTACAGTTCAGTGCTAAGTCTTGAAATCAATTTTGGTCTCTAGTATATTTCTTTTTTTTTTTTTTTAAGATTTTATTTATTTATTAGAGAGCAAGATAGAACAAGCAGGGGAAGGGGCAGAGGGAGAAGGAGAAGCAGGCTCTCCACTGAGCAGGGAGCCTACTTGGAGCTCAGTCCCAGGACTCAGGGATCATGACCTGAGCTAAAGGCAGACGTATAACCAGCTGAGCCACCAAGGTGCCCCTCTAGTATATTTCTTAGGAAAAGCTCAGAATTTCCTTTTTTTTTTTTCTGAGTTCTTACCTATTTTAAATATTTTGGGTAGCCTCCATACTTGAAAGACAACTTGGCTGAATATAAAATTCTAGGCCCTTCCAAGATCTATAAAGAACTTATTAAACTCAACACCAAAGAAACAAACAATCCAATCATGAAATGGGCAAAAGACATGAACAGAAATCTCACAGAGGAAGACATAGACATGGCCAACACGCACATGAGAAAATGCTCCGCATCACTTGTGATCAGGGAAATACAAATCAAAACCACAATGAGATACCACCTCGCACCAGTGAGAATGGGGGAAATAAACAAGGCAGGAAACCACAAATGTTGGAGAGGATGTGGAGAAAGGGGAACCCTCCTGCACTGTTGGTGGGAATGTGAACTGGTGCAGCCACTCTGGAAAACTGTGTGGAGGTTCCTCAAAGAGTTAAAAATAGACCTGCCCTACGACCCAGCAATTGCACTGCTGGGGATTTACCCCAAAGATGCAGATGCAGTGAAACTCCGGGACACATGCACCCCGATGTTTCTAGCAGCAATGTCCACAATAGCCAAACGGTGGAAGGAGCCTCGGTGTCCATCGAAAGATGAATGGATAAAGAAGATGTGGTCTATGTATACAATGGGATATTCCTCACCCATTAGAAACGACAAATACCCACCATTTGCTTCAACATGGATGGAACTGGAGGGTATTATGCAGAGTGAAATAAGTCAATCGGAGAAGGACAAACATTATATGGTCTCATTCATTTGGGGGATATAAATAATAATAAAAGGGAATAGAAGGGAAGGGAGAAGAAATGGGTAGGAAATATCAGAAAGGGAGACAAAACATAAAGACTCCTAACTCTAGGAAACGAACTAGGGGTGGTGGAAGGGGAGGAGGGCAGGGGGTGGGGGTGAATGGGTGACGGGCACTGAGGGGGGCATTTGACGGGATGAGCACTGGGTGTTATTCTGTATGTTGGCAAATTGAACACCAATAAAAAATAAATTTATTATTTTAAAAAAATTGAAAATACGAAAAAAATAAAAATAAAATTCTAGGCCTTGTTGTCTTCAATGTTATCTTACTTTGTATCTTATTGTTGAGAAATACGATGCCAGCTTAATTTTCTTATTCTTATAAGTAGTCTGGTCTTTCTGCTTTGTGACTTTGTATATTTTTTCATCTGTAAAGTGTTAATAGTTTTACCTGTTTATATCTCAGAATTGATCATTCAGTCCGTTTTCCCAAGTATATACTATGAGCCCATTTTGATACATAGATTCAGATTCTATTTCTTATCCCTTTGAGGGGAGGTGTTTGTTGATGGAATAGATTATTTTTGTACTTAGTTATTAAATTTCTGATTTGGGTGAGGTTTTTTTTGTATGTTCATTTTCCCGCATCTCCCAAATATTCATTAAGGATATGTATATATATATAATTCACTCAGTCAGATTTTCTCTGCCTTATGATTAGTTTGGAGGAGAAATTTTCAGTAGCTGAAATGTTTTTATTCTAATTTTGTTTCCTTCTTATATTAGTTTGATATATAAATTGGTTTTTCTGCATATTTTTGGTGCAGGGTAAGGGTTTTGGATACTTATTCAGATTGCTACTTCTAAAAATCCCTATTCTCTTAAGGTAACTGGAAAGGGGTTTCTTTAATGGTTGGGTTTTTGGGGTTTTCCCATTCTTTAATGGATGGGGTTTTGTTTTTGTTTTTGGTGAATAGGTATTAGTGTCTTGTGAATCTCTGATTTCTGTCAAATCCTTAACTTACTCTCTTACTTATCTTAACCTTCTATGTCAAAGGATATCTCCCTCTTTTTATTTACATCATTCTCTCCCAGATAAGTTCTTTCACCATAGTCAGTGCTGAGATCTGCTAGATTTCATAAGTGGTTCAGTATTTTTTGCACTTTGTGTAGGGCCTTCTGTTTTCTCAGAATGATTTGTCACTGTTAAAACTTTCATTCTCTTTTCTTTGGTTACACATTTCCTGCTCTCTGTGCAGCCTTGCAACAGTATGACATCCAAAAATAGTTTTGTTGGAGTTTGGTACTTTTCTATTTATAGGTAATTTGAAGTTCATAATATTCTGTTTCTTAGTAATACTAAAACCCTGCCACCAGTATTTCCCCGAATTTGGTTTTTTGTTTGTTAATTAAAAAATAATAGAATCTTGGGAGATAGTGTAACCTAATGATAAGTTAGACTTTTTGAGTTCAGATTCTATTCTATTAGCTATAAAATCTTAATTAAATTCCTTTTTCAAAGTTATAGTTTTCCAATTTGTATGATAAAAATTATATTTCCTAGGACTGTTTTGCAAATTACATGTGAATTTAATATACAAGTCCCAGTAGGTGCTCAAATTACCTGCTTCTATTCACATTCTCATCACTGTTTTTAATATTATCACTACCACCAGTATCTCTGCATTCACAAATGGCACAGCTTAAATGAAAACATAATCTAATTTGAGTTTAGTGCTAAATAGTTGAAAAATAATGAAATCTAGAACACCGAAATAGAGTGGGTGGAATAGTAAGTAGATACTAACTTCTTTTTGTATCACAGATATCGTTGAGAATGTAATAAAAGCCCTTCCTTTTCCTCCTAAATGCAAAAGTTTTATTTTACATACAATTTCAAATCCATTGAGTCCTATTTGAATCTTAAGGTTAAGATTAAGGTTACTAATGTTGAAAGAATAGAAAGAGAAGCCAGAGCTCATGAAGAGATCTTCCTCACAAAGAAGAAATTATACCAATAGTTCCAGAATCCAATTCTCCAGTATTTCCTTAAAAATACTCTTAAATAGGGATCCCTGGGTGGCGCAGCGGTTTGGCGCCTGCCTTTGGCCCAGGGCGCGATCTGGAGACTCCGGGTCGAGTCCCACGTCGGGCTCCCGGTGTATGGAGCCTGCTTCTCCCTCTGCCTGTGTCTCTGCCTCTCTCTCTCTCTCTCTCTCTCTCTCTCTCTCTCTCTCTCTGTGACTATCATGAAATGAATAAAAATTAAAAAAAAATTAAAAAAATACTCTTAAATAAATCTTATTTCAAGAAACATCGTGTCAGTTTTTAAGTATGATAATGAGAACTTCATAATGATTGGGTCTTAAATGAGTATGCAAAATAACCATTCTCAATTTTTTTTTACTAACAACCTATTGCCTCATTATTTTTGACCCTTTTACTTTTTATTTACCACTTCAAGCACAGACTGATAGCTCCTTATCATTTTTATAGATTATTTTATCTTTATTTTCATTTATTTAAGATTAAGGGTTTCCCATAGTTTTCATTAAATGAAAACAATTTTTTAAAATTCTGGTTTTTTATAGATGTTGATTGACATCACAGATCTGGTCTTTAACAAAAATTGTGAATGCTAGATATTCCCGTTAATCTTAAATCTTGCCCTAGTGTAACATAGAGATTCAGAAAGCAAAAATATGGGCAGTTACTGGTAAAGAGAAATACTTAGGGTAACTAACATACAGTAAGATTGTAAGATTTACTGTAAGATTGGAACTTTCTTTAGCATTTAAAATCTGTTTAGCAGGGAAATTGAGTAACTTTTTTAGAAGTTATAGTAATTTAGTAATTCTCATACTAAACCGTTGAAATTATGAGTGTCTGTGTAAAAATTGTTAAGATTATTGCTTTTCATGACTTGTGTTTCAGCCAGAAGTAAATGCTGACATTGTGCATTGGCTCTCTTGGACTGCTCAAGGTTTTTTACCTCCACTTGCTGCAGCAGTAGGAGGTGTTGCCAGCCAAGAAGTATTGAAAGCCATAACAGGAAAGTTTTCTCCATTGTGCCAATGGGTTAGTTTTGTATTTTAATATTTTTTATACTTATGATTAAATTTTCCAACCATACAATGAATATCTGTTATGAATTAAGTTTTTATTTTTTGTTCTGAATTATTAATATAAAAGCAATCTTAAATATTTTTTGATGCGTGAGTTAGATGTGATATGCCGCCAAAATTTAATTCTCTAATCAAAACTGACAAGATCATTGGTTGAGGCTATTGGACTATAACCCAAAGTTGCATTCTAGGGTATATTTCCCTGATTTGTTAGAGTGAAGGAATGAATTTTCTACTATTATACTTAGTTTCTAGTACTATTAGCTTAGTATTCATGGGATAACAGTTCCATGGAATCTTTGGGCATCAGGAATCTTCTGAATCCCTTCCTAGGTTTAAACTTCTAAAGGTAAAAGCATAGAAGTAGTGTAAGTTTGAGAACTCTATGGGGTAAAAACATCTCAAGAAGGAATAAAAAAGAATCCTCTCTATTACTAAAAAGAATAATTGGCAGAGGGTATCAAAGGATACTATTCAGGCCTTTTCTTTTTTGAATCCCCACATTTTGTATATAATATTTATCTATTTTGTGTTTTAAAAAGTATCTACATAATGCTATTTTGCCTCTGAATCACTTGATTTATTTTAAGAGTACAAGTTAAGTTGTAGATGTCTGATTTAGATATAGCTGTTAACAATATGAGGAAGTATGTTATTAACAATTAGATTCTATATTATTGTAGTTAAATAAACAACCATTTAGTTATGTCCAAATTTAGCCACATAGTTACTAAATGAAAATGAGAGTGAATTCTTTTTTTTTTAATTAACTTTAATTTCTTTGGTATTTTTTTTAATGCTATAATTGTGGCTTCCTCGATCATTTCCTCTATGGTATATGTAATAAATGACATAATATACCGAAGATGGAAAATAAAATTTGGTACTTTCTTATCTAAAAATAATCAGATTACTTATTCAAATGTAACTGAAATTGAATGAGGCTTCCAGAGTTTTTATGGAATTATAAATAGATTTGGAGGTGAAATTTCCTTATGTGTGCTAAAATTGAAAAATGGGTGACATGAATCAAACTAGACTTTTTAACAGTTCCTTCAGGTTTTAATAAAGTAATATAGGAATGTATATTGTATAAAAAACAATATTTTTTAATATATTGTTTTACTCAAGGTTGGCATTTTTATCATTTTTTTCTTAATGATTTTTAAATACAGAAGAGAAAATTTTTTTTAGCAATTTAATGTTTATACATAGTAAATTGTGTTTTTATCTTCTACTTTAAAGTTATACATTGAAGCAGGAGATATTGTCAAATCCCTAGACAAAATTGAACGTGAAGAATTCCTCCCACGGTAATTCTGAAATTTTTCTTTTTCTCTTAGTTGAATGTTTGCAAGAGACAGCTACATTAGAAGAATTTTTACCCGAATATCCATTTGTTTCAGATGTCTTTTCTCGTAATTTTTTTCTCTACTTAGAGGTTAATGTAAAAATAATGTAATAACTTTTTACCTTTTTATAAATAATGAATATGAAGTTTTAAATTGTGTGCCATGAGAATAGTTAGCATTCAAAATACTATTCTGAATTGAGATGAAAACAATTGCTATCTGCAACTTTTATTTATATCAGTCATTCTTCATCTTTTTGAGTCACAAATCTCTGAGAATCTGATAAAAGCTTATAGAATCACTCTTCCCAGAGTTTTGCCTCCAATTTAAATGTATTAGCAACTCCAAAGCCCTTCCATAAACTTCTCTAGGAAGCTTTATTAAAAATCCCTACCTGGGGGCAACCCCCAGTGGCCCAGCAGTTTAGCACCACCTTCTTTAGCACCACCTTCGGCCCAGGGCGTGATCCTGGAGACCTGGGATTGAGTCCCATGTCGGGCTCCCTGCATGGAGTCTGCTTCTCCTCTGCCTGTGTCTCTGCCTCTCTCTTTCTCCGTATCTCTCATGAATAAATAAATAAAATTGTTTAAAAAAAAAAAAACCTACCTGGGATGCCTGGGTAGTGCAATTGGTTAAGTGTTAAGTGTCCAACTCTTGGTTTCAGCTCAGGTCATGCATGATCTTAGGGTTGTGAGATCAAGCCCTCCATCAGGTCCACATTCAGTGTAGAGTCTGCTTGACATTCTCTCTCCCTCTCCTGCTTCTACTCTCCCCCCCCCCCCATCTCTCTCTCTCCCTCAAATAAATAAATCTTAAAAATAAAAATTACTCCCTTACTTGATCTCAGGATCATGAGATCTAGCCTGGCCTCAGGCTCTGTATAGGGTATGGAGCCTGCTTTAGATTCTCTCTCTCCTTTTCCCCCTCCGTTTATGTGTGCACACACTCGCTCTCTCTTTAAAAAACAAAACAAAAAACAAACAAAACCCTACTTTGGGAAATTGTCTTTTCTAGATAAAGTCACCTTTACTTAAGTCATTTGGATAAAGGATGTTAAATGGAAAAAAAAAAACTGAGTTCTTAATGGAGTTTTTGTCTTTCAAATAAGATAATTTTCTTTTAGATTGGAGGAAACTCAGAGTATTCTATTTAAAATTCAACATTAAATTGGTATTAACAATAGTAAAACTAATTCTAATAATGTTTTTTTTATGCTTTTCTGGTTTTTGGTATATTTTACTTTCCTCAGAGGAGATAGATATGATGCCTTACGAGCTTGCGTTGGAGACACTTTGTGTCAGAAGCTACAAAAGTTGAATATCTTTTTAGTAAGTATAAATAATGATGAGAATAAGTAGTACAGTCTAACTGCTATTGTCTATCATCAGATTCATTTATTAAAGCAAATTTGAGTCTAAGTATAATTCCTGACAGAGTAGACATTTCAGTAAAAGTGTAAGACAGGCCAAATCCATTCTGCTTGCCTATATTTGTAAATAAAATTTCATTGAACACAGTCAAACCCATTCATTTACGTATTGTCTGTAGCTTCTTTCATGCTCTAATAGCAGAGGTGAGTAGTTGTAAAAGACACCATATGTCCTACAAAACAAAATATTTACTATTTGACCCTTTACAAAAAATGTTTGCTAACCTCTAGTATAATGAATACATTCAAAATTAAAATGTATGATAGTTTTGAAAATTAAATTATTTTCTAGAAATACATTCAAAATTAGATTTGGGATAGGATTTTTTTTTCATTGTTTAAATTTTTTTCCTAGCAAATAAAAGAAGATATAGATATAATCTGTCTTTTTAAATGTCTTAATTCATACATTGGCAGGATCTCTCTCCCCAGTACCATAAAACTCCCTTTTCCTGCCATTTATGGTTTTTTTATTATTATTATTCAGTCATGAAAATACCGCTGATTTTATAGTAATAGTTTTTTAAATAATGTTTTGAATATCAACAGCTGTTGCTGAGCTTTTACATGCACATAGAAAGTCTTAGAATAGATAGCTTCATCATATGAATTTTGAAAATTATAAACAAGAAATCTTTTCCATCAAAATATTGTACTGGTGTTTTGTGGCATTTGTTTCTGTCTCATGTAAATAATTAGCTCAATTGTTGGCTTTTGTTGGAATATTAAAATGTCCTCTGTTTAAAGGAATGGTAAATATTACACTTTTCCTAACTTGATTTATACCTTTTTTTTCTTTAACTGAAACAGTTATAATAGCATACACAATAAACTAGCTAGGTATTTTAAAGTAAAATGAATCACAAATGTTCAAATTATTTTAAAAAGTATATATATTACAAATCGGTATTTGAAGAAGATTAAGATGACATTTCCCTTTATTTTTTTTTTGACATTTCCCTTTAGTAAGTAGTCCTAATTGTGTTTAATCTGATACATTTTATTTTTCTCCTCTGTATAGGTAGGATGTGGAGCCATAGGCTGTGAAATGTTAAAAAATTTTGCTTTACTTGGTGTTGGTACAGGCAAAGAAAAAGGAATGGTAAGATACAAATCCTTGAGAGTTAAAATTTTTTTGTTGCTACTCATTTTTGTACTGTATATGACTGCATAGATCTGAAATAAGTAATTTTTGAGACAGAATTACAGTAGAAATCGGAAGATTCTGATTCTGCTCTGACCACTTTTCAAAATTATGTGACCTTGTGGCCAATTACTTTTAATTCTCTCTACTCTGTTTCTTTCTAATACTATGAAACTGGTATCTTTGCTTCTTACCTCACAATATAATTATGAAGATCAAATGTGAAAGAGCGAGGCATTTGGGTAGCTCATTCTGTTGAGCATCTGCCATCTACTCACGTTGTGATCCCAGGGTCCCGAGATCAAGCCCTCATTGCACACCCTGCTCCCAGCTTCTCCCTCTCCCTCTGCCTGCTGCACCCCCTGCTTGTGCTCTCTCTCTCTCTCTTTCCTGTCAAATAAATAAAACCTTTAAAAAAAAATGTGAAAGGGCTTTGCAAACTATTTAAAGCACATTAGAATTGTTATTTCTATTAATATTCCTTATTATTAAGTAAATCTTTAAGATGGAAGCTAACATTAGTGGCAGAGTTCTCAGATACAGTTTCAATTAGTGATTATCAAAAGAAAAGGGAATAATGTAAATATTGGTGTACAATTTAATTTCTTAAGATGATAAATGAGTTAATTGGGAAGCCGTGTCATATTTAAATAAAAATATATTTCACTAATTTGTTTTGCCTTTAATATATAAACTAGCATCCCAGAGTAGTGATTTCATAGATTCATCATGGTAACTAACAGTAAGTAATGAAATGCCTAAATTTATGCCCCAGTTCACATAGTTTAGTAACCTTGGCTTAATATTCCACTTAAAAAAGGTATTCATTGCTATCACTGTTATAGACAGATATTCATACGCACATATTTCTCCTGCCTTCGCATTTCTGAAATTGTGTTTCACAAACTACTATTAGTTCTAGGGGTTTTAAAACCATACCTTTTAAAGGTATTACTTTAAAAAACTTCTTGGTTACCTAAGTTTGAGAATCACTTGAGTATCTTAACTCCTTGGAAATTCATAATGCATACAAGCATATAAAGGTACTATAGTAAACAATCCTGCTTTCAGGTGACAAAAACACAGTAAGTTAATGTGCACTGATCTCTGTCCTGCAAATACATAGACTTGCTATATAAATTATTCTTTTTTATAGTGTTTACAAATGTAGCCAGCTAACTGGAAAGAAGGAAAGAGAAATCCCCAGGTTCAAGAATCAAGAGAGAAGTTTATTCCTGAGCTAAAAGCTGCAGTTACTCACAAGTGTTTCTATATTGAGCGTATGTCCAAAATATTAAATAGAAAAGGAAATGGGACACCTGGGTGGCTCAGCAGTTGAGCATCTGCCTTTGGCTCAGGGTATGATCCCGGGGTCCTGGGATTGAGTCCTGCATCGGGCTCCCCAGTGGGACCCTGCTTCTCCCTCCACCTATGTCTGCTTCTCTGTGTCTCTCATGAATAGATAAATAAAATCTTTTAAAAAAAAAATAAGAAAAATAAGTTTCAAATAATCAAGATCTAGTCAGATCTTGTAAAAACACTAACATAAGTGACAAATGCATTATGAATACTTTTCAGATTATTTTGGGTCTGTTTATTTTGATCTTGCATCCCTTAGAATATCTGCAAACTTTTTCTTAAACAGATTCCAACTATTTTAGGTTTGTGAACCAAGGATCTCTGTCTCAAGTCAGGTCAGCTCTGCCATTAGGACATGAAAACAGCCATAGACAGTACTTAAAACAAATGGCATGACAGTGTTCCAACAAAATTTATTTACAAAACAGGCAGGCTGCCTGCAGTGTAGTTTGTAGACCTCTGCTTTAGCAAGAGTTCCTTTCAAATTGAAACATTGCAGATATTCTTTCCATTGATTGTTGCAATTGAAAATAAATGTTTAGAAAGAAGAGCTAACTTCTCTATAGTTAATCCATCACATGTTTCTAAAATGTGGTGTTTAGTCTCTTATTTTGGTTATGAATAATTAGAAAAAAGTTTCAAACAGGAACTGTCATCAGTTTCAGCTGTTTTGTTTGACATGTTCCTAGGCTAAACATTAATTGTAGTTAAACATAATATAAAAATATTAATATTGGTAACCATTGGGATGTTTGTATTCTAATTACTTGTACAGCTAAGATAATTCAGAATAACTTGGAATTGTTTTAGTCTTTCTGAGCAAAGCAAAATAGATTTAAATTTTTTTTTCTTACACAATTTCAGCTTTTTTCTTTTCTTCACATTAGGTTACAGTTACAGATCCTGACTTGATAGAAAAATCCAACTTGAATAGACAGTTCCTATTCCGGCCTCACCACATACAGGTTTGTTGCTACTCTGTTTCAAATTTAAGTCATCTGTTGTGCTACACCAAAAAGAAGAGAGTTTCCTTTTTATAAATATGGTACTTGAACAAGTATAATGTGTTTTTATTTTATTAGAATCTCTTATATTATCAAACATGGGGAATGACATTTGGGACAAATATAAAATTATTTTCTGATGTAAAAACTTTTTTTGCATTGATTTTGGATTTAAAATCTAAGTTGTGAATCATGGGCAGTATTTTTTTCCATTTTATAATGAAGGTGTGTCTGCATATTTAATCTTAGAAACTAAGGATGTAAGCAAAAAAAAGAAACTAAGGATGCAGAGACTTTAAAACTTTAATGGATCCCACATTTGACACATTTTGGAAGGGAGTCTTTATTACACAATAAGTGAAGTTTGGCACTTAGAATTTTTTGCTTTTTGATCTTGCTTGACCATTAAACATCCTCTTTATTGTAAAATCATGCTGGGTTTCAGTCTTTCATAGAGATCAAAATATTTAAGAAAAGGATTTTAGTCAAACATACTTTTTACTTTAGAAATGTTTTTGCACTTTATTGCTCAACAGTGCATCGATAATCTTGGTAAACTAAGGAATGTCATTAACAGAAAAGTAACTACTAAAGTAGGTGGCATAATTGCCTCACCAATCCAAACACACAAAAGAATTAACAGTGTCTGTCAGGAACCAAAATATATGTCACACAATTCATTCACTCTGCATTTTACTTACAGAAAAACTTTTAAAGCCTGTTTTTTGCTTGTTTGTTTTAATTTTACTCTGATCCAACAGAGTTTACAATTTGTGTACTTAACAGCATTAAGAGGTAAAAACATGTCAGGATAACTCATAAAACAAACATATATAATAATTTTTAAAATATTTCCATCTAGAAATACTAATATTTTTGTAAGATTTCAGTACCAAAGTGTTAACTTCCCATACCTCTTCTGCAGTTATGATTTCTAATATTTTACTGAACATGTTCTGATTTTTTCCTAGGCACTTAGCAAGTTCAGACCTTAATACTAGGAAAAACACTATTAATAATTGATATTTTAAGAACTCTAAAGCACATAGTAGTTAAGATAGAGGCTGTTTAGATTTCCAT
Organism: Nyctereutes procyonoides; assembly: GCF_905146905.1. Classification (NCBI taxonomy): domain Eukaryota; kingdom Metazoa; phylum Chordata; class Mammalia; order Carnivora; family Canidae; genus Nyctereutes; species Nyctereutes procyonoides. Next base: position 3,045,368 of record NW_026575023.1, on the reverse strand, counting down.
TAATAATGTATTAATTATTCAGACTAATCTGGATTATTAAATGTAATATGACTATAATGAATGTAATTTCCACAAATGAAAGTGAAAGCTGGCCTCATTACTCTCATATAAAATATGTGGTAAGTTCACTCACGGCCTAGTTTTTCTGTTTAACACTTATTTCTTCTGTTTTTATTTGTTATTTGTTTAGAAACCTAAAAGCTATACTGCTGCGGATGCAACCCTGAAAATAAATCCTCAATTAAAGATAGACGCACACTTGAACAAAGTATGTCCAGCCACTGAGGCTATTTACAATGACGAGTTCTATACTAAACAAGATATAATTATTACAGCATTAGATAATGTGGAAGCCAGGAGATATGTAGACAGGTATGTTCTTGAAATGCAGGCTCATAAAAATTTTTTCTTTTGTTTTCACTTTTTTCCACACCTATTTATTAAAAAGTTACCCAATTTTCTGATCATTCTTTGTATTTCTGTCAAATCCTTTTTATGATTTTCCATTATACCTAAGATAAAATTCAAAATCTTTAACATGGCCTAAATGTTTTTCATGGAGTGTCTGCCATCTGCTACCACTTTAGCTTAAAATTTACCTATCTTTGCTGGCTCCGTCATTCTGGCCACACATTGCTTCTTTCAGTTTTTTATAAGGCATCCAACACTTTTTCACCTCAAAGACTTGTACATAATCTCCTTCAGATTAGGAAATTGTTTATCTTGTTTTAACAATCTTGACTCCAAATCTACCTACTTTAGTTTTTGTTTTTATTTTTGTTTTTTCCCAATCTTTCAGTTGCATCCCGAATGTCTTTATTTAAACAGACTTTATTCAACCACTAAGTTCTGTAGATTCTCCTATGGTAATCTTTCACAGCACTCTGTTTTTTCTGTCATAGTGCTTATTTTTATTGATACACTAATTGGTATTTGTTTCTTCACTAAATCACTTATTCAGGGACCATTTATTTTCCCATCACTGTATCGTCAGTGCCCAACATATGTCATTCAGGAAATATTGTTAAATAAGTAGATGAATGAGTGACTATAATGTGTACACCTTACATAATTTTCCTTACCTCTTTATATGACTCTCTAATGTTAGGGTTAGAGAACAGATTTATTAACAGAAGAAAATTTACCAGTGGAGAGTGTAGTGGAAAGTTGGTAATCTTGGGCAGAGGAAGAATAAAAACTTTAAGAAATTAACATGTATAGAATATAGGTATTGAACGTATTAAGGAGGAAGATTAATGTTGTTTGGGAGAAAAATAACATTGAGAAGATGCAGTAGAACAGAATTTGTAGGCAGGAAATAACCAAAGAAGAAATAGGAAGCAAGAGAAGAAGGGATGCAGTACATTAGTTAAGAGTTAACCTAGAGTAAAAGAAAGTTGAAGCCAAAAATTTAGTAGTAGTCAAAGAAGAAGAAACAGACAAAAAATTACGAGGTTGGGCAACAAAATTTGTGGGAGGAGCGGGACAGAAATGATAAATGCATTATTTGGTGGTAATGTATCTGTTTCCTGAGATACTACGTCCAGAAGTGATCAGTGTGTGAAATGATTAACAGAAGGTGGTGAGATGTCCTCTGCTTACATTGTTATTGCTCACTTAAATGTTTGTTACCTGTTATCTTTTCAAATAGCCGTTGCTTAGCAAATCTACGACCCCTCTTAGATTCTGGAACAATGGGCACTAAGGGACACACTGAAGTTATTGTTCCTCATTTAACTGAATCCTATAATAGTCATGTAAGTGAACTGAGTTTTTGAAGTAAATGTTTATCTTCTTTATATCTCATAATTTTTATATATCATTTTTTTTCTCTTCATTAGCAGATTTGATTTAGCTTTCCTAATCTGTTAATCTGTCAGTAATTTCCTTGCATATATGCATATGCATTTTTTTAAAGAGAACTGAACTTAATTTTTAAATCATCAAAATTTTGTTTCTGGTGTTTTGCAATCTCATTCTTGTCTTTACTGTTTATTTCTCAGAGGTGCTTGATTGGTTTTCTAACAACCTTTGAACTGGTGACCCATCCAAAATCTTATTGAAGACTCAGTTGTTCCATGGGAGGAAACCAAGCCATCTATATATGTAAAGCATATAGATGTCACTTTTTTTTAACCTCTGCAAGTGATTTTGATATACTGCCAAAGTTGAAAAACACTGGCCTGGGAAACATATATAGTCTTTATGATTTTAAAAAAGATAAACCCAAGTTGTAAAATGGAAAGAATTTTTTTTACAAGTGTAAATATCACTTTATTTCATAATGTTTGCTTTAGTAAAATTGTTAAATTTTTATAAAATGTTTTCCCATTCTCATGAAATCCAAAGTTTATATAGTAAGAACATTATAGTAGACAAAATTCTAAGTTTATTTTGAAGGAAATTAGAGAAAATCATGATATGCTGAAGTCATATTGGAAGATTTTCAAAATAGAGAATGTTGTTAAAATTCTAAAAGTTCTTTGTGTTATTCTACCACATTTTTCCCAAGCCTCTTACTATATTGTCTGACTTTATATTTAGAAAAAATAGAATTCTCTTCTGGCTTCCCTCTTTGGTTTATAAAATATTTTATGGTATTTCACATAAACAAACTGAAATATAAATCTCTAAGTAAGAAGAGATAAAGTGAGTCATTTTAGATTGATTAAACCAATAAACCTGGGGCACCTCGGTGGCTTAGTGGTTGAGCATCTGCCTTCAGCTCAGGACGTGATCCTGGGGTCCTAGGATCAAGACCCACTTCGGGCTCCCTGGGAGCCTGCTTCTCCCTCTGCCTATATCTCTGCCTCTCTGTCTGTGTCTTTCATGAATAAACAAATAAAATCTTTAAAAAAAAAATACGCCTAAGCCAAATGTAATAGAAAAAGGGTCTTTTTAATGGTATTTTTTTACATGAGACAGTATAGACATTTACCATTTCTTTTTTCTTTCTTTTTTGAAAGTTATTTTTAATGGTTTAAATTTTTTTAATTTAATTTTTTAAATTGTTTTTTTTGTTGTTGTTTTGTTGTTTTTTTGTTTTTATTGAATTCCAGTTAGCTAATATACAGTGTAATATTAGTTTCAGGTGTACAATATAGTGATTCAGCACTTCCATACACCACCCTGTTGTTCATCACAGGTGCACTGCTTGATCCCCATCACCTATCTAGCCTATCCCCACATCTGCCTCCACCTGGTAACCATCAGTTTGTTCTCTGTAATTAAGAGCCTGTTTCGTGCTTTGCCTCTCTCTTTTCTCCTTTCCCATTTGTTTGGTTTCTTAAGTTCCACATAAAAGTGGAATCACATGGTATATATCTTTCTCTGCATGATCTATTTCTCTTAGCATAATGCTCTCCAGCTCCATCCATGTCATTGCAATGTCAACATTTCATTCTTTTTGATATGTTGTTTATTTAAAACACACTTCTTATGAAACTGTATGAAGCATCAAGGACATACGATCCCTGCTCCTAAATTTTTTTCTCCTTGGAGAAAGAAACTCATGGTATGCTGAGCACAATTTTGGAGAATTCTTGAATTACTTTTCAAAGTAGGGAATGTTGTAGTTTTCAATGTCACCTTAACTCTTGTAGAAAATATTAATTATATGTGAGAACCTGCCATAAGTACCACATGGTACCAAATAAGTGCACAGGTAATAAGTTGTAATAAAATTCATGTTTTTTTGTGACATTGCTATTAACAAATGAGTAAGTGTCAAAAAAACCCATTTTTCCCTCTTACTTGCCTAAGAGAAAGAGGATTTAAAAATATTGGATTCATTTATTATTTCATTTTTTAAATGGTCATAAAACACTCAAAACCATTTTTTAATGGTCTTAAAACATTCAAGTAAATTCAATCAATGAAAAATTGCCATTGATTTTCTTTTTTTTCTTTTTTTAATTTTCTTAACTATCTATTGTCATGTTTTACAAATCAGCGGGATCCCCCAGAAGAGGAAATACCATTTTGTACTCTAAAATCCTTTCCAGCTGCTATTGAACATACTATACAGTGGGCAAGAGATAAGGTAATAAAGATCTTTATTTTAAGAAATTTTAATTTGAAGTAGAAAAGATGTTTCCAATTTTAAAACAGACTTCTATTTGTAACTTTTTTTTCCTTTATAGTTTGAAAGTTCTTTTTCCCACAAGCCTGCATTGTTTAACAAATTTTGGCAAACCTATCCATCTGCAGAAGAGGTGCTACAGGTAAAAATCAATACATTTTAATATAATCTCAACACTGTCTCAGTGTAATCTTATTTGCAAATTGCCTATAGTTTGTTTCACCTCTTTAAAGAAGGATTATAGCATCATTATTATACATAGTAAGTACATGAGGAATCTTGAAATTAGCAAGTCACAAATAACCCCATTTTTTAAGTTTGTATGAACAGGAGTTCATATGATTCAACCTAAGAAAGATGTAATAATATTGACAGCTACAAATAATAAAATAACTTGTTAAACTCTTTGGAAAAAAACTGAGGTGAGTTCTAATGAAAATTTCATTAGTGGACAGTAATCTCTCAGACTTAATAGTCTTCATGATGAGGGCAACTTTAAAGATATTTTCTTACTTTTCCTTATTCCTATATTAAACAGGCTAACTTTTTAGTATAAATAAAATGTTATTTATAAGCACTTATTATATTAAGTACATATGTAATACCAACAACTTAGCAGCTAGCTAGACATGAGGATAACTTGTCAGATAAGAAATTACAGTTGAGGGACGCCTGGGTGGCTCAGTGGTTGAGCGTCTGCCTTTAGCTCAGGATGTGATCTTGCAGTCCCTGGATCGAGTCCCACATCGGGCTTCTTGCATGGAGCCTCCTTTCGCTCTGCCTGTGTCTCTGCCTCTCTCTCTCTGTGTCTCTCATGAATAAAAAAATAAAATCTTTAAAAAAAAAAAAGAAAGAAATTACAGCTGAAATTTCATGTGCTGTCCTTTTCCATTCTCCCTCCAAAAAAAAAAGAGGAAGAAGAAAAAGGCAGGGACATGGAAGGGAGCTCATGGTAAAAATACTAAAATTATAGGTCACGTGAGCTGGCACTTCAAACTTTGGCTAATACTTCTCAGGAATAGGAGCGCCTGGGTGGCTCAGTTGGTTACATGTCGGCCTTTGGCCAAGATCATGATCTTGGGGTCCTGGGATCAACCCCCACATCAGGCTGCCAGCTCAGTGGGGAGTCTGCTTCTCCCTCTCCCTCTGCTTCTCCCCCTAGCTTCTGCCCTCTCTCTGTCTCTCGTGTTCTCTTGCTCTCTTTCCTCAAGATAATCAAATACAAAATCTTTAAAAAAAAATACTTCCCAGTAATGATATGGGTGAGTGATGGGTATTGTGTGTTTAATTGGAAATGTATTTATTTTGTTTTTTTCCCTTCATTCTAGAAGATACAAACTGGACACAGTTTAGAAGGCTGTTTTCAAGTTATTAAGTTACTTAGCAGAAGACCTAGAAATTGGTCCCAGTGTGTAGAGTTAGCAAGGTTAAAGTTTGAAAAATATTTTAACCATAAGGTAAGTATGCATTATAACATATTAATTGATAATTTAATTGCTACCAAATTAATTTCACTGGACCAAACATCTTTTTCATTCAAGAATCTTTTCAGAAATAAGTAGTAAATTAAGTGAAAACAAGCACAGGGCACATAGCTAGTTGCTCTTTGAATGTTAAAAGAATACACATATTCCATCCATTAGTTTGTCAGAAATACATTTACTTGATCCTTATCTTTTCTGTGTGCAAATTGGGTTTCTGGTAGAGGTTCCCTTTAGAGAATAAGGAATACATTTCACTAGTAGTCTAAAAGTTTATTATTCAGAATAAAGCAAGAAACTGAGAAAATAGAGATACTGTCAGAAATTTTGTTGAATTTTGCCTTGCCCACCGATACCCAAAATTGTATTTTATGTCTGTTTTGGTCTGTTTCCTCATTTGTCAAATGGGCATAATAAATTGGCATGTAATTCATAGGCTAGTGTGAGCATCAAATGAGTGAATTACATGTAAAGCACTTTGAGCAGAACCTAGCCTATAAGTGCTCACTAAATATTAGCTGTTATTCTCCCATTACTTAAAATTGCTAGAATGTGTCCTGCACTCTCTTGAGTCTCTCCCTCTCTTTAGGCTGTTACCTATCAGAATATAAGTAAGTTTTTCTTTTTTAAAAAGTCTTTTGATTTCACTTATCCTTGCTTTTCACTTCCTTCTGGTCTCTGCTGCTTAGAAGAGTGATCTTATACTTGCTATTGCTACTTCCTCATTCAATAGATATGTCTTCTTTCTCCACTGCTGTTCAAATTATTTTTACCATAATTATCAATGACTCCTTGTTTCAAAATCCAAAGTACTCTCTTTAGTCCTCTTACCTTTTATACCTTTTTTTAAAAGCTTTTTTATTATGGAAAAATTTAACCATAGAAAGTGGAAAAAATAGCATAATGAACCCCCATGTAATTTTCACAAATCTGTCACCCAGGTTGAACATTTACCAACTTGTAGATAATCTTGTTTTATCCATATACCCTCCCAACATACTCTCCCCAGATGGTTTTGAAGGAAATCTCAAACATCATTTATCATTTCAAAATACAAAATACTGTATATTTTTACTGGTTTCATTTTTGCTTTAAGGTTTAGCTCTTTGAAAGGAGCAGAATTATGTAAAATAAGTCACCATTTGTATAAAAAGTGATTAAGTAATGTATATGTTTGCTGTAGATGCAAAAAAAAACTGTATGTTGATAGAAAATAACAATAGAGGTTATTACAGGTATGAGGGGCAGTGACAAGGAAAATGGAGATAGGGAATATAAGGGTAGCTGGAAGCTTCAGTGTATATCTTCTTGTGCATTTTTATTTATTTTTTTTTTACCTCAGATAATATTGAATAGTGATTTTTTTTAAATATTCTTCTTTAGGCTCTTCAGCTTCTTCACTGTTTTCCTCTAGACACAAGATTAAAAGATGGCAGTAAGTGTGACCAAGTCTTGTGAAGAACATTTAATATAATTTATTTCTAAGTGTCTATAATGAAAATAATATCTGTATATTCTGTTAGGTTTGTTTTGGCAGTCACCAAAGAGGCCCCCTTCTCCAATAAAATTTGATTTAAATGAACCTTTGTAAGTATTTGTTTCTAGTTTTGTATGCATCCTTTATTGTAAATTTCTTAACTATGTATTTGTTTATAGTGTAAAAACCTCAGGCTCTGTAAATGTTAAATTATTGCATCCCTCTTTATCTAAGAGTTATTTAGCATATTAGTCTGTCCAGCAAAGCCAGCCACAGTCCTTCACATATATGTGAATCTGTTTATTTAGATAGTAAAATAACTTCATTATTTTTATCTTAAGTGAAAGCAAAGTATTACCTCTTTGACTTTATCCATAAGAAAAAACCATAAAATAACAACAAATGTTTTCCTGTTAAGTAGAGCCAGTATTTAAGGACCTTTAGTGATACAGAAGGAAAAATGATTACTACTGTCTCCCTAAATTATCTCAAATTAATTTTTAAAATAGTTGAGTTTGAATGAATACCTGTATACCATATCTATATTAGATAGACATTTATACACACACGCACAAACACCCATATTTATATGTATATATTTCAATTAAGCACTTAATTTGTCAACCTTCCTTTCAACAAATAATTCTAATTTAGTTTTCTCATCTGATGCTTATGTTAGGCTTCCAGTCCCCTTATCCTGACTACTTCTCCTTTAAAACTTCCCTTGTGTTTTTAAACGAACTCATTTGCTTAATTTGAACCTAATATATGTTCTTTTACACCAAATTTCTCATTTTTTATGAGTTAAAATGAATTTTCTTTCACTAGTCTAATTTTTCTACTTTTTGCCACTCCTCTCCCCAAAGTAATCATGATCATCTTCTGAATATTACTACTTAGAAGGATGAACATTTAATGTTTCTTAAAGCTTCTGTAATTCTTTTCATCTAGACCAGAAGTTCATTGCCTAACTTTTAAATATTCCTGTAACGAAAATTCTGTGATTATTTTTCTTCAGCATTTCAAAAGATATAGTTTTGGTGAATTAAGCATCTTTGAAACTGTGCATTCACACTTTGTCGTATTTTTAATTTCAAAAGGCACTTCAGTTTTCTTCTGAATGCTGCAAAACTGTATGCTGCAGTCTATTGCATTCCATTTACAGAAGAGGTAAGAAAGATAACCTTCAGGCTCTAGGAACTGATACAAAACCAGGTAAAAACTTGATGACTTGCCAGCTAATTGCATCATCAAAATATGTTTTTATGTTACAAGAATCATTCTTTAACGTAAACTTCTTGTTTTGTTGTACTATCACATGTTGAGGTTTCTTAACCTTTATCCTACCTATTTCTTTAGAGATCTTTATTGACTATTATCTAAAGCATCTAATATAGTTTTAATTGAAAGGCAGATCTGCCTTAGTGATTTTTTCTTCACAGATGCAAAATAGAACCAAATAAATTGCTATACTTTTAGGTAGGCTAAATGGGCAAATACGAACTAGAGCCATAATTAACACTGGCTATTTGGATCCAGATAAAAATGCCTAGTGTAAATTAATCCTTTTTGGAGTTAATGGTAAAATATACCATAAATGTCTGGTTAAAATAGTGTCATTCAGTCTGGTATTCTTTTTCGAAAAAAAAAGTGGCAATTCTGTGATAAGAATGTAGGTGACATCAAAAGCAGTATGTCTCAGTTTTTCCTAAGGAGCTTAAAAATGGATATAGATCTGATAGCCTTAATAAATTCATCTTAGTTCATCTTGAACCATTAAAATATTTTTCTACTTCCGAAGGTATGAATTCCATTTACTTACATATTTCATTTATTGAGTCCGTATTTATCAAGTATAACTTTGTGCGGGGAAGTTTATAAAACAGTGACGAGATGGTTCCTGATCGCAGAGCACTCAGTCTGATACAACCAGTCCTAAAACTATCTTTTTAAAAATTTATGGAAAGAACTAAGATTTCAAGTTCATTGAGTAGTAAGGAATTTTTTGCACACACCACCCTTGCCTCCCAGCCTTTATATGAATGGTATTTCTATAGAATAAAGGTAAATGTCACAAATGGATATGGTCTAAATAGTCATATGATAAATTATTCAAATTTAGTATGATAAAGGATCTCTTTAGGATTTTTTAGCTTTAGAATTCAGAATTTTAAAAAACAAATGTTCACAAGATAACTCTTTAAAAAAACAGGACTTATCAGCAGATGCCCTCTTGAATATTCTTTCTGAAGTAAAGATTCAAGAATTCAAACCTTCTAACAAGGTATGTTTGGAAATTTATTCACTCAGCAAATAGTTACTGAACTTTTACTTGTATCAAGTCTCATTCTAAACCTGGAGAATCCCACAATGAACAAAACAAAATTCTTGCTCTTATGAAAGTATAGTCTGTTGGGTGAGAGGCGGACTATTAAAAAAATGCTATTATTGTAATACTGCAATATGGGCATAGTGCTAAGAATTAAAAACAAGGAAAAGAAGTAAAGGGTGATGGAGCTGGTGTCATTTTTTGTGGGCTAAAGGTAAAGCCTCTGATATAGTACCATTTGGGCAGAAGCCTAAAGGAAGTGATAGAGTGATCCATGCTATTATGTGGTGAAAGAATAATGCACACAAGCAGGAACAAGGTCAGAGAAAAGCCCTGAAAGACTTTGAAGGAGGATTCTTCTGAAGGAGAGTATGTAAGAAGAGTGGTAGACAGTGAGATAGGAGAGATACTTGGGGTTATGATAAGTATTTAATATTTTATTATAAGAAGCCAGTGAAGTATTTTAAGCAGAGGACATAATCTGGCTTATATTTAAAAGGATGATTCTGGCTGGTGTGTTAAGAATGACTATATAGGGCATGAGAAAGGAAGCATGAAAAACTATTAGGTTATAGGCAAAAGATGATGATGGTTTGAATGAAGTAGTAGGTAAAAGGTAATTTATGATAGCGATTGGAGTCTGGTGTATGTTGTCCTGACAGGGATTGGAATTGGAGTGTAAGAGAAAAAAGATTATTATTTTCTTAGTTGAAATAAGAAGCATGGATAGCAGCTCCAGGTGAGGAGGAAAAGAAATTAAAGGAAGTTTGAGCAGAGGGAAAAATAAAGTGTGAAAAAAACTGCTCAAGGGGATGGGAAAGTCAGTTATTAGAAGACGTAGTAGAATTTTGAAACAGCATTGAGAATCCATTTAATGTTAGTCTACTTAATGTATTACATAAATGTGGCTAGAAAAAAGGCATTTAGATGCCTGAGTGCTGCCATAGAATAGCTGAAAAATTGGATATAACTAGGACTGGAATTTTATAGGGCAAATATGTTGGAAGGAAAGAGATAAGCAGTATTAATAAAGATGGAATGTGAAATTTAGGCTGGATAAATAGAAAAGTTTGAAAATACTAAGTATTTTTCTTTTTCACATGTTCATTATATGCCTTTTTGTAAACACTCTAAAAATCATCTACAAAACAATCTTTTGTTCCCCTTATACTCTAGTAATATTGAAAAATATGGAATAATGATTGCCTCCCTATAAAATTCAAGCAGGAAGTGATGTGTGCAGCTGCCATTCTGCACTTCTTTTTAGGGAAAAGGAAAATTTGTAGCTGTTTGATTTTATACAAATAAATGGGTGTGCTGAATGAAATGTTCATGACTTACAGCTTATCAAGAATAGAAGAACAGAAAGGTAAACAGAATTCCTATGTAAAGGAGTTTCTAGTTATGAAATGAATAAGTCAAGGGAACAGAAAGCACAGCATAGGGAATATAGTCAATGATACTGTAATAGCATTGTATGGTGACAGATGGTAGTAACACTTGTGATCATCACATAATTATAGAGAAATTGAATCACCTTATTGTACACATGAAAGTAACTTAACATTGTCAAGTATGTTCAAATGTTTTTTTTTAAAAAGTAAGTTCCTAACGCATGTTTCTAGTAAACAGAACTGCTAGACAAGCCAAAGAAACATGTATCAATAACTTCACTAATCTTTATTGCTCTTCAGTGTTTTATGCGTTGAATTGCTTCTTTCTCTATCAAAGTTTTGGGGTAATAAATTATCCTGAGCCATTTAGCTACAGTTTTAGTTTTAACATGAATTATGAGCTTTTCACACCTTCCTGAAGCAACTCACACCAAAGCTTCAAAGTCTAGCCCTTGTTAAAAGATGCCAAAAATACCAACTAGATATTCTGGAAAACAGAAGTTTCTGTTTCCTTGACTCTTTACTATTTCTTAAATACTTAAAATAATACTTAATCTATAAAAATGTAAGTTGAATGTGCACTGTACAAAAGAAATAGTTTTTTTTTTTTTTTTTAATTTATGATAGTCACAGAGAGAGAGAGAGACAGAGACATAGGCAGAGGGAGAAGCAGGCTCCATGCACCGGGAGCCCTATGTGGGACTCGATCCCGGGTCTCCAGGATCGCACCCTGGGCCAAAGGCAGGCGCCAAACCGCTGTGCCACCCAGGCATTCCCAAGAAATAGTATTTTTAATTAGCGATGATGCAGATAGTTTTTTTTGTATGAAATTGTTATTTACTGCCCTTGTGGAATGTCTAGTAAGTAATTTCTTAAAGATAAATTACTTAGATGGTGCTGCTCTAAGCATACATCTATATGAAGGAAGACTTATTCTTTCGGAAACAACTTCTTATCAGCAATCAGTAATTATTTAAAGGATGTCCATATTATCTATTTTATGGATTTCTTTGGAGACAGAAAACAGCTCTGCACCAGTTAGAGCTATACAATTTGGTTTGAAGTAGATTTCTCAGAATTGCAGACTCTTGATAAATATTAACTTCATTCTACTGTGGAATTTTAAGAGATCTATATAAATACAGATCTTGTAAGCTATTCAGTAAATATTTTAACACGAGATAATTTGTTTTAAATATATTGAATTTCTCTCAGTGAACAAGATAAAGATCACTTTTCTAGGAGTTGACATTCAGTGTAAGGAAATACATAATAAATATGTAAATAACATTACTTAGCAATGGAAGCTGTAAAATGCTCTGGGCCATAGTGATTAATATGATTAAACTAGCAGGGGGCCTGGTTGGCTCAGTCGGTTAAGTGACTCTTGATCTTGGCTCAGGTCTTAATTTCATGATTGTGAGACTGAGCCCTGTATTAGGCTCCATGCCTGATTTAGTGATATCAAAGCCATCACTTTCATATCCTTCAATAACTTCATTTTCCTGGATTTTTCTTGTATATTTCAGTTATTTAAAACATTGTATAAAAAATAATGTGATTAAACTAGGTAGAGGGAATATCTTCTCTGTGTGATTTATTTGGTAAAAAAGATATGGAAATCAGACTTAAGTACAGGCTATGATAACAATAGTGAATATATGTCCATGTATTTAAAGGTTGTTCAAACAGATGAAACTGCAAGGAAACCAGACCATGTTCCTATTAGCAATGAAGATGAGAGGAATGCTGTTTTCCAACTAGAAAAGACTATTTCATCTAATAAAGCTACCACAAGTAAGAGGAAATCTTTATAAAAATGCTTTGAACTAGAGGGAATTTATATGATCAATAAACTCTACACCCAAAAGCTTATGGGACTAAATAATAACTATAATAACAATGTTAGTTGATTTCACGATCATATGAAAGTCACTGTTCATCTTTAACTATGACTAAATTCATTATTTGTCACCTTTTGCCCTACCTTCAATTGCTATTCAGAAATGTATTATCTGCTTTATTGTCATTGTTCTAACTGGTGTAGTCCTTGGGATTCTACTGTATGATTCCTTTTTAACTCATGGCCAGCATAAAGAGCAAAAAAATGGAGTTTCCATATAGACCAACACAAGCCAGTTTTATCACTTTAAGGATAAAAAGCCATAGACAGATTTCTTCTGGCTTATTAGTCTCCTTAGTTATACATGGGAAATACATCTTGACCTGCATACATCCTTGCTAAATGGTTTTAAACATAAGAAAACCAAAGTTGTATTCCTTAAAAACAAAGCCATTAGCTATGTTTTTAGAACTGCTTACCATGCTTTATTACATAAATCAGCAGTTTCCAGACCTTCAGGATTTTTATGTACAAACCAGTAAAATTCAGGAAATAACCTAGGTTAGCCAACTGTTTATTTTGTAAATAAAATACAGGTATGTTACAATTCTAGGAAAATACCATTTCTTACTTTCTCTTTTTTATAACAGATCAAACTACACCTATCTACAAATGATTTTTTTTCTAAAGATTTTATTTATTTATTCATGAGAGACACAGAGAGAGATTGGGGGCGGGGCAGGGGGAGGGGCAGAGACACAGGCAGAGGGAGAAGCAGGCTCCATGCAGGGAGCCTGACATGGGACTCAGTCCTGGGTCTCCAGGATCACGCCCTGAACCAAAGGCGGTGCTAAACTGCTGAGCCACCCAGGCTGCCCTACCTACAGAATGATTTTTGAAATCACTAATCTAGAAATATTACAAACAGATACATATTTGTATTAGACTCACTGACCCTGTACTTAGTTAACAGGGCAAAATGTTTAGAATAGTATTTATGGAAACAATTTTAGTACAGTACCCAATGTTAACTTTATTTGTAAGCCACTTAATAGCAGATGTGATATATGGCTTTCTTATTTTCTGTTTTTTAGAAAGATTTTTTTTTAATATAGAAATTTCTCTGATTTAGTGATATCACAGCCATCATTTTCATATCCTTCAATAACTTCATCTTTCTGGATTTTTTTCATGTATTTTGTAAAGGAATATTTAAGGATAACGAATCCACATTGTTTATTACCTAATAAAACCTTTACAAATTACTACAAAACTTTATTTTTCTGGTTATGATCAGGTGATCTTCAGATGGCAGTGCTTTCATTTGAGAAAGATGATGAACATAATGGACACATAGATTTCATTACAGCTGCATCAAACCTTCGTGCCAAAATGTATAGCATTGAACCAGCTGACCGTTTTAAGACAAAGCGCATAGCTGGTAAAATTATACCTGCAATAGCAACATCCACTGCTGCAGTTTCTGGCTTGGTAAGTGTATTATTCTTTAAATGGAAATACTTCTTTTTCATTGCCTCTTACCTGTTTTCCCTACTATGCCACACTAGCCAGTCACTCAGAGATCTTAGAGAAGGAGGGATCCATACTGATCTTATAATTTTAAATATCAAGGTATTTCTGAAAATAAGGTCATCCACATTTTGAAGCTTTATAGATATATAGATATTTTAATATAATAACTAACCTCTGTCAAGATAGAGTATAATTATTATTACAAGCAATAATACTCTTAATCATTCTTGTATTCTCCATACAAAGCACTCTATTTTTCTTGAATAAAGTGAACTGCTCTAATGGTTGGTCTTTGATTGTATTAGACTTTAGTTCTTTGCCTTAAAAAATGTAATTCCTGTTAGTGATTCAGATTTCTTACAGTTTAATCTTTCCTTAATGATTCAGAATCTTTAGGCTGGCCCTAGTTGTTATGCTGTACTATAGTGTTATACTTCAAAGCTATGTAATTATCTCCTGTATTAAAGGATTTTAGAGTATTATATTTCTTGAATTCTCATGTCTTCCACAATAGGAAGATTAAATGATTAAATTAGTCATTTTAATAACTGTTCAACCCATATAGAACAGGTGAAAAGTTTGAAAGTATAAGATATGCAAAAAGTGGACAGATTTATAAAAAATTCCTATTATTTCAATCTAGTAGCTGCTTTTACTCTTTACAGAGAAACGCTTGAGAAGAATTTAGGAAAATTAAATAAATGCATTTGTTTATTTATTTAAAGATTTTTATTTATTTATTCATGAGAGACAGAGAGAGGCAGAGACCTAGGCAGAGAGAGAAGCAGGTTTCCCACAGGGAGCTGATGTAGGGCTCGATCCCAGGGCCCTGGGATCACAACCTGAGCTAAAGGCAGACACTCAACTGCTGAGCCACCCAGGCATCCCTAAATAAATGCATTTAAAGTCATAAATAGTTTGGGGCTCTATATAATCAGATCACCTTCTTTTATCTAGGTTGCACTGGAGATGATCAAGGTAGCTGGTGACTATCCATTTGAAGCTTACAAAAATTGTTTCCTTAACTTAGCTATTCCAATTATAGTGTTTACAGAGACATCTGAAGTAAAAAGAACTGAAATCAGGTATGCATGAAAGTCTATTTCTCTTGCATAATGAAAATGAAATAAAATTTTTACCTTCTAAAAGGAAAATATCATAGTTTCACGTCTCCTTTTCTTATGGACATAGTAATCTTTGGTAAGACTAGGTCAAAATCCCATCTTCATGAAGCATTTCTTTTCTTTTTTTTTTTTTAATTGAGACATAACTGACATGCATTAGATTAGTTTCAGGTGTGCAACCCAATGATTCAACACCTATATGTATTAAGAAATGATCAGAATAATAAGTCCAGTCAACATCACCATACAGAGTTAAGCATAGTCTTTCCCTTGTGATATTTTAATCTGCTCTCTTAGCAACTTTCAACTATACAGCATAGTATTATTAGCTATAGTCACCATGCTGTGTATTATATACCCATGACTAATTTATCTTAAAGCTGGAAGCTCATACCTTTTGACTCTTTTCACCCATTTTGCTCATACCCCAGTCCCACCTCTGGCAACTACTAATCTGTTGTCTCTATCTCTGAGCTCAGTTTCACATTGGTTTCTTTTTTTTTAAGATTCCGCATCTGAGTGAGATCATAGATATTATTGTCTTTCTCTGACTTATTTCACTTAACATAATGCCTATGTTGTTCCAAATAACAAGATTTCAAAAGAAATCTTGGGAGTACTGATATGTCTTGGAGTTACTTACTCTCATTTTCTTTGGATAAATATCCAGAAGTGAAATTGCTGGATCATATGGTAATTCTAGTTTTAATATTTTAAGGAACCTCCATACTGTTGCCAACACTTGGTATTTCTTGTCTTTAATATTAGCCATTCTAATAGTTGTGAGGTGATAACCTCATTATGGTTTTGATTTGCATTTCCCAGGTGTTTAGTGATGTTGAGCAGTTTTTCATACCTGTTTATATGTCTTCAGGTTCTTTATATATTTTGGTTACTCACTCCTTATTAGATTCATGATTTGCAAGTATTTATTTCCATTCAGTAGGTTGCCTTTTCTTTTTAATTCAATTTATTACTTCTGGCATAGCAGGTAACATGAGCTTCATGTTTGCATTGTTTTCTCTTGCCCTCCAAGTCCCATGGGGATAATGCAGAACATCCAGGTTGATACTATACATGCAATAGATCTGTTACAGCTAAGGAACACTGAGCTTAAGAATACCCCAATTTTATGCAAAGACTGCTGGCAAATCTGACCACTTGTGCCCAGCAGAGAGGCATTATCTTTATTGCCTTGTCCAGGAATCAGATCTGTTCTCTGACCTGAAGAGCGACACTATTTTATCATTCAAGGCTGTTTCCTCTGAAAACATCCCTGAAAGGATATTTCTAGATAAAAGCTATCATAAGACATGTCATGAGTGAAAAATTGCCTCCCAGTAATGAGTATAGAAAGCCTGGATCCCTAGTCACTTTACAGAACCAATGGAACATCCCTGGTTTATTTACTTCTAGATTTCTTTTATGTAAGATTATTAATTTGAACAATTAACCACTGTTCATTTTGTCTGCCTTTTCATTTTGTTGATGGTTTTCTTTGCTATGTAGAAGCTTTTTAGTTTGATGTAGTCCCATTTGTCTACTTTTGCTTTTGGTATCAAATGTAAAAAACTTATCACCAAGCCTGATGTCAAGAAGCTTACTTACCACCTTTGTTTTCTTCTAGGAGTTTTATGGTTTCAGATCTTACATGCAGGACTTTCATTCATTTTCAGTTAATTTCTTTTTTAAGATTTTATTTTTAATTAATCTCTACACCCAAAGTGGGGCTCAAACTTAACCCCAAGATGAAGAGTCACATGCTCTTCTGGCTGAGCTAGTCAGGCTCCCTTTGAGTTAATTTTCATATGGTGTAAGATAGTGGTCCAATTTTATTCTTTTGCTTTATGTGAAGCATTCCTGACTAAACTGCCATAGAACACTCACAACAGTTAATCTGCTACATTATTTAGCATTGTACTTTGTTATGGTTTCATCTGTTTTTTCTTAATTCAGATGAGTTAGAAGGCATTATAGTGTCTTACTGATCTATCATAAGATTTAGAATCTGGTTCCAGAAACTATGTGACAGAACAAAACAATCCCCCTGGACTTTCATTTTTCACTTTCAAATTGACAACAACCAGAAATTTGAAAATATCGGTCTTGGCAAGAGTGGGAACCACTCTCCTCATACATTACTACTGATAAGAGTATAAAATAGTATATCCCATAATAAGAGAAATATAGTGCATTATTTCAAATTTGTAGACACATTTGCACTCATCTCAGATGATATATTTATAAGATGTTCATTGTAGCATTGTTTATCATAGCCAAAGACTGGAATAACCCAGCTGTTCAGTAATAGGGGACTGAAACATCCACAGAGAGAAACCCATGTAGCTGTTTAAATAGAGAACTCTCTTGCCTAAGAGATACTGATTTATTATGAGACACTGGAAGGATCAACAAGGTACTGATAAAAATGGCTACCTTGTATGGTATGATAGGGAAATAAGTTGTATTTTTCTTTTTCCTCTATGTTATTATGTAGCTAAGTAACAAATTATGAACTTCTGGGGCTTTTTATTATTACTAAAGGAAAAAAATTAAAATGTTTTTGTTCTGAATATTTTTTCTACAACAGAAACGGAATATCATTTACAATTTGGGACAGATGGACAATACATGGAAAAGAAGACTTCACCCTCTTGGATTTCATAAATGCAGTCAAAGTGAGACACTTATTTACTTAGTTCATTAGTTGGAGGTTTTCATAAATATTCAGAAGTTTGTCAAGTGTCTTTTTACTGGTTGTAATATATTGTCACCCAACCTTTTATATTTGGACATGGCTTTGACTGCCATCTTTTGGGTATTTACTTTTAGGAGAAGTATGGAATTGAACCAACAATGGTGGTACAGGGAGTCAAAATGCTTTATGTTCCTGTAATGCCAGGTCATGCAAAAAGATTAAAGTTAACGTAAGTATTGAACCTCACATCAGAAGATTCACAAGAATTAAAACATAAGGGGGATGCACACTGGAAAATCAAATAGATTTACCTCTGCTAATTTAACTAGACTTTGTTAATATCACTGTCTCCTAAAAATCAGAATCATTGTTGATAGCATCAGTGTTTTACCAAGAGCAAGTCAGATGACATGTTAACTTGTATTAAATAAATAAAAATTAGCATAAAATTATTTGTCCTATGCATCTCTGCATAATGGGTGGTTTAACATATGTAAGTTTTAACTATGATTATCAATTAATGAGAGTAATCACTTTTTAATTACTATAATCCAGGCTTATTGATCTATATTTGAAACAGCAAAATTGCTGTTACATAGATAAGGTATTAATTTGCCTTATATTATTTTGTCATTAGGATCCCTGAGTATCTTTTGGATATATTAATAGTATATTAATGAGAATAGAGATGAGAATAGAATGTGTGGTCCTGAAGCATATTGATTAGTAGAATTTAAAATTTGTTGCAAGTAATGCCCAATAGTGTTTTATAAGTTGGCCAGTATTTGGAATCTCCAGCATGATATACTTTGTGAATGATATTTTTTATTTATTATATCTTCATTTACCAGCTGTTTACTAAGGACATTTATTAAGTACCTATTAAGTGGCTAGAGAAGCTTGGCTTCTGAAAGACCTGGATTCACATCCATGCCCAGCTACTTATTTTGCCACATTGAATAGCTTACTGAAAGTTTTTGAAGGGATCCCTGGGTGGCGCAGCGGTTTGGCGCCTGCCTTTGGCCCAGGGCGCGATCCTGGAGACCCGGGATCGAGTCCCACGTCAGGCTCCCGGTGCATGGAGCCTGCTTCTCCCTCTGCCTGTGTCTCTGCCTCTCTCTCTCTCTCTCTCTCTCTCTCTCTCTCTCTGTGACTATCATAAATGAATAAATAAATAAATAAATAAATAAATAAATAAATAAATAAATAAATAAATAAATAAAAAAGTTTTTGAAACTTAGTTTTCTGTCCACAACTAGGAATGATTGTCCCCATAGCTGTTGATCATTAAAATAGTAGTAAAGACTAGCAGTATAATAGCAACCAAGAGGTAGTCCATAAATGTTACCCTTGTAAATCTTTTGTTAATATACATCTTTATTAAATAGCCTGTGCCCTCAAGGAATTCACAGTCTATTATGAAAAAGAGACATGTTAATCATTAAAATGTAATTGAATAATTTGTATAATAAATATTTTTACAGAATACCTTAGGCACTACTAACTCAATCCTTCACTTTAGGGTAGATTTCATTTGAGCTACCTTTGAAAAAGGGTATTAGGCAAAAGCAATAGTTTATGCAAAAGCATATAGGTAGTAAAGCATGCATGATTTATTTGGAAAATCAGTATTTCGGAATAACTTAAGGATGAGATGATGAGAATGGTAGAAAGAATGAGAAGTTATAAATGGGACAAACTATCTTTGTAAAATGGCAAGAGCTATTATTGACATTTAAATAGATTACATAGTTCAAAGCCTGATATGAGATAGGTACATGGCATATGATACATAATATTATTAGGCAAGAGAGTAAAATCAGATTTGCATCCTAAGAGTGTTCTGGCAGCAGAGTAGATTGGAGGTAGGAGAAAGCTGGCTCAAAACTAATCCAGTAATCAAAGGAAATACAGATGATAACTTGATTTAAGATAGTATCAGTGACAATCACAACAACAGGTTTTTTTTTTAGTAAATAAGATATACATGGGATATAAGGGAAAGGTAAAGCTTATGTCTTTCATTGTGATTAGCTTGCATTTGAAGATTTAAATCTAGTTTGCTTTTTACTCTTTACATAGAAATGCTTAAAGAATTTATGATGCCTCCACACTTTATAGGAAATATGAGGATAATTGACTTTTAAAATACATTGCTTACATTTTGGTTTTGGGCGAGAGCGTTGTCTTTTAGCAAATGGTCTGTTTTCTTTATCAATATTAACGGTAGTCCAGACTGATTCACTATTACATAAATGAATGTCTTGAGTTTAGAGCTTTTAGTAAAGAAAAATTGTAACATATGAAAGCAGATGAATTATTAGATTTTAAAATAAATGTGAAGTCCAGACACACAGGTCCAGATTCTCTGGGCAACATTAAACGGGAAGTCACTCTTTCATTTTACAGAATTTACCAAATTATTTGTCCTTGATTATTTTTCTTAGAATGCATAAACTTGTGAAACCTTCTACTGAAAAGAAATATGTGGATCTTACTGTGTCATTTGCTCCAGACACGGATGGAGATGAAGATTTGCCTGGACCTCCAGTAAGATACTATTTTAATCATGACACTGATTAACGGAAGTTGTCTTAAATTTTCTCCAGGACTACTTGATTTTGGAAAGATTGCACTTAATTCAGGAGTGAAAAAAAATCAATTCATAATACTATGAATTTCTCTTTGATGAAGCCTTAATTTAAGGGAAACATCAGTAGAAAACTACAGTGAAGAATTTTAAAGCATTTTGGAATATAATATACACTTGTCTAGTGCTTCATATGTGGATATGATCACAAGCAATTTTGAACTGGAATGATGTTTTATAATGCTTACAAAAAATTTGTGTATTAACCTCTGTGGATGAAAAGAAGGAAAAAAAATGCGTTCGTCACCAGAAGAGATAAAAGATCAAAAAATTGAAAATAACAGTTGCAGCCATCCAAACAGTTTAATCTTTATTTTGTGAATTTTTTTGTTTGTTTGTTTACTATACAAGACCCAGTTTTCCTATACAAAAGTGTTTGGCACCCTGCACCTCTTATAGTTTAGGCTTTTGAGTTTAACACCAGGGGGGAGAGGGAGATGGTAGCAGTGGATGAAGAGTAGCCATTTTAAATTATACAGTTACAGTTTAATGTCCTGGTAATTTAACCAGAGTTTGTTAATATCACTGTCTCCCCAAAATTAGGATCTGTATTAATAATAGCGTCAGTGTTGTAACCCATGAGCAGTAGATCAGATGACACATGTTAACTTGTATTAAATGTTAACAGTATTATAAGAACTCTGACAACCCTCTTAGAGGACCCATGAATGTGAACAGATAAATGTGGCTAATCATTTGATTCTTCAATATGCCTTCTAACGTGGCTATTTTATTTATTTGGAGCTCTAAACATGATTGTCATAGTATATAAGACTGAAAGGTTTTTTTTTTTTTTTTTGACTGAAAGGTTTTGTAAAGGGAGTGTCCTTAGAAGTAGATGAAAACTAGAAATTAAAAAAAAATCATTACTAGTTGAGTCTTGACTTTTTTTCTTCCAGCAACCTATTGGACAGAAAAAAAATATTTTAAGGGAAACATATATTTTATCCTGCATTCCCAGAAAGGGAGTTGACAAAGATAAAAATTTATTTTTTTAGGTCTTTAATGGTAGAAACTCTGTTTTCTGATAGGAGATATTGCAGTAAATTTGTATAAATGTTTTCATTAAAATGATGTAAAATGTACTCAACACTGTAAACTTGGTAAAAGCAGCAAGTGTTTCATTTATTTCTAAGGCTGTCATGCATTCTAAAGCAATTGGCATTTTGTAACCACAGGAAGTCAGTTCTCTAGCTGCTTTTCATCTGATCCCTTGTCCAGGCTACTAATAGATACTTTGATAAACTCGACTAGAGTCACATCAGTATTACTCCCATTTGGTATCTTTTTATACTCTCCGCTTAACTTTCCTTTTATTTCATTTATAAATAGTTGAAATTACTTTGTCAACCAGCTATATTATTTCATTCTTTTGTAAAAGTATCAGCCAATTGGGAAAATATATTTGGGAGTGGAATGTGAATTTGTTTGAATAAAAGGATATTCTGCATTGGAGGCAAGGATAGGTGGATGGGATGAGTTTAAAGGAAATGGATACCATTGATATAAGTAATTTTTCTTCAAGAATAATGTTTAAAATTCCTTAAAATTGAATTCAGGAACATCAAAGTCAATGGCTTAGAACTCTTGGCTAGCAATAATAAAAGGACTTTTCCCCATTTTCACTCTGCTTTGTATGATAGTAACTGATGTTTTCCAGGGAGTCTTTCAGTAATCCTCAACTGTGATCTGATGGCTTACTCTTATTTAAATCTCCACATCTCTTCAGAAGTAAATTTGGAACCCTGCTACCAGTTCTTATTTATAGTAATCAGTGCTTTAATAGATACAAACAAAACCAACATGGATTAAGTTCATTTTGCGATTAAGCCTGGAACATTTTTTTAAACCATTTGTTTTCTTTTTTCTTTTTTTTTAAAGATTTTATTTATTTATTAATGAGAGAGAGAAAGAGACACAGGCAGAGGGAGAAGCAGGCTCCATGCAGGGAGCCCAATGTGGGACTCGATCCCAGGTCTCCAGGATCAGGCCCTGGGCTGAAGGTGGCGTTAAACCGCTGAGCCACCCGGGCTGCCCAAGCCTGAAAGATTTTATCATTGCTTTTTCTTTTCCTGTAGGTAATGGTTATTACCATTAATTTCTATTTAGTTCTACTAAGCTGGAAAGCCAGGGCGTGAAGTTAATGATATTTTTTGTCATTATCTATTTTATTTCTGTACCATGAGATCACTTTTGATGATTAAAATACCAGGTGTAAAAATTATTTGATTTTGTATGGAACCACTGAGTGATTTTTTTTTACTACTAAAAATAAATTAAGAAATTTGACAGTATCTTTGTAAATCCTAGTCCATGGTTGACTCCAGAGATTTCCAATTTTGCTAATCATTTTCTGAGTAACATTGCTTTGGTATTTCCTAATTTTCAAGTTTGCAGTCATGGGGATATAATAGTCGCTGTGTGTAGAGGAACATTACTTCAAAGTACTTTTGGCTCCTGGAGATTCTGTTAAAACAGTTGAGAAAATAGTGACTGTAAAACCTAGAAGGTCTGGTAAATATCACACTGTTGGTTGGGGATATCTAAAGTATATTCCTTTTAAAAAAAAAAGATTTTTATTTTATTTATAGTAGGCTTCACGCCCAATGTCAGGCTTAAACTCATATATAACCCTAAGGCCAAAGAGTCACCTGCTCTACTGACTGAGCCAACCAGGCACCTTTACAAAGTATATTCCTTTTTGGAGTTCAAAACTTGTTTGGTACTCATCAGTAATTTCCTCTAAATTTTCCCAAAGGTAGAACTTAGAAATAGATGTATATCTTTGTTTTTATTTTTTGTCAATTACAACACTCCTTGTTTAGAGTCCACTGTTTTATAATTTATAATTAGTAAAATGAAGACAGAAAATTGTTCTCCTGAGATCTTAAGGAAAAATCTTTTGACCTGATAATTTAAAACTATAATGAACAGTTAAATTATAAAAATTCATTGTAATTGTAAATAAGAAATCATTTTGTATGCAGTCAGTAAGTATGGATTTAACTATTTTACTTTCAACAATTTCAAAACATAAATCAGGAAGTTGAAATCTTGGGGATCAGAGTAAGTAATAGGTAATTTTCAGTGTTCATTTTTCTCTTGCTATTTCTTAGCTTTGTTTAAGTTCAGAAATATATATTCAAATATATATATATATACACATATACACACACACAAGAGTATATAGAAAATAAATACACAGTTTAAGGATTAATTTTATTTATTTTTTTTTAAGGATTAATTATAAAGTAAGGGCTGGTAACTACCTGTCAAATCAGTAGAACATTGGCAGCAGCTCAGAAATGTCCCTCGTAGTCCCTTCTCAGTCACAACCAACTTCCCTACACATATCCTTTGATAATACCACTATGCTACCTTTTGTGATAATTCTTTGTTTCTATTTATAGTGTTAACTACCTATCATGTACTTAAAACAATATAGTTTACTTTTTGATTGTTTTTGAACTTGGTATAAATGGAATCAGACTTTTTTTTGTGGCTGCTGCTCTCATCATTCAACATGGGAATCATCCATGTTGTTGCTTACAGCCACACTTTATTCATCATTGTTATGTAGTTTACCTTTGCATTAATACATCACAATTTATTTATTCATTCTATTGACTATGGGATGTTTTTAGTTTGGGGCAATCACAGTTGCTCAATGAACATTATTGTATGTATTTCCTAGCGCAGCTAAGGTATATACCTATATATGTAGGAATGGAATTGCTTGCTCTTAGGTATTCACATCTTAAGTTTTATTAGACCATAACAGAGTATTGCCTTAGCAGTAGAGATATCCTGTATTTGCTTACCCCATTCAACACTGGTATTAACAGATTTTTTTTTTTAATTTTGCCAACCTGGTGGATTGTACAGTTGTATGTTATTGAAATTTTACTCTGTATTTCCCTAACGACCAGTGAAATTGAGCACCTTTTTCTGAGTTTGTTGGCCACTTTGACTTTGTTTTTTGCAAACTGTCTTTTCAATTCTTTTGCCCATTTTTCTGCTGTATTAGCAGTCTTTTCCCTCATTGATCTATAGAAGATCTTTATAAATCCTGTTTTTAGTTAGCTACATATTTCCAAATATCTTCTCCCACTCTGGCTTGCCTTTCCCTCTCTTCTTCATGATGTTCCTTGCTAAAAAGAATTTCTCAAAGGTTAGGTACTAGGAAGTATCAGTCTTTTGTTTTAAGGTTAGTGTATTTCGTGAGTTGCTTAAAACAGTGTTCTCTATCCAAGGTCATGCAGGTACCTCTCTATATATTGTTTTATAAAGGCTTTAGCTTTGCCTTTCACGTTTTCAGTTTTCAATTTATGAGGAATTAATTTTGTGTATGCTGGGTGTGCCTCACCATTTATTGAATTGTGAAACATGTTCTTTTACCAAGTATGTTCTTTTCTGCAGTACCACCAAAGTATATCCATTTATGTGTACATCTCTGGATTTTTTATTTCTCCTTTTCTATCCCTGTGCTAGTAATTTCATCACTGTAGCTGATTTATTGATTTTTCTATTTGGCAGAACAGGTCCTCCGAACTTCTATAAAAGTGTCTTGGTTATTCTTAGCCCATTGTATTTTCAGTTCTCAAATTTCTAATTACAAATATGCAAATTCTGTCACTCGTAGCTTCTTCAGCTGTCTTGCTGAATTTTCAATCTTTTATCTACTTGAACATGATCATAAAGCATGATTATTTCATAGTCTGTGTTCATTCTCAAATCTGGAACTCTCCTGTGGGACTGTTTTTATTTTTCTTTTATTTCAGCTAATCATTATCTTACATCCTGTGTGTATGGTGATCTTTAATTATATGCCAATATTCTATTTGAAAAGTTGCTTTTAAAAATAACTTGATGTCCCGCATTGTATTTTCATCCTCCACATAGGCACTTAGCCACTAGTAACTTGACCAATTCCAGAGTCGAGTTTTTATGAGTTACCCATATGACTCCAAGTTGAACTGTAGACCACTATTGCTCTTACTTCCTGTTTACCCTTATTCCTACAGCCTTTCAGAGTTGGCTTCAAAGTGTAGCTTATTCTTTTTCTCTGTTTTCTTGCCTTTTAAAAATTTTTTGTACTTTTTTTATTCTATATATGCCAATTACTAATTATTAACCCTCAACTCTAGACACTTTATTGTACTCTAGAACTTTGTAAACTGCATTTCTTTTTTGCCATTTGGCTTTCTTTAGGTTCCACAAATAGGTGGCACTAGGAGGAGGACTGGAATGCTGGAGAAAGGGAAAAGAGACTTTTAGCTTTGCCATTTGCTTCCTAATATTGTCAGCATCACCTCAACAGTGGCTTTTCTTCCAGTAGTTTCTGATTGGTTCTTAGGCTCTAGTTTTTCTCTGGCACTCTGCAGGGTATCTCTTCTAGGGTTCAGGTTCTAATAATGTCACCCACTTCCCTTTAATAACTGATGTTTTCAATTCTCCCAAAATCTGTTTAGCCAATTCTTTATGTTAAATTCTTCTTTAATATACATGATACGGTTTTTCTTTTGCTGAGCTATACCCACTTTTTTTCTCTTCTCTAGTTCAGTGGCTTTTGTCTTTTGATGATTAACCTGTAATATGCACATTCAGATTAAGCCAGACTAAATTTAATCATTATCTTTACATTTTGCTGATTAAAGTTTCAAAAAAATGGCCATGGCAGTATTTCCAATCCCACATGCTCTTCTAGAAGTTTGCAACCTCCTCCAGCTCTTCTTTGAACCTGAATAAGACTTTATGACTGCCCTGATATAACAAAATGCATCATATGTAACCACAACTTTTGAGGTTAGGTCATAAAAGGCTATAGGTCTTCTACTTCTACTTTCCCCTCTTGGAAAGCCCACCCTTGGATTCCAGACATCATGTCATAAGGAAGCCTAAACTAACCCACATGAAGAAACTGAGGTCCCCAACCCACAGCCAGCATCAGGTGTCCGACATGAGTAAGCAAGTTCAGAGGATTCCAAGCCCAAAGCTTAATGGAGTAGAGACAAGCCATCCTTGCTGTGTCCTACCAAATTCCTGACTCACAGAATCCATAAACATGGATAGTTTATTCTAGTAAGTTTTGGGATTATTTATTAGGCAGTTACTATGTTCTAATAACTGAAACAACTCTCATTCCCAGATTGCTTACTATGATCATGTATTTTATTTCTATTCACTTTAATTCAGTAGTTATTTACATAAATGTCTTTTAATATGGCAAGACTATTTTGTCTATGTAGTCGGTGTTTGTATTTACCCATACATATATTTCACCTCCTTTGCTCTTTATTCTTTTTTTCTATCTCAGGCTTACCATCTGAACTAAATTTCTACCTGAAATGTTTTAGAATTTCATAATTCTAAAGTGGTGAGAGTCCACTGGTGGCATACTTACTCATGGTTTCTTTGAAAATATTTTGCCCTCATTCTGCAAAGATACTTTTGCTGAATGTGAAATTCTAATTTGGGCTTCATTATCTTTCATTGGAGATATTTTTCTACTGTCTTTGAACTTCCCCTGTTGCTCTTGAGTCAGCCATCAGGTAAGTTAAACATTGAAATCTCTTGGGTAGCGCTGGTGGCTCATCAGTTTAGCGCTGCCTTCAGCCCAGGGTGTGATCCTGGAGACCCAGATCGAGTCCCACGTTGGGCTCCCTGCATGGAGCCTGCTTCTCCCTCTGCCTGAGTCTCTGCCTCTCTCTCTCTCTCTCTCTCTGTCTCATGAATAAATAAATAATATCTTTAAAATAAATAAAGGGAGAAAAAATAAATCGATCTGCCTTCATTTTACGAAGTGTAATTATTACGTATCTGGGTATGGATTTCTTTTATCATTGTTGTTTGGGATTTGTTCAGCTTTCTGAATTCTAGATTTGAGTCTTTTATTACTTCTAAGAAAATCTTGATACTACTCCTTCACATATTGCCTCTTTCCCCATTCTTTTCTGTGGGGATTCTCATCAAATACCACAGACTCTGCCTTCTTTTTTTTTAATTTTTTTTTTAATTTTTTATTTATTTATGATAGTCACAGAGAGAGAGAGAGAGGCAGAGACACAGGCAGAGGGAGAAGCAGGCTCCATGCACCGGGAGCCCGACGTGGGATTCAATCCCGGGTCTCCAGGATCGCGCCCTGGGCCAAATGCAGGCACCAAACCGCTGCGCCACCCAGGGATCCCCCCAGACTCTGCCTTCTATGTTTAAAACGGTCTTTTCTATATTTTCCAGTTGTTCTTGTTTCATCATGCTTTATTCTGCACCATTTCTTCTGACCCATATTCTACTTTACTTCTCTTCATCTGTTTTTTATGTTACAACCATCCATTTTGTTTTTAATTTTTGTCTGTATTTTTCAGTCCTAGAAGTTCTGTTTGGTTCTTTTTTCTTGTTTTTAATAGCTAGATTACATTTTATAGTTTTCTGTCCCCTGTAGAAATTTTCTAATATCTATTATTTAAACTATAAGGACCATCTTATGGCTTTGTCTGCCACTTTCAGTTACTGTAGTTTCTATTGTTTCTCCCAGCTGACTTTGTTGGTGGTCTTTTAAAATTTTTTTTTAAAGATTTTATTTTATTTTAAAGATTTCATTCATGAAAGACACACAGAGAGAGACAGAGACATAGGCAGAGGGAGAAGCAGGCTCCATGCAGGAAGCCCGATGTGGGACTCGATCTCGGGACTCCAGGATCACGCCCTGAGCCAAATGCAGACACTCAACCACTAAGCCATCTCAGCATCCCTAATGGTCTTCTTTTAGACTCTCCACGTTGGCTAGTTCCTCAACTTTGATTTCTGTGTCCCTGGTCCATTCCTTTTCACTTTATTGCAGTCAACCACATTGCCTCATCATCTTCAGGAGTCTGTTTTTTTAAGCATTGTATATTAAGCACTGTATACTCTTACAGAATGCAAGAGAATTTACCCTTAACATTTTAAGATTTTGCACATTGGAACTCTTCACTCTCTTATTTCTTAACAATATTTGGCCTAACCTCTCAATTGTAAGGCCCTTGAGAATAAGAGATTTGATATAGTTCTTTTATAATCTTTGCATCAGTTACACATTTGATATCACAGGAGATTTTTTTTTTTTAAGATTTTATTTATTCATGAGAGACACAGGCAGAAGGAGAAGCAGGCTCCTTGCAGGGAGCCTGATGTGGGACCCGATCCCAGGACCGTGGGATTATGCCCTGAGCCAAAGGCAGATGCTCAACCACTGGGCCACACAGGGGTCCCTATCACAGGAGATTTTAAAGAAGTAGTTTGCATACTTGGCTATAAATAGCACACTTTATTGTGTGTGATAAAAATGCAGATTTCTGGATCAGTATTCCCCAGAAATTAACTCTCTAGTCTGAGGGAGGCGTAGGATTCTGCATACATTCCAGCATCCCATATAATTCATTGAACTGGTTTGCTAGGACTACTGTAATACCACAGACTAAGTGGCTTAAACAACAGAAATTTCTCACACTTCTGGAGGCTAAGCCTGATCAAGATGTTGATTTTTTTCTGAGGCTTCATGGTCTTGTAGATGGTCATCTTCTCCCTCTGCCTCACATTGTCTTTCTTCTGTGTGTGTGTGTCCTGATTTCCTCTCCTTTTCAAGACACATCTATATAAATTGTTGGAGCTAAGAGGACCTAACTTATTCATTTTTTTTCTGATGAGGAAACCAAATAAAACAACCAAATAACTAGAACCAGTAGTACAATATAAGCCATATCTTTTCATTCTTACTTGATTGCACAAGTGATTCTTAAATTTTATGACACCAAAATCAATTTAGAAGCTCATTTTTCAAGAAAAAATTAGTAAAAAAAAATTTTAATTCGGTAGATCTAGCATGGGGCTGAGGAATTAGTATTTTTAAGGATTTCTGTGCGATTATAGTAAGTCCCCTACTGTGTTGTACTTGTGGAATGGGTGATTACATACCCTTTTACCATCTTTGTAGATTGATGTTTTTATAAAACATGGGTTGATTTTAAGCTAGCAAAAAGGCAACATCTGGGGAAAACATGGAAATTGATCATTTTTATTTCTGATAAAAGAAAATGGCCTAGAGTTTTTCCATTAGAAAAGAGCTTCTAGTACATTTCATGTCTCTGGTTTCTAAGTAGATAATTCGAATGATTTATATTTGATAAATATTGGTCAAATCAGATTTGAAACCTAGTGAGGCTTTTTTGGAATTGTGAGAATTTAGGAGAATCTGCTGTGGAAAATTGTATAGAGGGAAATGTATTTAATTGAAGCCTAGGAAAATAAAAACTTCATTTAGAAAGGACCATATATATGTTTCCAGCTTATATCATTGCATAGGAATGCATATATCTATGAGTTACCCTCACAGCCATATTCTGTAGTTTCCCCATAAATTGGTTTCATTCAAGTAAGATGATGAAATTGTATGCTACAGTGTTTAATTTTGGTATTCAGGTAAGTGACTTGGTAATCAGGATCAGGAAAATAGAGGTGTAATAATTTTCTTTACAAGCAAGATGTTCATTTTTTAAAACAAGTTATCAAGATATATAAAGGTAGTTTTCCTATTTTAATTTCACACAATATGTAGTTTTTCTATCTTTCCCTTCTTTCTGTGGTGGGTTCTTAGCCTAAAAATTGTGGCTAGAAACACTTAAAGATCCAATATCAAGCCAGAGGGCAGTTCTTTATTTTCTTATGTGAATTGATTTTCCTTTTGTACTTGGAACATTGGTAGTGTGTTTAATAAATGTTAGTTAATTAAATAATGAATATTCATATGTTTTTTTATTTTATTCATGACTTGTGATTTGGCTTCTAATAAATTTTTCTCTAGGGAACATTTTTTTCTTCCTGACTAGCTTAATATCAAGTTACCTACTCTACCATATTTTAAAGTGCTTTTAGTTTTGCTTGTTGTTTTTCAGATTTTAAGTAATCTCAACACCCAGTGTAGGATTTGAACTCAGAACCTTGGGATTAAGAGATGCATGCTCTACTGACTGATCCAGCCAGGCACCCTAAAAGTGACTTTTAGTTTAAGCTGTTAATTTATGAAGGTGGGAAAAAATAAACTGAGGAAATATCTTTGACCATTCTGGTTCCAGCATTGCTTTTCCTTTTGATGTCAGAGAAAAAGTTGAATGCTGACATGGGTTACCATCAAAGATCAAAGAAAAAGGGGATCCCTGGGTGGCTCAGTGGTTTAGCGCCTGCCTTCGGCCCAGGACATGATCCTGGAGACCCAGGATCAAGTCCCACATCAGGCTCCCTGCATGGACCCTGCTTCTCCCTCTGCCTGTGTCTCTCTGCCTCTCTCTCTGTGTGTGTCTCTCATGAATAAATCTTTTTTAAAAATCTAAGAAAAAACTTTTCTTTTTGTTAGTATGTTTTTGGAAACACTTTAATTTTCTCTAAGTCTCCAGATTTTAACCCTTAGTTGCTCTACAACTCCCATTTCCTAACCCGAGGCAAATTAAACCTAAGGGCTCCCGCATCCCCACTGTGCCTCAATCCTGTGATTTCAAACTGCTAAAACAATTTAACGGTTTCCAAACTTTCCTTGAAGCTTAAGCACTTTGTCAAGAAGGGTTTTGGTCTTTTTATAATTGGTTTAAGTCCTTTCTCCACTCTCATTTACTCTTCCAGTTCACTCTTCCATCATCTTTCTGCTTTTCAAAGAAAATACATTACTCTATAGAAGATAGGCTGATTATTGAAGTCTCTCTCCATGTGATCATCTAATTCAATCTGTTCATATGTCTCTCTCTTAGTGTTTTAACAAGGGAATCTGAAATGCAGGATTGGTTGAGTAATTTGTTTCTGATTACAAAGCAAACTGAACCAATTCAGCCACCAGAGCAATAGTGATCTGGTTGACTCTTTCTAATACCATTGACATTTTACATGAACAGCCCGTTTTTGGTTATTTCTTTCCATTCTTTATTTTTTTTTTTTTCCTCTTCTGGCCCTGCTCTGAGGATGGCTCTGACTCAAGGTGCTGCACTGTAGCAAAGAGGGCAGCACAAGCACCTAACACCCCCCAAAGAAAGCTCATCCTGGCCAGAGAACCTAGGAAAAGTGGACCCTGTGGCCTGAAGAATAGGTGGACAGGGTGGGTGGGGTTTCCAGGGAGAAGGGTTGGAATTCTTGTTAGTTTTTTTTTTTTTTAAGATTTTATTTATTTATCAAGGCGTGATCCCGGATACCCAGGTTCGAGTCCCACATCAGGCTCCTTGCATGCTGCCTGCTTCTCTGCCTGTGTCTCTGCCTCTCTCTCTCTCTCTCTCTCATGAATAAATAAAATCTTTAAAAAAAGAAAAAAGGGATCCCTGGGTGGCGCAGCGGTTTGGCGACTGCCTTTGGCCCAGGGCGCGGTCCTGGAGACCCGGGATCGAATCCCACATCGGGCTCCCGGTGCATGGAGCCTGCTTCTCCCTCTGCCTGTGTCTCTGCCTCCCTCTCTCTCTCTCTGTATGACTATCATAAATAAATAAAAATTAAAAAAAGAAAAAGAAAAAAAGAAAACCCCATCTTTATCTAGAAGACCAGGAAAAAGGACCTTTGGTAGCTGGAAAGTGGAGAAAACTTCTAAAGAGGTGAGAGAACTGAAAAAGCATCCCCTAGTTCTGATGAAGTGAACATAAGTTCCACATTCACCCCTAAACTGTGCATGCACAGAACATGCAAAACATATAATGAGGGCTTTGAGAAGTAAAAACTACTGAACTATATAACATAGATAGTTTATGTAGTTTATTATATATGTGTAAGTTTATATACTAAAGTATAAAAACTGCCTACTTCCCAGGCCAATCCCTACTATATACATGCATGAAACAGACCCAAACCAACATAAATAACAAAGGCTTGAAAACTGAACTGATGCAGGAACTTATTCCCACAAAAAATAAGATAGAACTGCTTCAGTCTAATCCGTCTGTTCAGGATGATTGTCTGCTTTAAACAAACAAACAAACAAAAAAACCTAGGGGCGCCTGGGTGACTCCAACTCTTGATTTTGCTCAGGTCATGATCTCAGGATCCTGAGATCAAGCCCTGAGTCCGCACCACGCATGAAGCCTGTTTAGATTCTCTCTTCCTCTCTCCTGCCCTTCCCCACCCCAACCCCCTCTCAAAAAAAAAAGAAAAATGCAGAAGACCCAGCTAAGGCAGGCCCAAACTCCCAACCTACAGACAGGAAAGGATGGGGCAGGGGGCAAGTGGTGAAGAGAAAGAAAGGAAATGTGAATATCTGTATACAAATATCTATCCGTGGAGATGTGACTCACTGAGGTTTTTTAAAAAGGCTTCAGAAATAAACATGAGTTTGGATTCCAACTTCATTTACTAGTGTTTCTGACTTCAATTCTTTAGTCTTGTGTGAAAACTACTTAGGTGGTGATTTTCTTGATCATAAAACAAGGATAATAATCATAAGATTATTGGGAGGAATGAAATGAGACAATTCATATATTCATGGCACTTCACATGGTGCCTATCACAGAGTAAGTACACAGTCGTCCAGGCTCTAATTACTTGCTTTGGTGCTTTCCTGTTTGTAAGAGTGACAGTTTTCCTCTAGGAAGAAGGGAGGGTTTCTTTCTCCTTCCCTAATGTTATGCTTATTCATTCATTTATGTATTCCCCCAATATCCATCAGTTTCCACTCTGTGCCAGGCCCTATACCAGTTCCTTAAAAGACATTACCAAAATCCACTCAAGAAAAAATGGATAATCTGAATTGTCCTACATCTATTAAAGAAATTGAATTCATAGTTAAAAACCTTCAGCAAAGAACTCTTCAGGCCCATATGGCTCATTGGGTATATCCTACCAAATATTGAAGTAAGAAAAAATACCAACTCTACACATATTTTTTTTTAATTTTTATTTATTTATGATAGTCACACGCACAGAGAGAGAGAGAGGCAGAGACACAGGCAGAGGGAGAAGCAGGCTCCATGCACCGGGAGCCCGACGTGGGATTCGATCCCGGGTCTCCAGGATCGCGCCCTGGGCCAAAGGCAGGCGCTAAACCGCTGCGCCACCCAGGGATCCCTACACATATTTTCCAGACCACAGAGAAAGGCTGCCTAGCTAATTTTTTTATGGCAGCATTACATCAATACGAAAAATAGACAAAATAGAAGGGAACTTTCTCAATCTGGTAAATCATCTTTTAAAACCTGCAGCCAACATTATACTTACTAGAGAAAGGTGGATGTTTTGTCCTTGAAAACAAAGCAAGATAAGGATTCCAATCGAATCATTTGTATTTATCATTGTTCTGGACATCGCAGCCAGTGCAGTAATACACAGAAAATAAAACGTATCCAGATTGGAAAGCATTAAAGCTGTCTCTATTTATAGCTGGCATGATGTCTGCATAAAAAGTTAAAAGGAATCTAGTGCTGCCTTGGAGACTCAATCGGTTGAGCACCGACTCTTGGTTTGAGTTCAGGTCATGGTCTCAGGGTCCCAGATCAAGCCCTATATCAGGCTCCATGCTCAGCACTGAGTCTGCTTGAGATTCGCTCCCTCTCCTCTGCCCCTGCTCTGGCTCCCTCACACTCTATCTAAATTTAAAAAAAAAAAAAAAAAAAAAACTTTAGAAATCAATGGAAATGTAGCAAATGAAATCTTGGAATTCCAAGATCAGTAAACAAAAAATATATTTCTATATATTACCAATAAATAATTGGAAGCCAAAATGTTAAAAACAGTATCGTTTGGGGATCCCTGGGTGGCTCAGCAGTTTAGCGCCTGCCTTTGGCCCAGGGCACAATTCTGGAGTCCCGGGATCGAGTCCCGCATCAGGCTCCCGGCATGAAGCCTGCTTCTCCCTCTGCCTGTGTCTCTGCCTCTCTCTATGTCTATCATGAATTTAAAATATATATATATATCATTTACAATAGCACCAAGAAATTAAATAGGTATTAATCTAACAAAATATGTGCCTGCAGGATCAGTATGCTAAAAACCATAAAGAACTCTAAAAGAAATCAAAGATAACCTAAATAGCTGGAGGGATATATTATTTCCCAGTTAGAAGAAAATAATGTCAAGATCTCAGTTTTCCCTGACCTCATCTAAAGCTTCAAAATCCAAAACTCTGGAGGATTTTTCTGTAAGTATGTTGATTCTAAGACTTATGCTGAAAGGCAGAGAACTAGATTGGTCCAAACAATTTTGAAAAGAACAAAGTTGGATTCATATCTTCTGATTTCAAGAACTAATGTAAAGCTACAGTAATCAAGATAGCATGGTATTGGCAAAAGGATAAGAACATATATCAATGGAAATTTATCCACAAAAATATGGTCAGTTGATTTTTTTTTTTTACAAAGGTACGAAAGCTACTGAATGAAAAGATTATCTTTTTTTAAGTAACTGCTCAATTACATACCTAAAGGCAAATAAAATCAATTTTCCCATTAAAATTAATTTCAAATGGCTCACAGACTGTGAAACAAAACTATGACACTTCTAGAAGAAAACATAGGGAGAAAAATCTTTGTGATCTTAGGCAAAGAGTTCTCAGATAAAACACCAAAAGTGTCTGTATACAGAAGCAAAAACATCATTTGTACTTCATTAAAATTTAAAACATGCTTTGCAAACGGCACTGTTAATGAAAAACAATATTTGCAAATTATATCTGACAAATGAAATATTCAGAATATGCACTGAACTATCAAAATTCAACCATAAGAAAACAAAACCCCAACAAAAATGTGGGCAAAAATAGATATTTTACCAAATAAGGTATGTGAATATCAAATAGCACATGAAAAGATGCTCAATGTAATTAACCATTAGGGAAATACATTTTAAAACCTGAGGGAGGACACCTGAGTGGCTCAGTGGTTGAGCGTCTTGCCTTCAGCTCTGATTATGATCCCCAGAATCTGGGATCGAGTCCTGCATCTATGCAGGACTATGTCTCTATCTATGTCTATCTATGTCTATGCCTCTCTGTGTTTCTTATGAATAAATAAAATATTTTAAAAATAAAACCACAGAGATACCACTTATTAGAGTTACTTTTTTTTTTTTTTTTTTTTAATGACAATTACAAGATTTGTGGCTGGCTCAGTTGCTGGAGCATGCAACTCTTGATATCAGGGTCATGAGTTTAAGCCCCATGTGTGGTGTAGAGTTTACTCAAAGTTTTTAAAAAATGTTTTCATAACAATACCAAGTGCTGATAAGGATGCAACTACAAACTCTAACATCAATGGCAGATATGCAAAAAGAACTTGTGAAGAGTTTAGCAGTTTCTTATAAAGGTAAATGTACTCTTTCCATATAACCCAATAATCTCATTCCTAGATATTTTACCCAAGTGAAATGAAGACTTATGTTTACATCTGCATATGAATCTGTGTATGAATATTTATGTAGTCTAGTAATAATTGCCAAAAACTGGAAACAACCCTAATACATTTTAATTGTTGGGTGGATAAACAAACTAGTTCTTCCATATAGTGAAATACTATTCAGCAATAAAGAACAAGCTAGTAATAAATACAACACTTGTGTGAATCTAGACAATATGAAGAATGAATGTAATCAGCCTCAAAAGTTTTCCATACTGTGATTCCATTGATATGACATTTTGGAAAATGCAAAACAGATCAGTAGTTGCCAGGGATTGTGGGTGAGAAGGGTTAACTATAAAGAAAGAACATTAGGGCATTTTTTTAGGTGATGAAACTTTCTGTATCTTGATTCTGCTGGTGGTTGTCAAAACTCATTAGACAGTATACCAAAACAGGTGAATTTTATTACATGCAGGTTAAATTTTTTTAAAAAAGAAGTATAGCTGTGTACATAAGACACATCACACTTCAATTTTTTTATTCAATTCCCAGCTTCTCCTTTACCAGAAGCTCCAACAGGGCCATACTTGATCCTTAACACTAAGAATTTCTAGCCCAAGGACTTGAGGTTTCCTTCTCCTAACAGCTCTGAGACATGTGAGAGAGCCTGAGCTAACTACTCAGGTATTGGAGAATACGTGAAGAGAGTGGTTCAGCCAGCTCCAGCTGACTACCAGCAACAGATGTGTGAATGAGACCAACCTGAAACATACAGCCCCAGTCAGGACACCGGCTGGTTACAGTTGTGTTAGTGACAAGTGAGACTAGCAGAAGAACTGCCCAACTGAATACAATCCAAATTGTCAATGCACAGAATTGTGAGCAAATTAAATGGTGGTTGATTTAACTACCATGTTTTGGGGTGGTTTGTCACACAGAATTAGATAACTGACATGAAACGAATTATATCAGATTCACTGCCACCCTAAACATTTTTTTTTAATTTTAGAGATGTTGCAGGAAATCCTTTGGTCTCTGAAAAAAAAAAATCAATAATTACTTTTTACATTAATGATTATATTAATAGTAGATTTCTATAAATGGTGTTTTCCTGCATTACAGGAATACATAATATAATACATAATACATAATATAATACATAATAACTGCCTGCATAATATATTATTCTGGGGATATCCGTAGTGATATGTTCAGCCTTCGTAGTTATATTTTAGAGAGGTGTTCAGAAATTAGTATACAGAAAAGGTCAAAGATGTGATAAGAGGGCTGAAGGAACCAATAACATATAGGACAAAGAGAGACTAAGGGAGGGACATTGTGGCTGCTTTTAAATATTTGATGGGATTTTAAAAACCCTGAGTTGTTTCAAAGCCAGAAATTAGATTATATAGAAGTTAAAGAAATACTTCAGACTCAAGGAAGAATCCTCCAATATGAGCACTGATCAAAAGTGAAGTGTGCTGCCTCAAAAACCACTGAGGCAACCATCATTAGGAATTTCCAAACAAGCTGAATGGTCATATCTTAGAGACATTTTCTATCCTGAGTTTGCAGGTGATTCCCATATAGATTGAGACACTGTACTAGATAATTTCCCTAAAGTTCCAACTCTGAGTTTATTTATTTAGCATCACAAGATTCATAATATGTTTTCAACATTGGACTTTTAAAGTTGCTGGCTTTTAAAATTTAATCAGACTTTTCAGATATGCCCTGATGCAGGTAAGCCAAACTAAGTTGTTTTTCCTCATAATCTGTAGGAACTGGGACTTATTTTGGTAACTGAGTCCAAACAAACTGGAAATATTTTATCTCTCCTGCCCACAGCTTTTGTCAAATAATCATATGTATCAGGGATTGTTTCAAAGGCTGGAAAGAAAGTATCACATTCAACCTGCCCTGCTTTGCCAAAAACAACTGCAAACAGGGCCAATTTCATGGTCATGTGAACTATGAAACTGCCTAGGATCCCATTCTTGGTTTAATGATCTATTATCACTGTTTTGAAATTCTTAATAATGTATGAACAAGGGGCTTCACAAATTCTGTAGCCAGTCCTGACTACTCCCTCCTTGTTATCTTACACTCAGACTTATGCTTTCATAATGAAACAAGATTCTCTCTCAAGTCATCTACTGCCTAATGGCCAATTCCCAACCTTCATCCATTTTAATCTGACTAGAGCATCTGGTATTGCCGACAGATCATACTCTTAAATCCCGTTTGGTTTCCATGGCTCTATTTCCATGACTCTGTATAAGGATGGTTTTCATCTTAACTTGTTTGATAAAGCCAAGTAGAATGATGGATGAAATTAGTAGTCACAATATATGCCTTATGGCTTTTCTTTCTCTAGAGTGGGATAGTACTCATCCACCAGAATATATTGGTACTCCCTTAATTTCACAAGGTCGGTGACAAAATGACTTACAAATAGATTTAAAAGCCGAACTTCATTCCTACCTGATTGGTATTACAAAACATATATGGTGGTGGGGGGGGGGTGGAGGCGAGGGAAAGTTGTTGTTTTGTTTTGCTTACACAGCAATAAAATAAAGACATACCAAGGGTTTCATCAGTTGAATATATAAATGGTCGTAAATTTCCTCGAGTCTCCTTCATGAAATAATCAATGACACTGAAAAGGTTTGGGAGTGTAACCTGTATGAAAAGCGAGAGAAGGCTCAGTGTCATCCATGTAAAGAGAGAGTAAAAGAAAGCTCATGTGAAATTTAATGAAGATTGATGTGAATTTCCTGACCTCTAGAAAAACATAGCAATACCTCCCTTCAGTGAGGTACTGAATGGCTAATGTTTCCGACCCATGCATTTTCCTTCTCTTTTATAATATCTAATTCCCTGTTGAGAAATTTCCCCCTCCCCATGGGGTACATTTTGGCGGACAATAATTAGGCACTCTACTCTTTCCTAGTTATTGCATGAGAATGTGACTCAGGGTAGACCAGAAAGTGTTCCCTTCCTGGAGTTTGAACTTGAGTAGAGGAACAAGGAAGGATAGCAGATTCCTAATCAGATGGTTCTTACTACAGTTGACCCTTGGACAATAGGAGTTAAGGATACCAACCCCTGTGCACTCAAAATCCACATTATAACTTTGACTCTTCCCAAAACTAGACACGAATAGCCTACTGTTGACCAGAGGCCTTACCAATAACATGATCGGTTGATTAATACATATTGAGTATGTTATATGTACCTTATACTCTATTCTTAGAATAAAGTAAGCCAGAGAAAAGGAAATGTTATTAAGAAAAATCACAAGAAAAATGCATTTACAATACTGTTTGTACTTATCAAAAAAATCCACATGTAAGTGGACCCATGCAGTTCCAACCCGCATGTTGTTCAAGGGTCAACTGTACAAGTGACTGCTTCCTAGTCCCTGGAGATCTTCTAGCTTTCCAGTCATTTCATGTGCTTCCCATGTTCTTAAATCTGTCTTTGCTTAAGTTAGTTATTTGGTTTCTTCTGATTGAAACCAAAGAACCCTTAAAGCCAGAGAATTTAGCATTTTAATATCTCACTGTAACAGGATAATTTACTAGGCTAAAAGTAGCTGAAATGTGTTGCCACCCCCAA
The DNA here is from genome assembly GCF_905146905.1 of Nyctereutes procyonoides. Taxonomy (NCBI): domain Eukaryota; kingdom Metazoa; phylum Chordata; class Mammalia; order Carnivora; family Canidae; genus Nyctereutes; species Nyctereutes procyonoides. The sequence continues at coordinate 3,005,811 of NW_026575023.1, read as the reverse complement.
ACCAATATTTTCATACAAGTAAAATCAGGTTAAACCTGAATATCCCTGGTAAATTTGAAAGAAAATAAAATGACAACCTGGTTGAGGGGTAGGATAGGGGAAGTGAAAGGGGAAAGAACAATCCAGGCTGTTAGCTTTCATTAAACTGGATGCTATTTCGGCTAATTACAGATAAAGGAGCCCCAGTTCACCAGTCCGACCTGGTGTTCTTCTTCCTGACCATTGCTTCCAGTCAGTTGGTTATTTGGCTTATTCTTCAGCAATCCAGTGGTTTGTTTCCTTCATTACAATTTTTGAAAAAGCCCTGGCAGGCATGGACATGAGAGCTGAGAAGCTCTAAAAGGCATTTATGGCAAAGATGTAAGTGGAACATATGAGTCAGCAGCTTCCCTCCTCTTGGCAAAAGTCAGGACTGCATTCTAAGAAATAGGTTCTAAACATAAAATAAAATTCAACCATGCTGCCCCTTTTGCTATCTGAGCAACACAGTGGGCCTGGAGAGACAGATGCACTAAGCTCAGTTTTAGAGGTGTTAAGATAGATATCTTCAAAACTCATGAGTTCCATGTGTGTGATATAACTTTCCTGGTCCCATTGCAGCCTGAGATCACACGACTGTAGTCCCTTTTCCCAGCACCTGGACCACAACCCACATTACTACCTTTACCTGCATAACAGTAATTGCCTCAGGGCAATGATGAATATTCAACTAGATGATGTATGTAAAGTACTTATTTCTCTGCCTAACCCAGTGACCTAGTGATTATGATATCATATCATTAGCTCCATGGTAAGGTGACTGGGGTAGAAGAGGGGCTGCCGACTAGGAATAGAGCATTTCTTCATGATTATGTTGCTATTATGAGAGAGATTTCCAAACTGCATGACAGGTATTAGAGGACTGGGCACCCACAGATTTTTTCCCCCATTAGAAATAAGCACATTGAAATACGTAGAGTTAGAGGATATAAAACAGATATTTAACAAAAAAAAATTTTCCCCTCTCTGAAATAATTGTATTGATAAAGACTACAGAAAAACAAACATAGAATCGTTAGCACTCTCTCTTCAACAGCGCCTCATCTACCTGCTTCTGGATCTCACTTATCACCCTGGTTATCTGTCATTTTCAGGGCACTGTGTTCCTAGGCAAGGGCTTTTCTATCTTTCCTTAAATTCTATAAGGTAGAGTTGGGGAAAAACAAATTCCTCAAAGACAAGGAAATAGCTACTTACAGGTCTTTCCAGTTCAATGGTGTAGTTTTTTCCTACACTCATCACTTTGTAGTGCTTGATTCTTGGCAAACTAAAATGAAAAAAAAAAAATCTCCATTTGGATCAACTCAAATTAAAGTGAATATAAAATATCTCCTGTAGTGTAAACCCTATGTTTCCATTTCCGTAGTTAGGGGAAAAAAAAAAAAAAGGTGGAGGGTAATGATGGTTTTTATTTTGTTAGTTAGCTGGTTCTCCATGTCTGTTTTTAGGGAGTTATATCCTAGGAATATAGAAACCTGGGTCATTGAATAGGAGAATGGATAACCGAAAAAAAGGAAACAAGAACTAAAAATCTTTCAGGCAAAAATCATTTTTTATGCCAGTAATTTACAAAGCAAGGCAACATTATAAAATCCTGCATAGGCACATACAAATCAGATAGTTATTCTCTAGATTAACAGGGAAGTAGAAAGAATTACTGAAAGAAAATTACTTTCTACTCTACCCTCATCACTATTCCTATCAGAATTCCCTGGATGGCTGTTCTTTCTGCTAGCTCATATACCACCTTGGACACTGCTAACTCTGGGGCTGACTCACAGATACAGAAAATGCTCTGTGAGAATGTAAAGCACTAGATGAGCCATAGCGTCTTCCTCTTCTATGGTCACATAGAGCTCTAAATTATTACCACCCTAAACATGGTATTTTATCTATTAGCCTTTGTCTTCCAGCATGAGGCACACAGTATTTATGTAACTGAATTTTTAAAATATTACAAGTCCATCTTATAGTGCTATTTGCTACTACTGATTTATACTGAGAGCAGAAGTCAGTAGGTTTGCCTTGAATTCCTTTGATTCATATGACAACAGTGTCAGGACCAAGACATCTTGTAATGTTGAAAGTTAAAAGTATTTATTACACTACCATTGGCTTGAAAGAAAAACTAATTCAACATCTATCCAATTTACAGAAGTAGTCTAAAGCTGTCTGTCAGGTTAAGTTTGTTGGCAGGGCCTCCCACCTTCTTTTTCATCCCCCCGTCTCTCCATTTCCAGGTCACATTCCTCTAGGACTGGATTACACTTCTTTTCAAGGGACTTTTTCCTCCTCTACCACAATATCCAAATATTCTCTCAATTGACTATCACATTGGAAAACAGCTTTTATTTATTCTATTCCAGTGGCTTATTCTAGGACTTTATTTTTAAAACATGGGATGAAATCTAAATAACCTTCTCCCCCCTAAATAACCTCTCTCCTAAGAAAAAAAAAACTAAAAATAAAAAGTATTCTTTATGTTACCCTGTAAGTGGTGACAACGATTGTTGTTAGTAATAGCTATTATATCATCATCATCATTATCCATAACAAGGCTATCGGAGGAAAAGTAGGAAACAAAGATTAACAGAGTTTCTTGGAACTTTGACTAAGACGACTAAGTTCTGAGGCAGAAAGTAAGGTAGAAAAAAATTCCATTGAAATCACTTAGGCTTTGAATCTCCCCTTAGACTTTTGTTTTTCTTTCATATTTTGTTTTGTTTTTCCAAAGAAATAAAGATAGAGGAAAAAATGAGATTGATAAAATTTGCTAGATTGAGGTTTCTTGATTATGATCTCAAAAAAGAAGTAACTTGTCATTTAGCAAGTGTATGGCCTTAAATGTTATATAAATACTTGGTTTTAACTTCTGACCTCAAGTTTTGTAAAGGAATTAATTTAGGGTCAATATGTTCTAGTGTTTCCTTGGCTAATGACTTTACAAAGTATATATATTACTAGCTTGCCATGTGGTCACAACAATTTTAAGAAAGCCAAACCACTAGGTTTGTTGTAAGAATAGCTCTATGTCTTTTGAATTCACACATCACTGCTCTGGGTAAAGTGAGATGATATTTTACATGGAGAGAGGAGTCACCTGCTAATTTGGTACTATGTGACTTTTGCTTTTTCCTGAGAACTACGATCTTCCCTCCCACAGCTGATTTGTCTACAGATGGAGATAATTTTACTTTCAAGCACTGTTTTGTAAACTAACCTGTCCTTTTCAGCTGGTATTTTACCAGACACAGTCACCTAAACTTGTGTGGCTGCACATTTCTCCTACAACCCGTAAGAGAATGAATTGGTTTTGTGGGTTGTTACTCACCTGTGTTCAGATGCTTCCTAATCATCTAGATTTTTTGCCAAAGTCTTTACATTAAGCTCTACAGTCTAACAAACTAACATCCTACTACTTTCTTCAACTGCTACAACTTCAGAAGATATGAAATCTAGGACTTCTCAAATTTCTGTTCGGAAGCATTAGACAATACATATGACAATCCCTAATATCAGATATATCTGGCTCATAAGGAAAATTGGTGCAGCAACAGTTAAAATTTTTCATATCCATTCCAACCATAAACTATTCCTAAATAAGCACATACCCACTCTAGCGTTAGAACATGCTACTTTGACCATTCCTCTCTCTCCGCTTTCTAAATTTGAACTTTTGGGAGGAGGAGGATTAGTTTTATGAAATTTTATGTTTTTTGGACCATCAGCTGTATAAAAGCACAAATTTCTATATGAATTCAAACTGGCAGTGACTTTCCTAAAATTAGAAATAGGAAATTTGATATAAACTCCCTTGCCAGACTCTTTCTTATGAGTTTAAATTTGACTTAAATATAATACACATATAAGTAAAAACTGTGATGTTCATTTCATATCCTAAGTATAGAAACTCATTGAGTTCGGTCACAAACCACATCTACAGCAGAAAATGCTGTTATTTCTGATAGTTCATGTTTACGGAAAATGCAGTGCAAAAGCTGGGCTAATTTAAACCATCCTATAAAGAGCTCAGGCTGCTATTGTGCAGAAAACACATGGTCTTAAAGAGTCATTAGCTCCTAGGGACTTTGTTCATTTCATACAGAATAATAATACAGGGTTCACATGCTAATGAACTGAACACTCAATCCAACCAAGAAAAGAATAAAATGAAGGGGAAAAGTTAATCATCCTCTTGCATCATTTAGCTTTCCAGCAGTTAAATTTTTAAAAACAAAATCTGAGAAATAGATTTTAATTCAGTTATATATGCTCTTAATTTTTAAAGGTATATTCAATTCAATTTCCTAAGCCCTGAAAAAGAACAACCTCCTTGACCAGGATGTACTCAACAAAAAAATTCACTTTTCTCCCAGGACTTCTAATGTAATGGCAGTCACAATTTTTATTTCTTTTGGATTTGTTTCAAAATAGCCAATTGAATTATAAATCAAATAAATTAAAATTGAGTAATCTGTGATATTCTATCATATTAGTTGAAAATACATTAACTCCAAATATCAGCCTTTGTAATAAAAAATCATGAAACAGGGGACCCCTGGGTGGCTCAGTGGTTGAGCGTCTGCCTTCAGCTCAGGGGTCCTGGAATCAAGTTCTGAATCAGGCTCCCTGCATGGGGCCTGCTTCTCCCTCTGCCTGTGTCTCTGCCTCTCTCTGAGTGTCTCTCATGAAGGAAGGAAGGAAGGAAGGAAGGAAGGAAGGAAGGAAGGAAGGAAGGAAGGAAGGAAGGAAATAAAGGAAAGAAAGAGAGAAAGAAAGAAAAAGGAAAGAAAGAAAGGAAGAAAGAGAAGGAAGGAAGGAAAAAAAGAAAGAAAAGAAAGAGAGAGAAAGAAAAAAGAAAAGGAAAGAAAGAAAGAAAGAAAGAAAGAAGAAAGAAAGAAAGAAAGAAAGAAAGAAAGAAAGAAAGAAAGAAAGAAAGAAAGAAAGAAAGAAAAGAAGAAAAAAAAGAAAGACGGACAAGAAGGCTAAGGTGACATAGATATTCATTGTGGAAACACACACACACACACACACACACACACACACACACACACAGACTCTCACTTCACACACAGAACTGGGCCCTGATCTACTATCTATCATTCTTGCCACCTGTTCAGGGCACACGGCTGTTGTATAAAGACCAGCCTCTGTTTATATGGAGTAATTGGCAAATGATGAAACTTGTTGGACCATGGCTCTTTTTCCTGCCTTTATTCACTGTCAGTGTCTTCATATTTCATATATTTAGAATTATTGATATTTATAGTGGACTGGTAGATAGATTCATTGACAGATATGTTACAGCTAAAATAATTAATGGAATATTATCCCCAGAAAGAATAGCAAATTCAAGAATCAAAGTTCTGGTTATGCTTTTATATGAAAGATAATTACTTATTGAACATTTCGTTTAGGACAAAAACCTGTATTTTAATTTCATTATCAGTTGTCAAAGTGTTAACTAACCCAGAGTGCCTATTTATTGAAATGCAAGATTTCATAGACTTAGAGCTGGAGTGGACCTTGGCAGATCCAACCACCTTAGCTACACGGAAAAACCAACTTTTGCATGTGTCACTGACTTCATCAAAGGTAAAACCATTTTACTAGAAAGAAATTAACCTTGACAAGAAGTTCCCATGTGGTCCTTTTTATAGATGTCAGGTTATGTTACCTCTTCATTCATCACAGTTCAGAATCCTCTCGTGTCATTCAGAGTATATAACTCTTGCCCTACAGTGACCTGGGGGGCTCAGAGTGATCAGTCCCTCCCCCCACCTCTGAAATCTCATTTACCACTATTTGCTTGTTCACTGCATTGCAATCACAGTGGCCTCTTTTTGTTTTTGAATAAACCCAGCTCTCTTCTGCCTCTGGACACATGTATTTAATGCCTGGAATGCTCCTGTCCCAAATATTGGCATGGTTTCTTCCCTCACTCCCTTCAGGGCCCTATTTAAATGCTAGTTAATAAAGCAGGCCTTCCCTGACCACTCTGTATTAGGACAATAGTGGGGCCCCTGGGTGGCTCAGTAGGTTAAGTATCTGCCTTTAGCTCAGGTCATGATCCCAGGGTCCTGGGACTGAGCCCCATGTTGAGCCCCATGTCGGGCTCTGTGCTTCTCCCTCTCCTTCTGCCTGCCGCTCCCCCTGCTTGTGCATGCACTCTCTCTTTCTCATTTTCTGTCAAATAAATAAAATCAACCAAAAAAAAACAAAAAACAGTAGTAATCAGAAAATGTTTATACATCATCGCTGAGTGTTCCCGTATCTGTCCTATTTTTTCCATAGATCTTATTACTATATATATGATTTTTCATAGCTGTATTTATTTATCACCCATCTTCCCTTATGAGAATGTAAACTCCTTAAACCAGGGATGTTGTTGTGTTCACTACTCCATTCTCAGTACCTAGAATATTACTTGGCCCCATAGTAGATGCTCAATAATATTTGTGAAACGAATGAATGAATGAACAACAGAACTATACCCAGGATCAAAGTAATTCACCCGTTTTTCTTTTTCCCTACTGCAAATATTACCCTTGGCTCAATCTTTAGGATTGTTTCCATAACATTCTTTGCCTATTCTTATGTTTATCTAGTCCCAACAAAAACACATAGCAGATGCTGATCTTGTGTGACTTTGCTTTTTAAAGTGATACCATGCTTTTAACAATTCCATACTTTTTAAATTAAACATACTCTATCTCCTGCCGGATGGTGATGGAGTAGCTTTTACTGTCACTACCAGGTCTCAGGATCATATTTCCCAAAGAAGGGTTCTTCTCAAGCATCTCAATTGCTTCTTTCCGGGACACTGAATAAAAACATCTACAGAGGTGAGACAAAAAATGGGATTTTTTTTTTTTAACTGATGAAGATCATTACTTGAAAAAATGCTACCAAAGTAACTCTAAGAGCTGCAGTTATTAAGTTTTCTTAATTCCCAGCTTTATTATTCCTATTACAACTGTTATTATAATCTTGTGCCATTATTAAATATACCTTATGCTTAAGGCCTTCCTTCCCTCATCCCTCCAAACCTCTTTCTTTAACTAAAAAAGGCCTGAAAAATTATTTGTTGGTCAGTATGTAAGCATCATTATCACTTGAACAGCTAAGCCAGGAATTAAAAGTGTATCCCCAGCTCATAATCTCAGTTTATATAAGCTCTTGGATAAATATTTGTTGACGGTTTCCCTTCAGGGATGCAAAGCATTTTTTTTATATATATGCTTCTCTTGTATGGTCTCAGTTTTAAATAACTGATTTTTTAATTTAAATTCAATCAGCCAACATATAGTACATCATTAGTTTCAAATGCAATGTTCAATGATTTGTGTTTAATACCCAGTGCTCATAATATCACATGCCCTAATGTTAATGCCCATTACCCAATTATAAATAGCATATTTAAAGGTATGTCTGCATTCACTCCTTTTGGTATAATATGGCTTTCTAATGGCATTGGTGCTATTTTTATGTGTCACATTTTTAAGAGAGCACTTCTCATTTTTATAGTAAATATCATAGCCAATGAAAAGTCTGTTTTATCAACAGAGAAAAATCTGGCAGGATTTGCAATACCCCAAAATGTTAACAGTGAATATCTCTGATTGGTATGACACAGAATGATTTAAATATTATTTTTATCTATATAATAAAAATATTTTACTTGTTTTACTGAGGAAAAAAGGAAAAGAAGCACTCTTTGTGACTTTTAATCTGTCAGGCTATCAGATGTCACTGATTTCAGCTAAGAGTGATGGTAGGCGGGTTTCAGCCATTACAGTCCAGCAAGACTATGCCTAAGAACCTGATGTTGTGATGGAACCAGGACAAGTTTCACCAACAAGAAGACCACAATTCCAGGAGGAAATGGCTCACAATCTTCGTCACCCTTTCCAGCAAAGTAGGAGTAAAAAATAAAGGTGTTGCTGAATTCAGCCTCTTCCTTTTCCCAACGATACCTTATATACTTTACACAGGGTCTTCCTCAAGTTCAAGCTCAATGACCGCTCACTGATTGGACAATTGAATAGAACATTCACATACTTAAAATTCTTTGGTATAGTTTTCTGACAGAAAATCAGTCATTCATAGAGTTGCATGATGGAAAAAAAAAAACATCTTTTCCTTCTTTCTACATAGCAGAAAGGTTTAGGTTTGAGCTTTGGAAAGAATATCTATTTGGTCTACAGATGTGGGTGGAAGGGGATTTCCTGTGTGGTAAGAGGGTTGGCTCAAACCTGCATTTTGCATTTTGTTGATCATGACACAGAAGAGGAAATATGGCATCGACTCAGAGATCTAATGTTTATCCACATGACACCTTACTGCCCATGCTTTATGAAGCTCAATGGTTCACTCTCTTTGGTAATCAGAAATTAGTATTAACAATCTGATAACAAACCCCATAGTTAAGTGGCCCACTTACACTGGCATAGGGCTCAGTACATCCACATAATCTTCAACTGGTTCCTTCTCCTTTCCCATAGCTGAGCTTGGCATCTGCTCTGTCTCAATCCTCCTTTTTTTCTCTCTCTCTAGGACTTCATGCAGTCGAATTACTTGCCCAGGGAGGAGTGACACGTGTAGGGGGACGGACAGCTGAACCCAGTGAAAATAGTAGGCAAACAAGAAACAGCAGAAAAACGAACTGGTATTAGCAAAAGGAGAGTCCTGTGGTCCCCAGGGCCTTCAGTTATCTGACACAGATGGGTGGATAGGATGGTGAATGGAGGGTCCTGGTGTCTTAAAACTGCCTCCAAACCAGCCAAACAGCTTTGACCTGCACACAGTGCCTAACCTTCTTCCTAGAAGTGTTCTGTTCAGCCTGGCACACAGCAGAGTACACCCACCTTGCACCACAAGCTAATTCAAGTAATGACAAACCTCTCAATTTTCCTTCTGTGCTCACTAGTTCTTGGTGCCAGGGAAGTCCCAGAGCACCTGCAAGGTGCCTTGCTTTCCCACGGCCAGCCTGGAATTAGCTCCACCAGCCATATCATAATGTGGAATTGAGCTAGAACTCATTGTTTAGATAACTGAGAACTGGTAATAAGAGGTCTATATTTTGGCAAATCTGTACATATATTTTAAACTTTCATTCCCACATTAGGATGATGATACTGCTCTACTTAGTTTTTTTCCCCACCTTTTCTAGATATGTATTTTGGATTGAGCAACCTATGCCCTCCTGATATTCATACCCCTGATTTATCTCACCGCATGACCCACTTACATGTTCTTATTAAATCTTATTATATATATATATACATATACACACATATATGTGAAATTTGAAATAAAAACATAAGGGTATATAACACAAAGTTTTAAAGACTATTCTTCTGGATAATTAAGCTAACAATCACTATAGTTAGTTATTTCTTTATATATCAATCCAGAAAAAAATAATAGAACGAGGAGAAACTAATGAAAAAGCTACTGCTTAATAATTGTCTATTATGTCCCAAGCATTGTACTATTCCAAATCCTCATAGCAATACTATAAGATCGGTATTGTTATCCCTACTATACAAGTAGAATTTAAAAAAAGGTTAAGAATAACTAGTCCAGGGTCACATTACTAGAAAGTTGTGGACTTAACCTCCAGTTTATTTAACTCAAAAGCAAAGTCTCTGCTCTTTTGACTACAGTCTGTGTTTCTCAAACTTCTGGTAAAGTTCTAATAATAGCATGGTGTGAATATACACAGAGTGTTCAGGGAACATAGTGAAAAACATGTATAGGGCAGCCCGGGTGGCTCAGTGGTTTAGCGCCACCTTTGGCCCAGGGCCTGATCCTGGAGACTCAGGATCCAGTCCCACGTCAGGCTCTCTGCATGGAGCCTGCTTCTCCCTCTGCCTGTGTCTCTGCCTCTCTCTCTCCCTGTCTCTCTCTCTTTCTGTGCGTGTCTCATGAATAAGTAAATAAAATCTTAAAAAAAAAAAAAAACGTGTAGAGCACAAAATTTAAGACTTTTCTTCTCTTGGAAATTCATGTGAATTTATTTTGTATTCTGAACATACCTATGTACATTTTAATATGAAAATAATGCTGGGATCCCTGGGTGGTGCAGCGGTTTAGCGCCTGCCTTTGGCCCAGGGCGCGATCCTGGAGACCCAGGATCGAATCCCACGTCTGGCTCCTGGTGCATGGAGCCAGCTTCTCCCTCTGCCTATGTCTCTGCCTCTCTCCCTCTCTCTCTCTGTGACTATCATAAATAAATAAAAATTAAAAAAAAAAAGAAAACAATGCTTTTTATCCTTACCTCAAAGAAAAAAACTAAAAGCAAATTTTTTTTTGCCAAAACATCAAGTATAATTAGTGTACCAGGAAGACGCACCCCAAGGTTTTCCAGTAGTTTTAGTGTTCTCCTTGGTACCTATTCACATACCTTTGGGGGTACTTGAATCCCAATGTAAGAAGAGACACAATGACACTTTTCCATAATACTGATGCAGGTTCCCAAAAAGTTTCTTTCTTTTCACAAGTCAACATAATTCATATTTATGAAAACGACAGTTGCTACAATAGCTTCATTTAAAATAATGATAGATATCCTGCTGCAACACTTACCTGTAAACAGTAGGTCTCCCTATTTATCTCTGATAAGGTGCCACAGAGTTGAACATGTAAGCATCCCTTTGTCCTAAGACTCACCAAACAAACATTTAAAGGTGAGTTTTCATTTTGATGGGCTTTTCTGTTAAATTGTTTATGTTATTCATAAAATTCATCTCTTAGCATTTTATAAATATGTATTAAATGAATAAGAAAGTAATTGAAAAGTTTTTTAGAAGATGTAAGCTATAGATATCAGCATATACAAAGGACCATTGTGTCAAAGGACAAGACCAAAAAATAGATCTCCCTGATGACCTGTTATTCTCTAGCTAGCAAATGGCCCTGTTTATTTTCTATTTATGATTATCACAATTTCAAATCATCTTTCTCATTTTCTTTCTTCCTTTCCATCCACCTGATAAAAATATAAATTTCATGAGTAAGTATAAGGGTTTATACCTCTCCTTTTCAATTCTTGTATCTCTGACTCCTTTCACTCTATATGATTCATAGCCAATGTCCAGTAAATATTTGTTGAATTAATGAATCAATCACAAGTAATGTCCTTCCTACTTACCTCTGTTACTGTAAGAATGAAGCCTCTCCATTCTTCCCCACTTTCTGTGTTCTCTGTCTAAATAGGAAGACAAAAATATAAAGAAGAAAAGACATGAATGATTAACACTAATACTTTTATTAACTTCAAAAACTTTAGAATTTCATGATTGTTTTATAAGACTCAAAATGTATAAGCCATCAAAACCCAACACAATTGACACAATGCATATTTTTCTATTGAAGCACATTGTTTTAAAAAGTCAGTTGTAATTTTTAAAAGCAGTTTAAATTAGTTGAAAGGAAGAAACAAGACATTTTCCTTTTTGTTTAAAACTGTTAATGTGTATTGGTAATGAAATTTCAGTATTATTTTCTTTTGTCAAAAGAATATAGCTTTATTCTGTTTGCTTAATAAACAAGTAAAATTATATAAATTTACTTAACTCAAAAAAAAGTAAATGTTAGGACACTTATTTCCAAATATGTCAATTAATGGTTGATTCCCCCTGTTGGTATTTAACACTAACTGGCTTTAAGTTTGGGACAACAAGGTAAGTTTGGGACCAATGTAGTTAATCCTTAAAAATTTGCAATTCTTAGCTCTAAATCCTACTAATATAGCCAACATTTATTAAGTATTTATAAGAGGCATCTACTGTTCTAAACATTCACAGATATTAACTAATTTAATCTTCATGGCAACTCTGCAAAAGTTTTAAAATTTTTATTTCATAGATTTGCTCATTTAACATATTTATTGAGTGCGTTTAAGTGTTGGACACTCTTCTAGGTACTGGTTTATGTCAGAGAACAAACCAAAAATCCTTGTTCTGATGAAATTTGGGGCCTAGCAAGGAATAGTGAATCATAAATACAATAGTGAGCAAGTGTTGTTATAGCATCAGAAGGAAATAAAATGTATGGCAGGCGATGTAAAAGACACTGGGAATGGCATGAGAGGTTAGGGGAGGGGCAAAGGGTTGCAATTTTAACAAAGTGGTCGAGGTAGGTCTCAGTAAGGAGGTTACATCTGGGTAAAGACTGACTTCTGGATGAAGAAACCAAGGCACAAAGAGGTTGAGTGACTTGCCTATGATTACACAGCTAATGAATAAAACAGCCAGAATTCAACTCTAGGTGTCTGATTCCAATCCTGCTTCAGAATCATCTGGGAAGCTTGCTTAAAACAAAGATGCTAGGGCCCAGGGCTAGGGGTAGGGCCTAGATTTCCTAAGTACAAGTGACTCCTATATACAGTCGTCCCCCTTATCTGTTAGGATACATTCCAAGACCCCCAGTGCAGGCCTGACATCACAGTAGTGAACTCTATATATACTATGTTTTTTCTAATACGTAATGCCTATGATAAAGTCTAATTTATAAATTAGATACAGTAAGAGATTAACAATGCAGTAAGACAATTATAACAATATTCTGTAATAAAAGTTATGTGAATGTGGTCTTTCTCTCAAAATACTTTATTGTACTAGGGCACCTGGGTGGCTCAGTCTTTTAAGTGTCCAGCTCTTGATTTCGGCTCAGGTCATGATCTCAGGGTCATGGGACTGAGCCCTGCATTGGACTCTGTGCTCAGCATGGAATCTGCTTAAGATTCTCTTTCCCTCTCTCTCTGCCCCTCCCCCTACTTGTGCTTTCTTTCTCTGTCTCTCTAAATAAAATTCAAAAAAAGATTTTATCATCTTATACTGTACTCACCCTTCTTCTTGTGATGATGTGAGATGATCAAATGCCTATGTGATGAAGTGATACGAATGACATAGGCCTTATGACGGAGTGGTAGGCTATTACTGACCTTCTGACAATGGGTCAGAAAGAGACCATCTGCCTCCAGACCACAGCTGACTGCCAGTAACTGCAACCACTTTATGCAGAGACAATGGTACAGTACAGCTCATGACCAGTGCTTGCAAGAACAACTCCAACATCTTATTCAATTACAGGCTGTGCTCTATACGTTATTACTACAGTTGTTGGTTGATTTTACTTGGCCCACTTTGAATGTCAGTTCAAGAAAAACATTTTTTCTATGTAAGTACTGGGTGTACAGTGATGAATTTAACAAATCTCTGCTTGTGTGGAGTTTAGAGTTTTGTGAGATTAATACCATATTTCACAAACTGTGTATATCTAACACAGTTCTTTTTGAAGTTTTTCTGTCACGATAATGTTCTTTATAATTTTTTTTTCCTTTTCTAATACAGAATCCAATCCAGGATCACACACTGTATTTAGTTGTCATACTCCAGTTTCCATAATTGGGAACAGGTGTCCGGTGTTCCTTTGGCTTTTTTTTCCAAAGCAGTGCCCGTTTTGATTTTTGCAGACTATAGGCCAACTTGCCTTGAAAATATGTCTCGGTTTGTGAAATACAGGTTTGTCTAACTCAACATGTGCCGTGTTGGACGTGGCTCAGATTCACCTGGAACTCAGTGAATGTCAATTCAAGAACAACTTTTTAAAAACACCAGATGGGATCTCTGACTTTGTTGGAGGACAGAAGGATATGGTTTCAATGTGCTTGTATACTAAACAAGTTAACATACCCTCTCAAATCTCTATTTAGAAAACTGCAGTTTTTGGCAAAAGGCAAGAAATACATTTTTTTTTAAGATTTTATTTATTTATTCATGAGAGACACACACACACAGAGAGAGAGACAGACAGATAGACAGGCAGAGGGAGAAGCAGGCTCCATGCAGGGAGCCCGACATGAGACTCGATTCTGGGTCTCCAGGATCACGCCCTGGGCCAAAGGCAGGCGCCAAACTGCTGAGCCACCCAGGGATCCCCCAAGGCAAGAAATATTAACAAAGTATAAGACTGGGCAGCTCTCCTTATAATTCCTCTTTATTTCAGCCACTGGGTTGTGAAGGGCCAATGCTTTTTATAACCACAGCTTGTTTCCAACTAATTTTTACTCACCTTCAGTTGCACTTCCTCTTTTGGCAAAACAAGGGTGAATTTCGCACAATTCTTTTCAGTTGAATTCTGGTCAGTAAGGCACGTGAGGTCTATTATGTCTAACTTGTCAACATACTACAAAGGTAAAGGAAATCTCATTAAATTATTTCAGGGGTAACATACATTAGGTAGCAGGCGGGAATATAAGTAATCTCTTCCTCTCAACTGATTTATACCTTGCATGATATCCTGGTTTTCAACTGGGCATTGCAACCCTTTGAATCCAGAGGGCATTTGGAAAATGTATTATGTGGTGGTCCACTGGACCTGACTCTTACAGGTTTGCAAAAGCTGATTTTTTTAATGTTTAGGAATTTTGCAAGCCAGCGACTACACACAGCCATTATTAAAAATTAAATTATATAAACATATAATTATTTTTAAAATAAAGATACTTAAAATTCAAAACTCAGTATTTTCTAATTATATTACTAAAGTGTATTCACTATGCTCTCTAGGTAATTTACATCTTCATTTCTGTTTGTACTGTACCTTCCCAATTCGGCAAGGTCACATTGATAGGCTGAAATCAGCTATGGTGGGAGTATTTACATCATGGAAATTGGCAAACCTCACAAATTAGGGCTTGATTTACTTTAAAATTGTTAATAATTTTTAACAATTGTTAAAACTTTTTACAATTACTTTACAATTGTCAGTTGTCCTAGAGGCCAGCAATTTATTGTTTTCTGCAAAGGCTAGATAGTAAATGCTTCTGGCTTTGTGGACCACACAGGGTCTCTGTTGCAAATTCTTGTTGTTATTTTAATACACACTTTAAAGATGTAAAAACATATTTTTAGCTGATAGACTGTACAAAATCAGGCCACAGGCTAGATTTGGCTCAAGGGCCACAGTTTGCTGGACTCTGATTGAGACATAAGAAAGTAAAGGAGAAAATGTTAATAATACAGATGAAACTTTAAAGTTTGTTTTGTCTGAAACTTTTTCATTGTTAACAGAACAAAAGATTGACAAAATATTCTTCAATAACTCAAAAACTCTTGTTACTCCACAAAGATCTTGCCCCATCGTTGAAAAATAGGTGAAGTTCTGATATGCATAAGTATTGCTTTGCTTTCCTCTTATTCATTAATGTAAACAAAAATATCAGCCAATATTTGTGTGAAATGTCATATTTAATGACAATACATTTATTAGGGAAATGGCAAATTGGACAACTCCATTTATCAAATCATGACTGAACTGCAAACATAGTTGCCTGTGGATCCGAGTTCAGAAAAATCAGTGAAAATAGTCTGTGAGAATCAATTGCTTATATGGAAATTACAATAAAGAATATTGTGCATTTTATTTTTTTAACTGTGTGCTACACATTCCTTATATCAGTCATGTTTATAATAAACTTATGTACATATATTCATACATATAATTCTTTCCAGAATGCCGTTGTTCGATGCTTATTACATGCCACTGGTTATGAGGATCCTATTAAGAATTTCCTATCTTATCCCAGTACAATAAAAATATTTCTTCTGAACGATTGTTATATATGGACTGGTCTGTACTCAACTGGCCAGACTTGCTTTTTAGTATTAGATCAGAACCACCTCCAGTAACTGTAGTAGAGTTTTCATCATAATTTTTTTTTTCCTGAATTAGCCTCATTCTTGACTTCTTTTTATTTTCCTCTGTTTTGCCCAATATAACTTATTTTGCCATGTTATTTTATGTCTCCTTATTTTATTTTTCTGAATAAAGTAAGGCATAAAAATAAGTAAATTTTTTTCCAGACTGATTCCTGTATTGATGAAGTTGAGGGCAATTTGGGTTGACCTATTTATTTTCAATGAACAAAGAGCAGTTAAAAATGGAAGGAAAAGTATAAGAGAAGCAGGACAGAATTTCAAATTACACAGAATCTTTTTCTGATAGATTGTCTAGATCAAGCTAAGTGAATTTTGCTGAGACAAAGAAGGAAGCAACAGAGGAAGAGGTGGCCAAATTAGATAGAGTGCCATAAACTGATCTATTGATTAGAAGGAAGGAAGTTATATCTTTTTTTTTTTTTTAAATTTTAGTGTTGAAAAGAGCCTTAAAGGTCATCTGTTTAATCTACTGCCATCTGATGTTTGAATCTCCTTCAGGGTATCCCCCCATATAGCCATCCTGTCTGTACTGGAGTATCTCAACAACATGAAACTCATGCCTCCCATGCCACGCTGCCTGCTAGTAAGCATTTCCTTGTATTAAGGCATGGTTTTTCCTCCAGAGAATTTCCAACCATTAGTCCAGTCCCCTTTCGCTGCAGTAACATGAAACAAATTCATGGACTCTTTCACATGACTCCTGATGGCCTTTCAAATGTTTAAAAGCAGCTTAAAATTCTTTCCTCCTATCAGCTGAGTATCACCAGTTCTCACCTATCTCTCCTATCTCTGTGCTACCTCCTGACATTTTCACCCAAAACATTTCCTAAAGCTTGCACTCTCTTAACAAAATTGGTAGATGGACAATTCTGCAGTATTTCATTGTAATGGTCTTCTTGGCATAATGGTTAAGAATGCTAGCTCAGGATCAAGATCTGGATGATACCCCTTTAATTAACTGCTTAATCTTGCACAATTTCTGCATCCTGAAACTTGACTACAGTGATGATTAAATAGTACCCACTCCGTGGAGTTGTTATGAGAACTGGATGACATATTACATATAAAATACTTGAATCCTTACTCAGTGCCAGCTGCTCTCTTCAGTCCTTGCATTCACTATCTCATTTAATCCTTTTGCTGACCTCATGACCTGGGCTACTCTTTTCATCCTAATTTTAGAGATGTGAAAATAAGCATGTTGGGCAAGATCTTTCATGTGGTATTCTAGGTTTATTTCTATCCCTTCACCACACAGTGCTCTGTACCAGAAGACAGACCGAGGCGGACAACATCAAGGACCCCTTACCCTCTGACTTCCCACTGGGTTGGACTCTGGTCAGAAGACCGAGGAGGGTGAGCTATTTATCATCCTATGCGATTGTTTCCTCAGTCAGAGATCATACCCTCTCAACACACTCATCTGCGTACACCTCCCTTCACGGTTCTCCCACTTTTTCTTCCTCTCCTGGGCTTTATAGTGTGGGCATCATGACTAGTCTCCGAGTTCCGTTCTCCCCCTTGTGGTTTTCCTACATCCTGCCCACCACTTTGAATATAGCATCTTCATGAAACTTTCTTCAAAAATGCCCATTTTGAGGGGTGCCTGGCTGACTCAGTTGGTAGAGCGTGAACTCTTCACCTTGGGGGTTCGAGCCCCACATTGCGTGTAGAGATTATTTAAAAATAAAATCTTTAAAAAAAATGCCCAACTGGAGACGTCATCTGTTTCCTGCCAGTTCCCTGTCTGATAGACTGAGACACAGAGTTTAGGTGACTAGCCCCAGAGCCCACAGTTAACGGGGGCAGGACCAGCATAAGCCCCCTGGAGAGCTGGCTGCAGGCACTAAGCTGGGCTGCCTCCCGCCAGGTGGTAAGACAGCAATAACTGCACTCTCCCCCTACGGGACTGTACAAGGTACAAGCTGGGGCTTCAACAGCTTTGCTCACATCAGTAGGAAGTTGGAAGGCACAACAGAGGAATTAGTTTTGTTAAAATTTATTATGGTATTTGGGGACATCTTTATACAAATCTTGTCTATCCAGAACTCTGGATCATTTTAAGTTTGTGGTTTTCTCTTTTCTTTTCTTTTTTTTTTTTTTTTAATGACTTCTGGTTAGTTTACCACCACTAATGGTACCAAAATGCCTGCAGATAGAATACATCACAAAGGCTCTTTTTTCCTATTCTTTCATTAGGTCTGGACATGTAATAATGATGTGCTAAGAACTGTGGGCTACTACATCCATGGACCAAAATGTTTATATTTAAACAAGTGACTAGATCATAATATCCCCTAGGGGCATAGCAAGGTAGGCAAGCATTTGGCATGAAAATACATTTTATTTGTGGAAAAAACTGAAATACACAGTTGTCAATGTTTGTGGGGAAGTTGAAATATAAGTCAATTATTTGAAATGAATACTAATAAATAAATCTCAGAATCTATTGTTATTCTCATGCTTAAGCTCTTAGAAGTCCTTTTTACTTATGTTTTTGTCTCCCTATAGGAAAATTAAATTGTGACATATTTTATATTACAAGGCCTTGGGGGTCATCTATTTCCTTTCAGATCATAACTGCATGCTACAACAAGACAAAAAGATGGGGGGAAATTAAGGCTATTTCATGGCTTTAAACAAGTTGTATCCAGATATCTGGCTAAAATTTTCAGATTTTGGGGTGCCTCGGTGGCTCAGTTGGCTAAGCTTCTGCCTTCAGCTCAGGTCATGATCTCAGAGCCCTGGGCTCCCTGCCCAGCGAGAGGCCTGCTTCTCCCTCTCACTCTGCCCCTCCCCCTGCTTGCTCTCTCTCTCCCTCCCTCTCAAATAAATGAATAAATAAAATCTTTAAAGAAATAAAATTTTCACATTTCAGCTAAGCTTCTATTATTGGGATCAGAAAGAAAAAACACAAAGACATGAGTTTATGCCTTCTCTTAAGGTGCCATGGAAATTTTACTGTGGATCTTATAGGTCTTATAGCTGATAGCCCCCACAGACATAATGTTCTTATTTGAATTACTTTGACTAGAATATCTTTACTCTCGGAAAACAGAAAACCCCAAATGAATAAAACTATTGACAAGTCTATATTAGGAAAAAATGAATCAGCTGAATATGTTTAACTACTTACTTTTGGGCTTTTTTTGTCAGAATAAAAGAAAAGCGTAGTTCCTCTCAACTCTGTCCAATAATGTTTATACTCCTGTGGGAAAGAAATTATAAGCATTATTTCATTGGTCTATATTCAACTAGTTTCCTATTAATATTTTTCTTGATAACTTTATTAATTGCTGTTGGATATAAGGTTCCTTTTTATCTTGAGATAAGTCACCTAATTTTACGGCTTAATTTTGCATCTAACTCGATCAAATCCTTCACAAGTTTATTTTAGTATAAGGTGAGAGGTAAGGATGTAACTTGATTTGTGTTTATTTATTTTTTTTGATTTGTGTTTAAATAGATCATTTTTCAAAACTTTCCCCATTGATTTAAGATACTTGACTTTTTATGTGGGTTTCAGTGGAAGCTTGCACCTGTAAGAGGGGTCATTTAAGGGACCAGGATAGGACAAGCATTAAATGTCTACGTTGAATGGCTTGGTGAATGTAAAGCACTTAGCAGTGTACATGGCTCATATTTTCAGTTCTAGAAACAGTATATGTTTATATAAATAAAGGCAATGTGAACAGTTCATAGTCATAAAAATAATTTCACATCATCAAAGCTAAACTTTGAAGTCCAAATTTCATTCATGTGGTGAACATTTCATTATTGCTGCATTCACATTATTATGGGGCTATGGAAATACAACTCTTTAGTTTAAAAAATTTAAATAACCTAGTCTCATTTCACTCAAGCGAAAGTTTATTTAAATGAGAGGAAATTACATTTTATATGAAGACTGGCTCTATTACCGAAGAATGGCAAGGGGGTTTTGAGAATAAAATCCTTCCACATCTATAGACCTTCATAACCAGCTGTTTCCAAAAGTTTGTTTTTAAAAATTCCAGTTTCATAGACATGTTGGTCATTCCTTCCTTTAGGGTTTAATAAGCTCAATTTTTATGCCATGTTGGATTATCTTGACTTATATTAAGGCTTAATAAAAGAGAATTACATGACTTCTTTTGCTTATGAAATGTGAAGACACTTTTATATATTATGGTATTTTGTGTCTCTTTAAATGGTGACATACTGTTTATCCTTTTTTTTTGACCAGCAAAATAAAATGTTTGTCACCTCTTCAGAATTTACATACTTCTTTTCTCAAATAATGGCAACTCTATAACCCATCTTGTTTTTATTTGTCTTGGCTTCCCTGAAGCTCAAGATTAAATTCACTTGAATTACAACAACCATCTTTCCCATGTTCTTAGTAGAACTATTTTCTTTTTTCTTCATGACTGATAAGATGCTATTTTAGTTAGCTTCTGTGTAACAAGCCACCCTAAAACTTAGTGGACTAAAATAGCAAATGTTTTCTATTTCTCATCATTCTGTGGCTGGCGGATGATTCTTTTGAGTATACTTCACTGTGACTGGTCTAGGGTGGCCTCACTCACTTGCCTGGGGTTTTAGCTGGGATTGCAGAACTGAGAGGAATGTATTGGCCTTTGTTCCCCAGTTCCTGGCATAGAGATCTTAAAACTCTTGGAATTTCCTGAGTGACGGGAGTGTTGTTGTTATTCATAATGAGTCCCTGTAATACTTGAATTTATACTAAAGAGGTGACTTAGGATGGTGCCCCTGGATAGCTTCAGGATAGGTCTGGTGGCCAGAAGAACAACTGATAAAAGGCATGGAATTTTCAGCCCCACCCACCCACCTCTAGGGAAAAAGGGAGGTGGGCTGGGAGATTTAGGTTTCATAAAAACTCTTGGGGATCCCTGGGTGGCGCAGCGGTTTAGGGCCTGCGTTTGGCCCAGGGCGCGATCCTGGAGACCCGGGATCGAATCCCACGTCGGGCTCCCGGTGCATGGAGTCTGCTTCTCCCTCTGCCTGTGTCTCTGCCTCTCTCTCTCTCACTGTGTGCCTATCATAAAAAAAAAAAAAAAAAAAAAAAAAAAAACCTCTTGAACAATGTGATTTGAGGAGATTCCTAATTAGTGAACACATTCACATGCTGAGAGGGAGATGTAGCCCAACTTAATAGCAATCGAAGCAAGTGTGCTTGGGACCCTTCCAGACCTTGTTCCACGTACCTCTTCATCTGCCTGTTCTTTGGTATCCCTTACCAGGAAATGTAAATAAAGTGTCTTCCTGAGTTCTGTGGGCCATTCTAGTAAATTATCAAATCTTAGAAGGGTCTCACAGGAACTATTTTTCTTTAAGATTTATTTATTTAGGGGAGCCTGGGTGGCCCAGTCAGTTGAGCGTCTGCCTTCGGCTCAGGTCGTGATCTCGGGGTCCAAGGATTGACCCCCTCATTGGGCTCTCTGCTCAGCAGGGAGTCTGCTTCTCCCTTTCTCTCTGTAAATTTGTTCTCTCTCTCTCTCTCTTCTCTCTCTCTGTCTCGCATGCACGTGCTCTTTCAAATAAATAAAGAAAAAAATATTTATTTATTATTTTAGAGAGAGAGAATGCTGGCAGGGGGAGGGATAGAGGGTGAGGAAGAGAAAGAATCCCAGGGAGACTCCCCACCAAGCCCAGAGCCCGACACAGGTCTCTCTCCATCTTCCGACCTTGAGATCATGACCTGAGCCAAAATCAAGAGTTGGATGTTTAACGGAATAGGCCATGCAAGTGCCCTGGGAATTCTTGATTTCTAGTGAGTTGGTCACAAGTATGGGAGGCCTGGGATTTACAGCTGGTGACTGAAGTGGAGGGCCGTCTCGTGGGACTGAGCCCTTAATTAAGCTATGGAGTCTGCACTACATCTGGAGAGTTTCAAAACTGAGCTGAATTGTTGAACACCGTCTTGGTGTCCAGAGAATCAGAGAAGTGGGGGTTGGTGGTGGAAAACACCCCATTGAGACAACTGGAGTCTCACCCCATAGGGTCTTGTTTCCAGTCAGGTAGCCTAGACTTATTCACATGCTGGTAGAAGGATTCCCAGGAACAGGAGAGAGCCAGACCCCACGTGCGAGTACTTTCTAATCTGCTTTTGTCACATTTACCAAAGCATGATACAGTCCAGACTTCAAGGGGTAGAAAAATAAATTCAGTCTCTTTATGGAAGAGCAGAACAGTCACATTTCAAAGGGAAATGCATACAGTGCGGCTTGAACAAATCAGTAGTATTACTGTAGCAGCCTACCTCAGGGGCAGAGCTGGAACGTAGGTCAAGTTTCTTTGTCCAAGCCCAGTGGTCTTTCCACTCCATCCCACCTCCTAACTGACAGCTGGCTATAATGCACCATAAGGAACCTGCTGATGCCTCCTGAGCCAAGAACAAATTAACATAGAAAAGACCAATTCAAAGGGGCATAGGATTGAAGGATCAGCCAATAGATGGCCCCCAAAGGAGCAATTATGAAATTAGGCAAAGCGATTCTTCTTCTTGTCTGAAATCCAGATGCCCAATGTTTATCTAATGCATCTCAGAGTCAAGCAGTTTAAAAAGGCCAGAGAACAAACCTTGCTTTCCGCCCCATCAGAAATCTTTTCTTTCCCTCTTTGCACATATGATACAAAGTGTTTGTTACTGGCATTGCAATAGTACACTGCCTTGTTTCTCTGTTGCCCTCTGACACACTGATCTATCCAGCACAGTGCAGGACAGTGAATTATCCCCTCCCCAGATGGATGAGTTTGGGGGACAATATATTCAACTCAACTTCTTTCTGTCGTCTCTGGGCTCAGCCTACTGGAAGAGAATATTTTGCTCTCGTCCTGCCATGGGGCAAAGGGTCTCCAAGAGGAGCAAGCTTGTGGTTCTTTTTCTTTTTTAAAGATTGATTGTTTGAGTGAGTGAGTGAGTGAGTGAGTGATTCATGAAAGACACAGAGAAAGAAGCAGAGGGAGAAGCAGGCTCCCTGTAGGGAGCCTGACATGGGACTCGATCCCAGGACCCTAGGATCATGACCTGAGCCAAAGGCAGATGTTCAACCACTGAGCCACCCAGGTGCCCCAAGCTTGTGGTTCAAAACTGAGTCAGGAAGTGACTCAAGGTAGCTCAAGCCTACCTAAATCTGGGATAAAGTGTTAGCATTGTTTGGGTCATAAATATAAACCACATATCAATAGATTTTTTTGATGATAAAAATGCCTAACTGTTCTTTGTGGGATTCCTCTGTCTTAATTTTTAGCTATTTTCATACTTGGGAGACAAAAAAATCCCCATAAATATAAAAATGTACAAAGCAGGGGAAGTGGGAGTAACTGCTAATGGGGTTTCTTTTTAGCATGATGGAAATGTTGAACTAAATTGTGATAATGTTGTACAATTTTGTGAATGTATTAAAAGCACTGAGTTATAAAGATGATGATGATGATGACGATGATGATGACTACTACTACCGTGGCTCCTGTATGAGAGTGCACTGTTAAGGGGCCAAGGATACAGGGAGACCCCAGACCTCTGCTCTTGCTTCTTATTTAAGGATTAAATGGAATAATACTGTATGTAAAGTACACAGAACCTGGGGCATAGCAAGTGTTTCATAAATGTTAGTCATTTAAAAAAAAAAAGCATTGCCTGATCACTCATATTATTAACAGGTACTTAGCATTTTTCATTATTTATTTGATATTTTTGCACATGGTGATGTGTATGTGTATGACAGTGGTGTCATCTAAAAAAATCTCCCAAATAGGGATGCCTGGGTAGCTCAGTGGTTGAGCGTCTGCTTTTGGCTCAGGGCATTATCCCCAGGGGTCCTGGGATCCAGTCTCACATCAGGTTCCCTGCATGGAGCCTGCTTTTCCCTCTGCCTGTGTCTCTGCCTCTCTCTCTCTCTCTCTCTCTGTCTCATGAATAAATAAATAAAAACTTTAAAAAAATAAAATAAAAATAAAAATCAATTAAAAATCTTCCAAATAGAACTTTTTCAGTGGGATTCTGTATGAGAAGGGGAGGATATTTTGTGAGTCAGAATAATGAAACGCATTGCCATTCACTAATATTATGAAACGGTGCTTTCATGTTGTCTTAAATAGAGAAATAAAAAACTACATTGAGAAACTTGGCTTGAGAAGTTGCTAATATATCCTGTCTCTATGATTAGGCAGATGTTCTGTAAAAGCCATGAAAGCATCTAGGTACTCTGTTGAAAAATACTTGAATTTTCTCAGGTTTGTCTTTTGATTAATAATAAAACAATTCAAATTTGAGGAGGGAAGCTTTTCTTTAATCATATCTATTTTTAAGGCCTCACATTCTGCTCTACTGGTAAGCCTCTGCAATGCAAGGAGCCAGCCAAAGCTACACTGTATTTTGGACCTGCAATTGGGTGAGGGAGAGTGAGAAGAGATCAGAATCCAGGCATTTTAGTGATTGTGGCGTTTTACTGGTGTATGGCATCTAAGATCAAGTTCAAACTGGAGATTCTATGATTCTTGGAGGAAAAGAAAGCAAGAGAATACGTTGAAGTCAAAGTGTACTCTGTTGATCGTCTTCATTAGCCTCATGAGTACTGAACTGCCCTAAGACAGAAAAATTAAAATCACCAATAGACAGTTTTTTTCTGTATGTACATCCATCTGTGCTTCTAACAAAAATTACAGAAGTGTTCAATCATGAGAGAATGATATGAACTGAGTAGAATTAGCCAGGGAAAAATAAGGATTTTACTGGTTGGGCCCCTGGGTGGCTAAGTCATTTAAGCATCTGACTCTTGGTGTAAGGTCAGGTGGTGATCTCAGGGTCAGGGGATGAGCCTTGCAGAGGGCTCCATGCTCAGCAGGAGTTGGCTTGTCCCTCTCCCTCCTCCTCTGCTCGGTCCTTCAGCTCTTACACGCTCCTGCTCTCAAAGAAAATCTTTAAAAATAATGAAAGCTTACAAAAAAGAGTTTTGCTGGTAAACAAACCAAACATAGATTCATGTGAAAGATTAAAGAGGGTTTATTAAGTGGAGGAAGAACAAAGCTCTGAGTTGAGAGTAAAAGCAGCCTGGAGAAAAAGATTTCAAATAGCAATAGGTCCTGTGAACTCCTACCACAGCCCCACAGCCACAAACCTAACAGATCAAACTTGTATTCAGAATGCAGAGATCACAGCCTTGATTCAGTTTCTGATAAGCTCTTTTGAACATACCAGTATAATCTGAGTCATCTATAAATACAATGTCAATAATCAGTCCCTAGGTATATATTTATATCTATAGAGATATGCAAATATTTTAAAATTAATTTCAAAGAATACATTTTTGAATGAAATGCATTTAGCAGGGTTTTTTTTTTTTTATGTTTTAGCAATCATTTGTGTTGAATTTCTGAAGAAAAGGAACTGAGGGGATCCCTGGGTGGCGCAGTGGTTTGGCGCCTGCCTTTGGCCCAGGGCGCGATCCTGGAGACCCGGGATCGAATCCCACATCGGGCTCCCGGTGCATGGAGCCTGCTTCTCCCTCTGCCTGTGTCTCTGCCTCTCTCTCTCTCTCTCTCTCTCTGTGACTATCATAAATAAATAAAAATTAAAAAAAAAAGAAAAGGAACTGAAATAGGATTTTGAGTTTATCACTAGCTTCATAATTATTAGCTGACCAAGGTCACTATCTCATTTTTATTCAATTAAACAAATATTTTTGAAAATCTACTGAGTTTACTATTGATCTCAAGATGATAACGTTTCTTTTTTTTAAGACTTTATTTATTTATGAGAGACACAGAGAGAGAGATGCAGAGGTACACACAGAGGGAGAAGCAGGCTCCATGCAGAGAGCCCAATGTGGGACTCGATCCTGGAACTCCAGGATCATGCCTGAGGCTGAAGGTGGTGCTAAACCACTGAGCCACCCAGGCTGCCTGCTAATAAGAGTTTCTAGTGATTAGGTATCCCTAACCTTTGGAAGCCCAAAGCCCACAATCAAATGGAATTAGTTTAGTTTGAGAGGCAGCATGATGTTAAATGCTTTGTAATGAAATTCAGTCTAGGCTCCTTAACGGATGAGGAACCTTGAACATAACCTTCGTGCTACAACTTATTCATCTATGAAGTGAATAAAATTTCCACCCTGAAGAAGTGGAATACCATGGATACCGTGAGGACCAGAGCAACAGGACATTAAGAGCCTAGCATAGTATCTATCATACGTCAATACCCATTATTATATAGTCCATATGATCATCACAGCAATCCATTCAGTTATGCAAAGGAGTAATAATCTATTTTACAAAAGAGGAAACAGATGAAAAGATCTACAGGAACTGCCCAACTTGCATATTTGGACTGATATATTTTTTTAAAGATTTTATTTATTTATTAATGAGAGACACAGAGAGAGAGAGGCAGAGAGAGAAGCAGGCTCCATGCAGGGAGCCCGACGTGGGACTTGATCCCGGGTCCCCAGGATCACGCCCTGGGCTGAAGGCGGCCCTAAACCGCTGAGCCACTGGGGCTGCCCCTTGAACTGATATTTGTATCTCCTGGCTCTCTAGTGCTCTTTCTTATTGATGGAACTAGTAAAAATGGGTTATAATGTTAAGTTACTCTCTATCCTCTGTCCCTAATAAAAAGTTCTGATTCTTTTTTTTTTCTGTGAGCAAGTAAAGTGCCTTTGTGCAATGTAGGATGCTGTATAGTGGCTCCAAGGTGGGGCACATAAACTCCAGAGGCGTGCAAGATAATTCCATTGGGGAAGGAAGTTTTAGGATACCTAACTAGGGCAGCCCCGGTGGCTCAGCGGTTTAGTGCCACCTTCAGCCCAGGGCGTGATCCTGGAGACCTTGGATTGGGTCCCTGCGGGGAGCTTGCTTCTCCCTCTGCCAGTGTCTCTACCTCTCTCTGTGGGTTTCTCGTGGATAAATAAATAAAATCTTTAAAAAAAAAAAAAGGATCCCTGGGATCCCTGGGTGGCGCAGCGGTTTGGCGCCTGCCTTTGACCCAGGGCGCGATCCTGGAGACCCGGGATCAAATCCCACGTCGGGCTCCCGGTGCATGGAGCCTGCTTCTCCCTCTGCCTGTGTCTCTGCCTCTCTCTCTCTCTCTCTGTGACTATCATAAATAAATAAAAATTTAAAAAAAAGGATACCTAATTATATTTCATTTATCTTTCTTAATTCCTTTTCTGTATATATTAAGCAATTTTCTTGAAGTATTAGTACAAGAATACACATATATAATTTCTAAATAAATTAATATTCTTATATTGAAGATCTGTGCTTGAAAATGTTTTCTTGAATGTGATATTTAAAAAAATTTGGAGGTTACTGGCACAAAGGAGATAGCCCTAAAATTTTTCTTAATGAGTTGGTGGCAATTAGAGGACTAGTCAGAGAGATGTTATTCTGATACTATTATGGGGACAACATTCTAATGTTCAGGCTAATAAGAAGACATATTATACATGTTGTTTTTGATTTCAGCGTATCACAGATTGAATAAACTATGAGATATTGCCCAAGCTCTCTCTTATTTTCTTTCCAACAGTTCCAGGAAATTGAGAATTATCCCCACATGCAAGAACTGTGTTTTCATCGGTTTCTTAATAGATCTTATTATCAAATCTTCTGGATCAATCCAAAATTTTATTGCTGTGGTTTAAGTAAGTAAGTCTTCCCACATCATCCTTTCCACGACGATTATGTATTTTAAATGGATTCTTGACCTGGGATCCATGGTCTTTCTGGAATTGCATCTAAAATGGTGTCTGTTGGCACCTTTTCCTGGGGGCAAAGTTCCTTAAATTCTTAAAAGTGCCCCTGTCACAAAACAGCTAAGAAACACCTAAATGTGTGATCTCTGTTATATCTTCTTTAGCTTAAATGTTATGAATTTCTTCAGCAAAGACCCTTACTTAAAGTTTTTGTTTTTGTTTAAGATTTTATTATTCATGAGAGACGCACAGGCGGAGACACGGGCAGAGGAAGAAGCAGGCTCCCTGAGGGGAGCCGGAGGCAGGACTCCATCCCAGGACCCCTGGATCATGACCTGAGCAAAGGCAGAAGCTCAACCACTGAGTCAGGCACCCACATGCTCCCCTACTTAACATTCTGCAGAGCAACCCAACTTCCTCTAGCCCATTTTCTTTAAAGACAACCCTTTTATGTACCCCAGGCTCACCCTCACTTTCAATGGTTCCCTGGCACTTTGCTGCTGCTTGCCTAGGAATCCCAGTATTTTCCTTAGCTTTTTCTCCCAGCTTCTATTCTCTACCATTGGAGCCCTGTGGCTCTCCTTTGAGCCATATTACTGGTTGACCCTTGAACAATGTGGGAGGTCAGGGACGCTAACCCTCCTGTACAGCTGAAATTGTGTATCACTTTTGACTCCAGAAAAATATAATTACTAATAGCCATTGTTGATTAGAAGCCTTGCCAGTGGGAGGCCTGGATGGCTCAGCAGTTGAGCGTCTGCCTTCAGCTCAGGCTGTGATCCCAGAGTCCTGGGATCTGGTCCCACATCCCACATCAGGCTCCTCGCAGGGAGCCTGCATCTCCCTCTGCCTATGTCTCTGTGTCTCTCGTGAATAAATAAAATCTTTTTTTTTAAATAAATAAAATCTTAAAAAAAAATAAAAAAGCTTTGCCAGTAACACAGTTGTTTATCACATACTTTGTATGTTATATGTATTATATATTGTATCTTTAAATGGAGTAAGTTAGAAAAAAGAAAATGTTATTGAGAAAATCATCAGGAAGGAAAAGTACATATGCAGCACTGTACTGTATTTATCAAAAAAAAAAAATCCAAGTGTAAGTGGACCCTTGCTGTTTAATGGTCAGCTGTACTTATGGACTCAAAACTGATTTTAGTATGTTAATAAGAATAGGAAAATAATGAAATGGAAGGAGAATGAATCTAACCTTTTGTGTAAGCCAGGTATTTTATGTTATCTCTGAAATCCTTGAAACCCCCCTATAAGGAAACATTATTGTCATTTTCTTGCTCTCTTCTTGACAAACAAGTAAAAGATACATTGCTATGAATTCAAGTGGAAACACAAGCAAATTTCATCAGAAATATTTATACCTATAGTTTATTCTTTCCATTTCAAAACATGTTCTCTAAGAAAAGGTAGAGTAGCAATCAGGTAAAGAAGTCATCACCCCTTACTATAAACTAAGCTTCTTGAAGGGATTTTGTGTTATATTCTTAGAAGTCAGTTTGAGGCTTGGTACATAGGAGACACATGATAAACAGTGCTTGAATGAATAATTTAATTGAGCACCTGCTGTGTCCCAGGCATAGTACCTTGTGTTGTGAGTCGTATTTTTCTCCTTTTAATAGTTTGAGAAAATTAAATCTCAAGGAGACATAATAACTTGTACAAGATCACAAGCTGTTTAAGTGACAAAACCATTAGGTAAAGACATGTTTTACTGATTGTCTAAAATCCTTGTTCTTCTGCTAACCACACCAATGGAATGCCTTCTTTCGATATTTTTTTAAACCCTGATATCAGAAATAGTTATTACGAACACTTTGATAAACATTTAATAACCAAATTTAAATCAGAAATTAGAAATTTTGTTTTCCCAAGTCCCCTTTCCTGGCGAAGTGTAACAATGTGGCTAACCTGTTGTGACAAGATAAAATTCACTTTAGAAACACATTGGAGGAATGAAAAAATATTCTAATGTAACTGCCAATTTTACTAATACATGCTTAACACCCATAACAGTATAAACTACCACATCTTTGCAAAAACCTTGAATGTGCTATTACAGACATTTTCACAAACACAATTTTTCTGTTAATAAATCTTCAGAAAAATATACATTATTATCATTATTAAACATTTCTATGACGTTCTTTTTTTAAAATTTTTTTTAATTTTTATTTATTTATGATAGTCACAGAGAGAGAAAGAGAGAGAGGCAGAGACATAGGCAGAGGGAGAAGCAGGCTCCATGCACCGGGAGCCCGATGTGGGATTCGATCCCGGGTCTCCAGGATCACACCCTGGGCCAAAGGCAGGCGCCAAACCGCTGCACCACCCAGGGATCCCTCTATGACGTTCTTGAAACAGTTTTTTCTATTTAACTATTAAAATTTCATAAAATTGACCTAACTAAATTATTTTTTTTGTTAATAACAAGCTCTTTCATGTTTATTTCTCTCATTAAATTTTTTTTTACTATTTAACTGTTAAAATTTCATAAAATTGACCTAACTAAATTATTTCTTTTTTCATTAATAACAGGCTCTTTCATGTTTATTTCTCTCATTAATTTCAAATTCTCCATAATTGGTATTTTAAAGGCACTGATTTTAACTAATTGTAAGTTTTCATTTTTACAATTAAAAAATATGAATTGCTTTTTGAATTTTCTTACAGTGAATGTATTTATGTAGCTTAGTGTACATATTATCCATACTGCACCCACATATTATCTTTTCAAGTCACTATCTTAATGTTTTTAGAATATATAACTATACATAATGCTAAACAGTATCAATTTTATAATTCTCATAAATTTTTACAAAAGTTTAGTATTTTTTTTAAAGATTTTATTTATTTATTCATGAGAGACACACAGAGAGAGGCAGAGACATAGACAGAGCGAGAAGCAGGCTCCTCACAGGGAGACCGATGTGGGACTTGATCCCTAGACCCAGGATCATGCCCTCGGCCAAAGACAGATGCTCAACCACTGAATCCCCCAGGCATCCCAAAAGTTTACTATTGAAAAATAATTTTATTATTATTTGTAAACTACAAACACTGAGAGTAGGAGCAAAAGGTTTCATTTCAGTCATAATATTTTATCTTAATGGTACACGTCATCATGGAAGCATACTAATAAGTTGCAGAAAAAATATAGGAAATATTTTATCTTCTAAGCTGAAATCTTCTGTAATATTTAAATAAATTCTTTGGGGGAATTAGCTTATTAAATTTTTTTACATTATTAACCTACTATTAGAATGTTATAGATAATATATATAGACGTATGTGTTTAAGCCATACCTTGTCTTTAAATTATGCAAAATCAGCATCATATTTCTGAGCTCAAGGAAGAGGATTTAATCGCAACAGACACAAGGAGGCCCTTGTCACATCATATCAACTCATCATGAAATAACTTATATTAATATAAATGTTGCTAGTTTAACATTATCGTCTATGGACTTACCTGGTATTCTGACCTCTTGACTAACAAAAACCCTTCAAAGTACAAAGGTAGAGCAGTAATCTTTAACCTTTCTTGGAAGATCCTGCGGGGGGCTGGTTTCGGGGGCTTCTTAGCCATCATACCCTCTTGGTGTGTGGTTTGATTTCAACTATATCCAGTCTCAAACAAAATGAGATCTCCTTTGTGTGAGAGGAAAAAAGCAACTGTTCAAAGAGGAAGTCCCAACTCGATATTTAACCACCAACAGTACACACACACACACACTTTTTTTTTTCCTTTGCTTTTTGTGAAGTGAGAAAGAACAGGCATAGACCAACTTTGAAAGGGCAGTTTCTGTGTCACTTTAGAATTACTTAGGATTACTGTCGCAAAATAAACAGAAGATTAACATCACCAGGGGATGAAAAGAACCAATGTGGTGATTATGGACTTTGGAGGAGTCATCAAGGTCACATTTGTTTTCTTCCACCTTTTCTTTTTTATTGATTGCTTTCCATTTTTATCCCCAGGAGACATAGCTTTAATTAACTCAACTTAGTTAAAAATTACTTCACAAAATAATTTTATTAGTACTATTTCTGTTGTAAACCTTTTAGGACTGAGCTTTGCATATATATATATATATATATATATATATATATATATATATATTTTTTTTTTTTTTTTAATGGAGTTCCTTATCC
Organism: Nyctereutes procyonoides; assembly: GCF_905146905.1. NCBI lineage: Eukaryota > Metazoa > Chordata > Mammalia > Carnivora > Canidae > Nyctereutes > Nyctereutes procyonoides. Next base: position 2,974,181 of record NW_026575023.1, on the reverse strand, counting down.
CATGACCATTTTGATGGTCCACCAAATACAAACCACTGTTATGGGAATATGGGACTTTTTCCTTTTTTTGTCAATAAGAATTTTGAATCTGTGAATTACCAGTAGATATTTAGCAAAATATGTCTGGCACAGGAAGAATATTTCAAACTTTATTTTGTCCTTTTATGCTTTCTGAGTTGTGTATCACTGATGCTATGATGCATAGATGGGGTCTCTACAGTTACCTAGTGAGATTTAAAGACCTACACTGGGGCCAAAATGCATTCAATAGTTGCATGTGGAAAAGGGTCTGTGAGAGACTGGATTTGGCCCAGCACTGTGCAAGGGATGATGGGAGAAGGGAACACTGGAAGGAATACGAGTATGTTTTGCAGAGATCCTGATAAGTTCCACGATTTCTTATTTCACCCTCTGTATTTCAGGTTTACTCTAGATTTAGTATAGCCCAGGCCTGAGCATTCTCCCCAGTTAGACCAGCTGATTCTTAGAAATCAAAATAAGGCAGGAATCTCCAGTCTGTTCCTCCTTTCCTTATGGTGACATCACATGGTTTTCCCAGCCAGTATGGGTTCCACTGGATATGCATCTGTAGATATGTGCAGCCAAATTGTCTATAGCATGAGGTACAACAGTATAGATGGCTTATCTGTAAACTAGAGCAGAATGTTTAATACATCATCAAAATGAAAATGTTTGAAGCAGAAATTGGGAGTTGAAGATTCAAAATTATTCCCTTGCTTTTGTATTAAGTCAAAGCCTGCTTCCTATTATTACTCAAACCATCCAATGATAAAATACAAGTTCAGCTTTTTTTTTTTTTTTGAGACAAAACAGTAGTACCCTTTAGTCTCAATGTAATAGGAAGATGAACTGAATGACAAGGGAAAACCTCCTGATTTGATGAATGACCTAATCCACCTTCTTGGCAGCTGGTAGCTGGTATAACCAGGGAGGAACTGAAAGGAATGATGGGAACTGAGAAAGGAAAGAAGAAGGGGAGGGAGATGAGATGTATATTGCAAGGCACCAGTAGGTGGAATATGAGAAAAATAGTCATTGGCTTTATGGCCAGAGAGTTTCATGGGAGAAAAGAATCCCTCTAGAAAAATGTAAACATAGCAGTATTTCTGAGACATAATCACCTAATTATGTCTCTCTTTTTTTTTTAAGATTTTATTTATTTATATATGAGAGACGAGAGAGAGAGAGAGAGAGAGAGAGAGAGAGAGAGAGAGAGAGACAGGCAGAGCGAGAAGCAGGCTCCAGGCTCCATGCAGAGAGCCCGACATGGGACTAGATCCCGGGTCTCCAGGATCACACCTTGGGCTGAAGGCGGCCCTAAACCGCTGAGCCACCTGGGCTGCCCATGTCTCTCTTTTTAAAAAAACAAGAAAATTAAAGAAAAACTAGTTTATCAGCCTCTCTAGTTTGCTTATTTGCAACTCACATTGTTAATAGACTAATGTTCAAATTATGTCTTCCTAAAAAAACCCTAAGATGCAAAAATCCTGCTGAATTATTAGCCAGTTAGACCTGTCCAGTTCCCAACATCATAGTACAACTGTATCATTACAATGGAAATCTTAGGTGGTGAATAGTGAATTTGTAGAGAAGGAATCATAGTAGAAATCAAATCAAATCTCAATTTGAGTGTTGAGAGAAAAGCCAATTTTGCTACCAACTGGTTCTGAGACCTTGAACAAACCATTTAACTTATCTGGGCTCACAGCTTCTTCTTCTCTCCAGCTGCAATAGGTTTCTCAATTGTCTACTTTTCACATTTTTTTCTTCTCTGATTCATTTAAAATGCAGTCTAATCAAGTCACTCCCCTGCTCAAAACACTTTGATGGATTCTCACTGCTTTTGAGATTCATTCTTTCATTTTTATCTTTTAGCACTAAATATAGAGCACCAAACAAGCTGCTCTAGTAACTTCAGTTGTTCCCAACTGTCTCAATACCTCATGGTCTTTCCCATTTCCTCATACTTTTCCAATCACTGTACATCTTGTTTGGATGCCTTTCTTTCTTCTTGTTAAAAATGACAACTTCCTACTCATCCTTCAAGACTTCCATTGAATATATCCTTGTCTATGAAAATTTCCTGATTTCCTGAAGACTTTCCCATCTCTAAGGAGAAAGTTTATTGCTCTCATCCTACATTCCATAGCATCTTGCGGATTTTCTATTTCAATATTTGTTCTGTTGTATTTTAGCTATTGGTATACGTTCTGTATCAACAGGAAACTGAGTTTTCCAAATACAGGGATTGTGCTGAAGTTGAAGTTGATAAGAAGTAGATTGCAGTAACCATTTGTTAAATGAATAGCTTCAAGCTAGAAAATATAATTCTAATTTTGGAGTTCTTAGCCTTCATTGTGACAGAAGCTTTTTTTTTCTGATATGCATGACCATTGGTTGACATAGGATTCTCTCATTGCCATGTAGAACAATCATGTTACTTATCAAACTATTGGATGTTCACTAAGTCCAATTATTATTACAGCCATCATCAGTATCTGTGTCACAGGAGTTTGTTATACATCGGATACATGGCTAATAAAATCCAACAACTTTGAATGGAGTATAAGATTAACTCATATAACTCCATTAACTCATATAAAACCAAAAACCAAGTGTTCTTTTGAGTCATTTATGTTATAATGCAATTCAACATGCATGCATGCACGTTTTTACATCAGTTAAGGCTCTCTAAAGTACTTTACTTATTCCAATTGATTCAATCAGTAAATCTGTACAGGAGCCTCCAACTCCTCTCCTATATTTCCAAATTACTGACCTCTGTTTCACTTAAGGTTTATTGATGCTCTATTGCCATTTTCATCAAAATTCATTGCAGTAAATTTTGAAGATGTTTGAATTGAAAACATTTATGTTCACAATCCATAACTGACGAATACAGCTTTAATTTTAATGACTATGTGGAATACTTTGTGCCATGGCGAGTCATTATTACTCAAAAAGATATTTCTACTAGGCCTTGTGGGACCAAAAAAAAAAAAAAAAAGGTGAAGAATCACTGTTGCAGATGTGATATTAGTAGGTCTGTCAGAGTGGTTTAATTTGCTAACACAATGTTTAGTACAAACAGTTGTGTTGAGGATGCAACTTTTCTAGTTATATGTCCTCACTATTTTGTAGTGTAGGGCATTATTTACTGAGAAATATTTCTTGGATGGCACATAGATATAGGACACATACTGGTTTCTAAATGACAGAAGTCGGGATCCCTCGGTGGCGCAGCGGTTTAGCGCCTGCCTTTAGCCCAGGGCGCGATCCTGGAGACCCGGGATCGAATCCCATGTTGGGCTCCCGGTGCATGGGGCCTGCTTCTCCCTCTGCCTGTGTCTCTGCCTCTCTCTCTCTGTGTGACTATCATAAATAAATAATAAAAAAAAATGACAGAAGTCATAGCATAATGGTAGCTTTTTTTTTTTTGAATTTATTTATGATAGAGAGAGAGAGAGAGAGAGAGAGAGGCAGAGACACAGGCAGAGGGAGAAGCAGGCCCCATGCACCGGGAGCCCAACGTGGGATTCGATCCCGGGTCTCCAGGATCGCGCCCTGGGCCAAAGGCAGGCGCCAAACCACTGCGCCACCCAGGGATCCCCATAATGGTAGCTTTAATAGAAACTCAAAATTTTAGGTAAGATGATGGTTTGGAGGGTAGAGCAATAATGACTTTGGTTTTAACCATGTCAAGCTCAATATATCGAAAGCTTAGGTCTACATTTTTCTTCCCTTTCCCTTCATTTAAAATCCGCTACCATTGTCTTATGGGATAAAGTAGATTGGTGCTCAATATGCATTCCAGCTCCTTCCAGTGTGCCATTCTTTACTGCAGAGGCTGAAGAGCTAAACACTACACATCCAGACATTTCTACAGCTGGAGTTGGGATGCATTCAATATTAGCAAGGAAGAATGGAGTCAGAATTTATTCTTAATTTGGCTTTTTTTTCTAGAGGGAAGCGTGATCAGTAGACAACTAATCTTTCTGTGGCAATACTACCTAAAGTCCCAGGATTCGATCAGTAGTTTCATGGTGGTGATAGTCAAAGCATGGAACATCAGTTTTCTGATACCTGTTATGTCAGGTATGGTGTGTTCCTGGAACCGGAAGCAATAAGGAGGCTTCCTGGTCACAGAGACTTCTTATTTGTTGCGGCTTCCTAGACGTGGCAGTTTTGCAACAGCAATCACTTCCTGATTGTGCAGTGTCAGTGTGGTTCTGGAGACTCCAGCATCAGCATTAGCTTCTCAAGTTTTCTTTTTAAAGATTTTATTTATTTATTAGACACACACACACACACACACACACACACACACACACACACACACACACAGGCAGAGACACACACAGGCAGAGGGAGAAGCAGGCTCCATGCAGGGAGCCCGACGTGGGACTCACCCAGGGTCTCCAGGATCACGCTCTGGGCTGAAGACAGCACTAAACCGCTGAGCCACACAGGCTGCCCTCAAGTTTTCAATTTGCTTCCTGAGTGTACATGCAACAGCTGGCTCTTGGTTTGGTTCTGCAGTGTGTCTTGGGGAATCATTCCTGAAAGCCCTAAGTACATTATTTCTCCACCCCTCCCAACAATTCTGTAAACTAATAAATGCCTATTGGTAGATTTTTTTTTTCCTAAATAAGCTATTGAGTTCTATTCTATAGAACTGACCACTGATCTATATAGTTTTGCCTGCAAGACTGTAGCCTGCAAGCTACAGTTTGGACATTTTATTGTTTATGAATCTCTTATGTTTCTTATGAAACTCAGGCACTTGAGTTGACAAACATATCCCATGTTCTATAAAGATTTAAATTAATTTATTTTTTCCTAAAAATGAAAAACTCACTTATATAAGTTTTAGAAAAAAAAGTCTTTAGGCATAAGAAAAAAATGAAAATCACATGTTATTCCACCATACAGCATTAGCACGGTTTAGATGGGTACCATCACATTTTTGGCACTTTTTCTCTATTTGTGTATTTTATATAATTAGATTAGTACATGCTGTTTGATAAAACTGCATTTTTCATATAAATATATCTATACCGTTTTTCATATGATATATGAACATTCATTATTTAAGTTTTTGCCTAGTACTGCTGGGATAATGTGTTTGCAAGATTAAAATTATAGTGCAAAAAATAAAAATAAAATTATAGTGCAGAAAGTATATTATTAAGCTTTTGAGAATGTAATTGTGCTTTTTAAATTTTTTTATTTTTTAATTAGTTAACTTTTTAAAAGATTTTTATTTATTCATGAGACACACACACACATAGAGAGAGAGAGAGAGAGAGAGAGGGAGAGAGAGAGACGTAGGCAGAGGGAGAAGCAGGCTCCCTGTGGGGAGCCCAATGCAGGACTTGATCCCAGGGCCCTGGGATCACAACCTGACTGAAGGCAGATGCTCAACCACTAAGCCACCCAGGTGCCCTGTTTATCTCTTTTTTTAAGAAAATGATTGACACATTACCATTAGTTTCAGGTGTACAACATCATGAATCTAAATGTGTTTTAAATGACAAAAGCTCCTTTTTTAAGAATTTTATGCTGACTAGAAGTAAACTATAGACTACAAAATGGAGATCCAGAGACTAGTGTACTTGTTGTTCCTCTATTTACTTATTTAAACTATTTTTTGTCAGGGTAGCCCCAGTGGCCCAGCGGTTTAGCGCCTCCTGGAGACCCCGGATCTAGTCCCACGTCAGGCTCCCTGCCCCCCTCTCTCTCATGAATGAATAAATAAAATCTTAAAAAAAAAAACAACCTATTTTTTTGTCAGTAAAACTCTACCCCCAAGATAGGGTACAAACTCACAACTGGAGATCTTTGTTAAGAGCAACAATGTATATACAATAGAATTCAATTGCAACTCAGAATAAAACACTTGGCACAGAGTAACTATTAAGCCATTTGCACAGCACTCTAAAATTAAGAACTCATGGGGACATTTAACCCACAAAAACTAAAATTGTTTTTTGTGAACGTTGCTGCCATCTACCTGCATATTGCAAGCACACTTTACTAATGTGGCAATTAGAGTCTTAGTAGAGTCTTTCTGAGGATAACTTTGTCAGAAAAGGCTACTTAAGGTGAATATACTTAACACATGCAATAACATTTGACAATAAAGACTTTTAAAAATTGAAATGTTATATTAAAAATACACTTCAATAAATAAATACGTTTATTTCACCTTAGCAAATTTTAAAAGTTATAATTGCAACGTCTATAATTTTTACAAATTGATTTTTGGAGTGTAATTTTTTTCTGACAAAATTTTCTTAATTAGCTAACTTGTACTTTTGACTTTTGTGGAATAATTTTTATGCAAAAATTCTGAGAACATCTGCAATTTTATTAATGCCACTTTGCCCTATCACTTTACTATGAAAAGTTTGCAGTTTTATGTAGTCACACAAATGTGTGTATCATACAGCAGTTTGTCTTTGATGTCTGGCTTCTTTTACGTAGTGTAATGCTTTTGAGATTCATTCGAGTTGTCGCATGTATCAGCAACTTGTTTTTATTGCTGAGGAATATTCTGCTATATAGATGTACTCTAATTTGTTTATTTACCAGTTGATGGGCATATTACCAGTTTGGGTTTACTATGAGTAAAGCAAATTTTAAGTTTTAATAGCAATTGTGTTAGGATTTCTAGAACAAATTAATTTTTAGAGTGCCATTTTTACGGTCTAAGATATTCTTTAAAATAGTTTTAATAATTACTAATTTAAAATTATCTACATAAAATCCTAAGTACCTAAAAGTTTCTACTGCCTTTCAAGTTTCTGGATACTTTATTTCCCATCTACACAACTAATATACATACTTCCATAGACACACACACACACACACACACACACACACACACACTCCTTACTTAGCTTACGTAGTTGTGATGAAAAACTTCAAGATTTAGTCAGTTGCCATAGAGGTTCTGAAGGAGTGATCTGGAAGTATTTTGGGGAGGCAGGGAGCCTATAATGACAAAGCTGGGTTTTATAAATATTAGTCATTCAACTAGCAACCTTATTTTTTGGATGCTAAAAACATGGTGAAGCTATTAGATAGTGGGACAAATGCAGAGAGAGCTACAAAGTTTGTTTAGGAATGGTGGAGTCTCCATAACTTTGGTTTTCATAAAGGTGCTGCTCCATTTTCTCTGTAGGACAGACCAGTTCATCACCAACACCCTTTGTGCACTGCATTTTACACTGTATCATGTTTCTCAAAATACCTCTGAGAGTTACTGTTTCCAGTGGAAACAGGGAGCATCATTTTACAGGTGGAACTTTTCTATCTGTGATTATTATTTAGCAAATAATTTTGCTAATTATTTAGCAAAAATTGCTAAAATTTCTCACTCAGAGATAAAAAGAGTAGAGTGATTAAGTGCTCAGTTCTAGAGTCAGAATACCAGCGTTCATCCCCAGTTGTGTCCTGGAATCGTATTTCAATTTGGAGCAGGTTACTTAAGCACTGTCCCGGCTCTGCCTGTAAAATGGGGATATTAGTTGTCTTCTCGTAATAGGAATGTCCTAAGAAATGTTACTGCATGGAGAGCATTAAAAAAAAAAAAAAAGAAAAAAAAAGAAAAGAAAAAAATATTGGCATATAATGTGAACTGAATACATGAAAGTTTTTATTATAATCTATTCCAAATATGACAACACCAAAATTATATTCTGTAGTCTGACTGGCAAAACTTCTGCTAGATCAAATAAAAAACTCCATAATGACACCAGGCATTATTCATTGAATTCTTTTTTTTTTTTTTTTAAAGGGAGACAGAACATGAAGACTCCTTTTTTTTAAATTTTTATTTATTTATGATAGTCACACAGAGAGAGAGGGAGAGAGATGCAGAGACACAGGCAGAGGGAGAAGCAGGCTCCATGCACCGGGAGCCCGACGTGGGACTCGATCCCGGGTCTCCAGGATCGCGCCCTGGGCCAAAGGCAGGCGCCAAACCGCTGCGCCACCCAGGGATCCCTGAATTCTTTTTTTTTATTATTCATTGAATTCTTACTATATTCCAGGCATTTCATCTGGATATTAAAAGGAATTAATCCAGTATTTCTCTCTCTCTCTCTCACACACACACACATAGGGGACTTGAGAGAGTTTAACTTGTCCACAATGGCAGAATCAGTGGAGTAGATTGGAACCCAGTCTGATCTCAGAGTTAACATATAACCTCTCTCCCCTACCAAAAATAAATAAAAACCCTTAAAAAAAAAAAACTTAGCAGGTGAGATAACATTTGTCAAATCATCACAAGTCGAAAAACTCTATTAGCTCAACTCTCGATTGAGTTAATAAGTAGTTTGTCTAAAATTCCCACGCGAGTTTTTATTAAGTCCCCAAAACAGAACACAAGTTTTATAGAATCATGGAACAGCCAAGTCTTCGGAGCATCCTATGTCACTAAGGAGACACTTAGAACGGCGCCACAAGTGCCCTAGATGACGTAACAGATGGCGGAGTGGATGCCAAGTGTCTTAATTAGGGCTGATTTCCAGGCATTATACCTAAATGACATAGTATTCACCCAGGTCGCTTTTTGCCAATGCTTCGTGAGAAAATATTACCCACTTATTTGGGGGGGAAAAAAAACACATCGTCGTCATCATTATATTATTATTACTTTTCAAAAAAGGCCTCACGTAAAGCGCGCTGCACGCAGGGCGCCCGGGGAGGGCCTCGATCCCGCGCCCAGGACCCGCCCCGCGCCGCAGGCCGACGCCCAGCCCCTGAGCCACCCAGGCGCTGGCGGGGGCCGGCGCGTCTGCGCAGGGAAGTACTTTACTCATCTCTCTGTGAGCAGCTCTTCTCCTCGCAGGTATTATTCTCACTCCGAACCAGAGCCCTCCCCGGGCTTCTCGGCGGGCTCAAGGGCAAACAAAGGCTGCTGTGGAGACCGTCCTGCCCAGGAAAACCGCAGCTTCCCGCTCCGCCGGCCCCGGCGCCGACTCCGTGGGCCTGCGAGGGGCGGGGCTGCAGGGACGACCGGCGACGGGCGGGCCCTCAACGGCTGCGCCGCGGGCGGTGCGGCCCGTCTGCGCATGTGCAGACCGTTTCAAACTGCGGAGGCTGCTGGGTACCGCGCTCCTGAAGGGCCGAGCCAATGGCTGAGGCGTGTCGGTAGCGCGCTTGCCTGTCGCGGTTCCCTCGGTCTTGCCACCTCCCACCTTACGGCCGCTCCTGGGGCGCGGTCCCGCCGCTCTCGCTGTGACCGGTCAGCGCCCGGCTTCTTGGGAGTCCCGGCCCGCGGGGACGCCCGCCCCACCCCGGGGCCGAGGGGGAACATGGCTGCCGCGTCGGGTCTGGTAAGTGCAGGCCCCTGCTTCTGGCGAACGGGAACTGGGTCGCTCCGGGCGGGGGACCCCCAGACGTCGAGCAGCTAGCTGCTGTGGCTCCTTGGAGTTAATTTCCTTGTATGTGTTTCCTCAAAATGTCTTTTTTTTTTTTTTAATTTTATTATTCATGAGAGAGGCAGAGACACAGGCTGAGGGAGAAGCAGGCGCCACGCAGGAAGCCCGACGCGGGACTCGATCCCGGGTCTCCAGGATCACACCCTGGGCCTGAGGCAGGCGCTCAACCGCTGTGCCACCACCTGGACTGCCCTAAAAATATCTTTTAATTTTGGTTGTGATGGCATCTTTCTCTTCAGAGAATTTTGTGGTTCCCCCCACCCCACCCCGTTTTTTGTTTTTGTTTTTGTTTTTTGTTTTTGGCTTAACTCTACTTCTTAGCCCTCCAGATAATTTTCTGTCCATACAAGTATTGGGATACCTCAAAAGTCTGGACTTCCTGGTCTGCAGGAGCAGATTATTTGTGAGTTATGTCACTGATACAGTTTTCCAAAAGGCAACTCTTGAAGAGGTGCTTAAGGTGGGAGTGAACTAGAGGGGCACCCGGTTTTTGTTGGTTTCCGCACTCCGTTTGGTATTCACTATTCTGTATCTATCACACTTTGCCTGTGGTTACTATGTATTTTACAACCCATAGCAGCCCCTGTCCTAGTGTATTTTCTCCTTTGTCTCTCCTTTTAAGAAAATCTTCGTCCGTGATCCCCCCCATTTATGTAAAGTTGTATGCTTGTATGCATGAAGATGCATGAAAGGATCCTGTAGAGGGTACTTTTTACTGTGAGCACATGAACATTGTTTACATTAGGTGGAGTTTTAATTTTTTTTTTAATTTTTATTTATTTATGATAGTCACACAGAGAGAGAGAGAGAGAGAGAGGCAGAGACACAGGCAGAGGGAGAAGCAGGCTCCATGCACCGGGAGCCCGACGTGGGATTCGATCCCGGGTCTCCAGGATCGCGCCCTGGGTCTAAGGCAGGCGCCAAACCACTGCGCCACCCAGGGATCCCTAGGTGGAGTTTTAAAGAATAAAGCCATTTTTATTGGAGGAAGAGGAGGGGAATACAATTTACCAAATGCCCACGGTTCCTATTTTTTTTTTTTTTTTTAAGTTTTATTTTTTTTTAGAGCAGTCTTAGGTTCTTAGTAAAACTAAGAGGAAGGTAACAGAGATTTTCCAGACCCACTCACCTGGACACATGCATAGCCTATTCTCAGTATCCCCCACTAAAGTGGTACATTTATTACAATTGATGAAACTACATTGACAAATCATTATTGCCCAAAGTCCGTCTTGGTGTTGTACGTTTTGTGGGTTTGGACAAAAATTTAATGATTTGTGTATATCATTATGGTATCAGATAGTGTTTTCACTGCCCTGTATATCCTTTGTGTTCTACCTACTTTCCCTCCCGGCACAGCTCTGGTAACCACTGATCTTTTTACCAACTTGATAATTTTGCTTTTTCCGGAATGTCATATAGTTGGAATCGACTTCTTTCATTATACATTTAAGGTTCCTTTATGTCTTTTCATGGCTTGGTAGTTCATTTTTTTTTTTTTAAGATTTTATTTATTCATGAGAGACACGGGGAGAGAGAGAGAGAGAGAAAGAAAGCGAGCGAGCGCGCAGAGACACAGGCAGAAGGAGAAGCAGGTCTATGCAGGGAGCGTGACGTGGGATTTGATCCCTGGTCTCCAGGATCACACCCTGGGCTGAAAACGGCGCTAAACTGCTGAGCCACCTGGGCTGCCCAGTTCATTTTTTAGTGATGAATAATATTCCATTGTCTCGATGTGCCATGCTTTATCCATTCACCTAGTGAAGGACATCTGGTTGCTTTTAAGTTCTGGCATTTATAAGTAAGGCTGCAGTAAACATCCGTGTGCAGATTGTTGTATAGACAACTGTTGTGTGGACAACTCATCTGGGTAAATACCAAGCAGTTATTTCTAAGTATTTCTAAGACGATTTCTAAGTCATGGTAAGAGTCTGTTTAGTTTTGTAAAAAGTACCAAACTATCTTCCAAAGTGGCTGTACTATTTTGCATTCAAAAATAAGTAAGTTTCTGTTGTGCCATATCCTTTCCAGCATTTGGAGTTGTCAGTGTTCCAGATTTTGGGCATTCTAATAGGTATTAGGTATTAGTGGTATCTCATTGTTTTATTTTGCTTTTGCCTGATGACATGATGTGGAGCATCTTTTCTCCACATCTGTACATCTTCTTACATGTGGCATAAGGTCTTTGGCTCATTTGTTTTTTTTAATTTGGGTTGTTTGTTTTCTTATTGTTGAGTTTTAAACATCCTTCCTATATTTTGGATAATAGTCCTTATCAGATGTGTCTTTTGCAAGTGTTTTATTTATTTATTTATTTACTTATTTATTTATTTATTTATTTATGATAGTCAGAGAGAGAGAGAGAGAGAGAGAGAGAGAGAGAGGCAGAGACACAGGCAGAGGGAGAAGCAGACTCCATGCACCGGGAGCCTGATGTGGGATTCGATCCCGGATCTCCAGGATCGCGCCCTGGGCCAAAGGCAGGCGCCAAACCGCTGTGCCACCCAGGGATCTCTGCAAGTGTTTTCTTCCAGCCTGTTGCTTGTCCTTTCATTCTCCTTTTTTTTTTTTTTTTTTTTTTAAATTTTTATTTATTTACGATAGTCACAGAGAGAGAGAGAGAGAGAGGCAGAGACACAGGCAGAGGGAGAAGCAGGCTCCATGCACCGGGAGCCCGATGTGGGATTCGATCCCCGGTCTCCAGGATCGTGCCCTGGGCCAAAGGCAGGCGCTAAACCGCTGCGCCACCCAGGGTTCTCCTCATTCTCCTTTTTAATTTTTTTTAAACTATGATCAGTGTTTTATTTGGATCAATGTTGGCATGGATTTAAAATCTACCATTAATAGTAATAGCATCAATGATATTGTTAATAAACTTATTTTTTCAGTGTGATCTTTGCCTTTTATGAATTTCTTCTTTCTTGGAGATGTTGCTTTTCAGAATTTGAGAAGCTTAGACTGTTTGAAATTAGTCTCAGTTCTCATACTGACTGCATTTCTTGTTCTTCATGCCTCTAGTCAACCTTCTATAATCATTATCCTTGTATATCTCACCTTCAAGGAAAGACATTTTTATCTCCTAAGTTTTCGATCTTACTAATTTGGCATATCAAAAACATATCAAAAAAAGGTGTTTGGTGTATAGTGCACTAGGCAAGGCGCTGGGAATATAAACTAGCTTAATACAAAATCTCTGCTCTCAGGTTTAAAAAAATCTAATAATAGAGGTCTTCATCTTTTTTTTCTTTTTAAGATTTTTTTTTTAATTTATTTATTCATAGAGACAGAGACAGAGAGAGAGGCAGAGGCACAGGCAGAGGGAGAAGCAGGCACCATACAGAGAGCCCGACGTGGGACTCCATCGGGAGTCACCAGGATCACGCCCTGGGCTGCAGGCGGCGCCAAACCGCTGCGCCATCGGGGCTGCCCCTAGAGGTCTTCATCTTGTTGAATAATTCAATCCAAAAGCCTTTAGGAGGGGTCAAGCAAGCTTGGTAGGGGGTCCCTACTAAAGATGGGAAGCTACAGTGGCCTGAGCTGAGTGTCTGAGCCTGAGTGGAGTCTGGAGGGTGGCTCAGCTCAGGGTGTTAGAGTGTGAGGGGGTTAAAAGAGTGTTTATGTGCAGTGGAGTCATTTATATTACACTGGGCCAACTAAAAGTGAGGCTCAGTAAATATTTGGTATTGGTAGTACATTTTAAAGTGTGCTGCTCATCCCATTACTACCCAATTTTCAACTAGAATTGATTTTACTATTAAAAGATAGGATCCTAAGTATCTCAGATATGTTCTTGACTTCCCAAATCAGCGTGTCTATATAGGTGTTTTATCATTTCTGTTGTTCCCAGTGATGGGGTTGTTTCCTTGTTGGAGTTAATGATTTTCTTTCTGGAAGCATTCTAGGATTTTTTTTTATTCTCAATTTTTCAGAAATTTCACTATTATGTCCTAGGTATGGATCCTGGTAAATTTATCATGCTATCTATTCATGCCCTATAGATTTAGGAAATTTGTGTATTTTCTCATAGTATGTCTCTTTTTTCTTTGTTCATTCCGGAATAACAATTGGTCAGAAGTTGGACCTTCTGATTTTTGCATCTTCTTTGTTTTATTCTTTTTTCCATTTTCCACTTCCTCTTCATTTTTTGTCCTGTTTTTTTTCCTCTCCCAGAGATATCCTTAGCTTTTTCATAATTATTGCTTTTTAAAATTTTAAGCCATCGTGTTTTTAATTATTAAGAGTTTTTCTTGGTCTCTATTTAGTGTTTATAGTATACCACTTTTGTTTTATGAGTTCAGTATTTCAAACTCTCTTGAAGGTATTAATTAGAGGTTTTTTTGTTTTTTGTTTTTTTTTTTAGTAGTGGATATGAGGTGATCCAAATTCCTTTTTATAGTAATATAATGGGCATTTGGCAAAACTTGCTGAATGAATATATTTTCACCAGTTTGATGATTCACTTTTCTTTTAGGATCATCTCAAAAATGACTATAGAAGAAGATTTTGCCGACCTTCCAGGTGAGTTATATATTTAAACTTTTTTTTTTTTTTTTTAAGATTTTATTTAGTTCTTCATGAGAGACACAGAGAAAGATAGAGGCAGAGACACAGGCAGAGGGAGAAGCAGGCTCCATGCAAGGAGCCAGATGTGGGACTCGATCCCTGATCTGGGATCATGACCTGAGCGGAAGGCAGATGTTCAACTGCTGAGCCACCCAGGCGTCTGTATATTTAAGTTTTTAAGGTCATTTTTATTTCCATTTTCAGAAAGTAATTTTTAAATGAAGAAGGGAAAAATTACTTCTGTCTAGCATAATGATTTCTGTGCCCACTGATTAAGTATAGTCTACTTAGTGATTTTTTATTAACAGAAATGTTAATGCAGGCAGTGTATTGACCCCAGTGGCAGTGAGAAGACAGAAATTTACCTGGTAAATTATGGATCAGGAAGAAGCAGTCTTAATTCTGACTAAATGACAACCATGGGGAAAGCACTCTATAAAGTGGACGTGAATGGTAGTATTACAAAGATGCAGCTTATTTGGTAGGGCTAAAAGAAAACGTGGGTGTACGTTATAAAAGGGCAATAGAAAATCTTTGTGGTGTGGAACTGTACAGATCTTGACTGATGGTGATATCTGGACCTACAGATATGATCAGTTGCACAGTACTAAGTATGAACATAAACACAATGAATACAGTTGACCCTTGAACAACTCAGGGGTTAGGATTGCTGACCCCTACACAGTTGAAAATTCTTGTATAATTTTTGACTCCCCTAAAACTTCTAACAGCCTACTGTTGCCTGGAATCCTTACCAATAACATAAATAGTCATCACATACTTTGTATGCTGTATATTATATACTGTATTCTACAATAAAATAGGCTAGGAAATAGAAAATGTTATTAAGAAAATCATAAGGAAGAGAAAATACATTTACAGTACTGCACTCTATTGATGCTGCAAGTTTATGTTGTCTGTTTACAAGAGGAATCATCTATCATGTGCATATTAATGCATATGCATATCATTATGTGCATAGAGTCTTACAAGGTACAAAATACTGTAGATGTTATATATGTTATTAGCAGTAGACATCAAATATGAAAAAATGTGGAAAAGAAATTCTTATTTATAGTAGGTATAGTAGTGTAGGTAGTGATAAAAAAGCAGCAGTATGATTGCTTTATGGTAGTGTGGTATAATTGATACGATTGTTTCATGGTAACCTAGTCTATACACTAATGAATGAATTGTTACGAAATTTTTATGGCATACAGTATTATAGTATGGAGTATGATATGGAGTTGGAAACATTCTTAACACTTTTATAAAACCACTTACCTGTAATGAGAGATATATTGTATGGTAATATAATTCTTTGAAAGGAAAGTTGCAAGTCAGTACGATAACATGATTAATTTTATATTAAATATCATTCACCTTATGCCTACGTAAGGATAGGCTACCCACTTCCATGCAGTTTTGTGCATGATGTTCTACACAACAAATACTTAGACCATGATGATGACAATTACATAAAATGCTTCATACATTTCTTGCTATATAGTTACAAGATGTCACATGAAGACACATATACAGTTTATTTTAATTATATGGCATGCTGATTATTTACTATTCATTAAGTGGAAGTGGATCATCATAAAGATCTTCATCCTCATCTTCTTCATATTGAGTAGGCTGAGGAGAAGGAGAAAGAGTTGAGATGATCTTCTTGTTTCAGGTGTGGCCGAAGCAGAAGAGGTGGACGAGGTAAAAGGGGAGGCAGGAGAGGCCGGCATACTTGGTATAACTTTATGCAAATACATCGTAATTTCTATCTGACTTTTGCTTTTTAATTTCTCTAAAATTGGTTTTATATGGTACCAGTCCTGCTGTTTACCTTGAGTGTCTGTATTCCTGTATCATAGAAGATCTATGTCATAAAAGAAGTCAAAAGCAGTTTTGAATAATTGGAACCGTCTATCAGATTGTCTAATGTCAATTTGTTTTGTGGCAGTGCTTCTACATCTTCTGCTACACCTTTTGGTACTGGTTTAGAAGTGCTGATATCCATAAAGTCATCTTCTTTTGATTCCTCTGGTGTAATATCTATTAGCTCTTGAATTTCTCCAAGATCCTTATCTTAAAACCCTTCACCTCCCACCTTTTTCTTTTTTCTTTTCTTTTCTTTTCTTTTCTTTTCTTTTCTTTTCTTTTCTTTTCTTTTCTTTTCTTTTCATTTCATTTCATTTTATTTATTTATGATAGTCACAGAGAGAGAAAGAGAGAGAGGCAGAGACACAGGCAGAGGGAGAAGCAGGCTCCATGCACCGGGAGCCCGATGTGGGATTCCATCCCGGGTCTCCAGGATCACGCCCTGGGCCAAAGGCAGGCGCCAAACCGCTGCGCCACCCAGGGATCCCTTTTTTCTTTTCTTTTCTTTTCTTTTCTTTTCTTTTCTTTTCTTTTCTTTTCTTTTCTTTTTCTTTTCTTTTTCTTTTTCTTTTTCTTTTTCTTTTTCTTTTTTTCTTTTCTTTTTCTTTCTTTCTTTCTTTTCTTTCTTCTTTCTTTTCTTTCTTTCTTTCTTTCTTCCTTCCTCTCTCCTCTCTCTCTCCTCTCTCCCTCCCTCCCTCCCTCCCCCCCTCCCTTCCTCCTCCCTTCCTCCTTCCTTCCTTCCTTCCTTCCTTCCTTTTCCCCCATATCCACCATCTCTTTCTTGATTTTCTTGACTGGCTCTGTCATAAATCCTGTGAGGTCATGTACAACATCTGCACACAGTTTTCTCCAATAGGAATTTGTTGCTTTGGGCTTGATGGTTTTCATAGTGTTTTCTATAACAATAATGGTATCTTCAATGCTGTAATCCTTCCAGACTTTCATAATCTCTCTGTTGGGTTTCTGTTCCATTGCGTTGATAGTCTTTTCCCTAGAGAACCATGTGTAGTGAGTCTTAAAGGCCCTATGACTCCCTAATCTAGAGGCTGAATTAGACACATCATGTTGGGGGCAAGTATACCATTTTGACTCCCCTTCAGTGTTGAACTCCTGGGGTTCTGGGTGGCCAGTGACATGGTTCAATATCAGAACTTTAAAAGATAGTCCCTTACTGGCAGAGTACTTAATGACTTTAGGGACAAAGCATGGATATAACCAGTCCAGAAGAAGGCTTCTTATTGCCCAGCTATCTTGGTATAGTACAACCCCAAATCTGGCAGCTGGTGTTTATCTTTTCCCTTTAAAACTGGGGTTTGGCAGCTTTGTAGATAGTCCTGATTATAAACCTGAATGCGTTTGCACAAAACAGTACAGTTAGCCTATCCTTCTTTCTCTTAAATCCTGGTGCTTGCTTCTTTTTCTTACTAATAAATGTCCTTTGTGGCATTTTTTTTTTCTAGAATAGGACAGTTTTCTCTGCATTAAAATGTTTAAGCGGATGTATTTTCTCAGTGATTTCCTTTTTTTTTTTTTTTAAATAGATTTGTTTGTTTTAGAGGGAGGGAGAGAGAGAAAGCATGAGCAGGAGGAGGGGCAGAGAGTGGGAGATAAGCAGACTCGCTGTTGAGCAGTGAGCCTGATACAGGGCTGAATCCTAAGACCCTGAGATCATAACCTGAGCTAAAATCAAAAGTTGGATGCCCAACCAACTGACTATCCAGGTGCCTCTTCAGTGATTTTTTTTTTTTTTTTTTGAGAGTGCGACAGTGGTGGGGGCAGTGGATAGGCAGAGGGGGAGAGAGAGAACTTTTTTTTTTTTTTTTTTTTTAAGATTTTAGGCATTTATTCATGAGAGACATACAGAGAGAGGCAGAGACATAGGCAGAGGGAGAAGGTGACTCCCTCCAGGGAGGCTGTGTGGGACTTGATCCCAAGACCCCAGGATCACAACCTGAGCCAAAGGCAGACACTCAACCATTGCCCCACCCAGTGCAGCAAGACAGAATCTTAAGCAGACTCCACACTTCGTGCAGTGGTGCAGGACTCAATCTTACGACCCTCAGGTTATGACCTGAGCTGTGGCATTTGGGAACTTGTCTGCTGCCTCTTGTTCGGCAGAAGGTTCTTTTCCTGTTATTTTAACTTTTTTAAAGCCAACTTCCATTCTGAATTGTCAAATCATCCTTTGCTGGCATTAAATTCTCCAGCTTTAGATCCTTCACCTTCCTTTTGCTTTAAGTTGTCATAATAGTCTTTGTTTTTTCTCAAACCATTATAGAGTCTTTACACCTTCCACATAAAAGCTGCATTTTCAGTATAAGATAGAAAGATATTTTTCAAAATGCAAGGTTTTGTACCTGCTGGTACAGCTGCAAAGATAACTTCACAAATTTCCTTTTCTTTTTTTACAATAGTCCTTATGCTGTATTTATTTATCTTGAAATGGTAGGCAACCACAGCTGCAGACTTCAGTCTATGGTATATGTCAAGTAATTCAGCTTTTTCTTGTAATGTCATGACATCTCTCTGTTTCTTGAGAGCACTTCCAGCATCACTTGTGGTACCTCATTGGATCCCCATGTGTTATTTAGGGTTTATGGTAATGGACTAAACATAATGAAAACTGGGAGAACTGCGAGAGATCACTTTTTACTGCAATACATGATTTATTGGAGAAGATGAACCCTCAGAGATGATTAGTGTTAGATGACATTTTAAGGGGATTCTCACTAATACTTGAGCTCACCACAATAGCAGCAGGCAATAGTAGCAATAAAATTATTACAGTAGTATGGCATGCTCTACAGTTAATTTTGTACAGTTATGATTTAATACTGTATCTTTGCATTTGTTTATATCTCTTGACTACAAATAGCACCATGTATGTTCTGTGTGTCTAAATTTTGATAAATTTTGATTTCTAATAATAGATTCGTATTTTATGGTAGTAAATGATAAAATAGACTAGTATATACATGTATTTTATGCATTCATGACATACCTAACTTTTTGTTAAATTTTTTTCATATTCATAGGTTGTGTGGTTCATCTCTGGGTTTTTTCAAATTGTTGCAAATCTCCAAAAAATTGTGCTGTTTTATGTTTACTGAAAAAAAATCTATGAGTGGACCCATGCAGTTCAAACCCGTATTGTTCAAGGGTCAACTGTATATGTAGACCTGGAGAAATCTTTTTTTTTTTTTATTTTTTTTTTATTTTTTTTAATTTTTATTTATTTATGATAGTCACACAGAATGAGAGAGAGAGGCAGAGACACAGGCAGAGGGAGAAGCAGGCTCCATGCACCGGGAGCCCGACGTGGGATTCGATCCCGGGTCTCCAGGATCGTGCCCCGGGCCAAAGGCAGGCGCTAAACCGCTGCGCCACCCAGGGATCCCGACCTGGAGAAATCTAAATAAGATTAGTAGATTGTATTGATACCAGTGTCCTGGTTATGGTAGTATAGTATAGTTTTAAAAAATGTTACCACTGGGGGAAACTAAATAAAGTGAACAAGAGATTTCCTCTATATTATTTCTTACAATTGCATGTGAAACTACAATTAAAATTTTATACTGATTCATAAGCTTCTGTTAAGGTTAATAATATTAAATCAAAAGTACATTTGAGAACTTGAAGGGAAGACTGTTACTTGGAACTGTTAGGACCAATGAACAGAGGTTTTTTTTTTAATTTTTATTTTTAAAATATTTAATATTGAGAGATACAAAGAGGCAGAGACATAGGCAGAGGGAGAAGCCGGCTCCCAGTGGGGGAGGGACCTGAGCCAAAGGCAAACAGTCAACCACTGAGCCACCCAAGTGCCCCCAGAGAGTTTTTCTTAAAGAAGTGTTTTAGTACTGATTAAATTTGTTACAAAAAATTTATATTCTTTAGATATAGTAGTAGTCTAAAATGGCTTTAGATGTGGCTCCTTCCTAGATAACAAGGAATCTAATTGTTAATGGAGATAATGACATACTGCTTTCAGATATTTTTCTGGAAACTCTTGGACTCTCAAATACTTGTTTTGTCCTTAGATAGTAAAGATGATATTTTTCCATTAAGTAAAATAGCATTTTATAATGAGATATGAAATTTTCAAAGTAGATGGTAACACAAATAGCACATATCTTCTGGAAATGATGTGTAACATTTTCCCTTCATTTCTTCTTTTATTAGAGCCCCTGCCATTAATACGAAGGAAGGCCAGAACATACTGGAAATCTTACAAGACTGTTTTGAAGAAAAAAGTAAGGTGTCTTCGAGTTGGAATTTGATGGTTGGGTTGGATGAAAATATAAATTTGTCGTATTGATACTAAATTCAGCAAGTGTGTTCTTCTAACATTTAAATATAAGTAAAATATTTTCCCAGAAATTTTGAGTACACGAGCAATCCTTTATGTACCTTTTGTTATAATACAAACATGAGAATAATTTGTCATTTCTTTTAGTTCACACTAGATTCCTGTACTGTGGGAGTCCATAAATAATTATTATACAAAAAAGGAAGTATTTCATGTAATGGGAATAAATGTGCAGGGTTCTTAGGATCCCTAAGAGAGAATATTTGATGATTTGCAGTTCTTTCTACAGAAACAGTGAATTATGACAAAAACTTTTTGAAGTGCTGGTCAGCATCAGAATGTATTGAAATAATAGATCAAAGAAACAGACATAGATAGTGAAAAAAATATTTATTTTATATAAGCTCTGAAGAGCTGGCACACATTTCTTCAGGAATGTTGTTTGCCTTTTTCAGTTCCTGATACCTTTTAGGAACACTTGAAATGATGTCTGTACTTAATTTTTAACTAATTGTACTTAAAGAGTCAACAAACTTCTTCACGTTTCATGTAGTAACCAAAAGATTTGATAGCATATTTATTAAATTTTTTTTTTTGCTTTTTTAAAAGGTTTTGCTAATGATTTTAGCACAAACTCTACAAAATCAGTGCTTTTTTCAACACCTAAAACAGGAGACATTTGTATTCAGTCACCAAGCAAAGAGGTAAGTGAAAAAAGAGCTAGTACAGCTTTAATATTTTAATGAATGAAGTGTTACACAATATAGTTGTTCCTATTTTAGTTGTTTGTAAGTCTTATTCTTAAAAGGGAATCCTATATTCCCATTGACTTTTTTACAATTTAGAGAGATTCTGTGACAAACTTTTTTTTTTTTTTACGATTTTATTTATTTATTCATGAGAGACAGAGAGAGAGAGAGGCACAGACACAGGCAGAGGGAGAAGCAGGCTCCATGCAGGGAGCCCAATGCGGGACTTGATCCCAGGTCTCCAGGATCACACCGTGGGCTGAAGGCAGCGCTAAACCGCTGAGCCACCCGGGCTGCACTTCTGTGAAAGTTTTGACTTGACGTTTCCTGTGTTTGAAATCAGAGGTCTGGGTATAGAATTATCAAATCATAGCACAATCATTTTTCACCTCTCCTAAAATAGTAGTTAAATTAGATTTTTAGAAAAGTGGGCAGTGCTGAAGTTCCCAATTCAAGGTGGCAGATTTTGTTATTTTCTGAGAACCAAAGTTACTCTATTGCTATAAGGAGAATCAATCTTTTATAGATTATATTTTAAGAGGATAAGTTGACTTAACTGTACAAAAAGCGAACTTTCAAATAGAGTTTGTAAAGCTAATGAATAAAGACATGTTATTCAAAAGTACAGTACAAATTGGAGGGAAAAAATATGTAGTGCTATAAATAACATTCACTATAAATTTCTGTAAACACTTAATTATACAATTGATCCTTGAACAACACAGAGGTTAGGGTTGCTAACTCACCAATGCAGTTGAAAATCCACGTACAACTTTAGACTCCCCAAACACTTAACTACTAATAGTCTGCTATTGACCAGAAACTTTACTGATAACATAAACAGTTAATGCATATTTTGTATGTTATATAGCTATCATATACTATATTCTTAGAGTAAAGTAAGCTAGAGAGGCACTTGGGTGGTGCAATTGGTTAAATGACTGACTCTTGGTTTTGGCTCATGTTGTGATCTCAGAGTTGTGAGATTGACCCCCACATTGGGCTCTGTGCTCAGCACGGGATCTTCTTGAGATCCTCTGTCCCCTTCCCCTACCCCTCACCTGCTCTGTCTCTAAAATAGATAAATACATCTTGTAAAGAAAAATAAATGAGCTAGAGAAAAGAAAATGTTAAGAAAGTTATAAGGAAGAGGAAATACATTTATAGTACTACATTTATTACAAAAAATTGTGAATAAGTGGATCCTCACTTATTCAAGCCTTTGTTCACGGATCAACTTTATATAGCCTTTGGTTGCATGAAGATCCAGTTCTTTCAGAATTGAGAGATCTTTGTGGTAAATTATATAATACTGATTTTTAACAGTTGAATCAACTTTAAAATTTCTGGGATGTATTTGGTTTGGTCATAAAGTATTAACCTTTCTTGATTTGGTTTGCTAATATTTGAGGTATTTACATCTATGTTCAGGAACAGTATTATCTTTTATTTTCTCAGAATGTTCTTGTAGGGCTTTGGTATGAAAGTTATGCTAGAGGTTTCACTGCTAGGTAGGATGTGACAGATTGCAGTGGACCAACATTTCTTCTGTAAAAGTTGGTTAAAGAAAAAGAATGAAATGCAAATAAATCCTATTTTTAGAGACATGGAGAGCTATGGAAAGAACAAAGGCTAGATAAAATTCCAAAGAGAAGAATCTGGAAGATAAGTTGATGATTATTAGTCATTTTCTTTCCTTTTTTTTTTTTTTTTAAATTTCTATTTATAGAATAGATATATAGATAGTCACATAGAATGAGAGAGAGAGAGGCAGAGACACAGGCAGAGGGAGAAGCAGGCTCCATGCACCGGGAGCCCGACGTGGGATTCGATCCCGGGTCTCCAGGATCGCGCCCTGGGCCAAAGGCAGGCGCCAAACCGCTGCGCCACCCAGGGATCCCGTCATTTTCTTTCCTGAGAGTATTGGCTCATTTGGTGCAAAAACTGAGGATTTTATGCTGGCTCACACAGAAAGAGTCTACTGTGGGAAAGGACCACTTTTGTCAGCTATGCTGGGATGGCATGGCAAGCTGGATCCCAGGGATATTCCAAATGGCTAGGCCCTTTTCCTTTAGAGAACAATTGTAAGTTCTGGGGGTGGTGCAGAATCCTGGGCCAGAAAAATGGAGTGAGATATATAGTCTATCTATGCTAAGAAGGGAAAATCCTGTCATAGGAAAAGGTCCCACCACAAGTAGGCATTTGCCATATTTTGAAGCAGTTGGAAGTAAGAGGCTAAAAAGTTGAACAAGAACCCCCAGAGGATGAGACTGAATGTCTCCCAGTATTTCTAAGGTGACTCTCCTGGCTCTCAGTTTCCCAGAAGACCTCATTCTGAAGAACAGAGCAGACTACAAATAGACTGAGTCTCACTACAGTTTCATCCCAGACTGACCCAGCTCAGTCCTTGAGAGTAGGAATCTGTTCATTTCAATCCAAGCTGCCTAAAAGGAGATAAAGTTTCTTTTTACCCTATAGAAAGATTTTGGGAACTCTATTAACTTTTTAAAATTAAGCTTTTAAGATAATTATAGATTTACAAGCCACTATAAGAAATAAAGGGTTGCAAACCTATGTACTTTTACCTAGATTCCTCTAAAGGTAATGGTCTTGCAAAACTGTAGTTGGAGTGTCACAACCAGGGTACTGACATTGATACAGGCAAGGTATGGAACAATTCCATCACTACAGGACCACTATAGCAACACTTACTTTTCTCTGGCCCTAACCCCCTCCTTAACCCCTGAAACCTCTAATCTGTATTTCTACAATTTTGTTATTTTGAGAATGTTAGTTAAATGGAGTTATATGTGTATAACTTTCTAAAATTGATTTTTCCACTCAGGATAATTCTTAGGAAGTTTATGCAGGTTTTTGTGTGTATCAGTCATTTATTTCTTTTTATTGTTGAGTGATATTTTATGGTGTGGTTGTACCATAGCGTGTTTAACCGTTTGTGCACCTGTTTCTAATTTATCATGAGTTTTTGTGGCAAGATTATAAATATCTTCTTAGTGTATGTAGACTCGAGTAATTTGTCATTTTCAGTTTTTTCCTGAAATGTCCTTTCTACATCTCTCTGCTCTTTGTTTTTTGCTCTTGACTACCCTTAGGCCTGTGAGATAGGTGTTGCCATGTGATTTTCCTTTATTATCCAGAGAGTCCCTTCTCTTTTCTCTAGTAATGCAGTTCATATTTCTTGGATTCCAAATACTCCCTTTTTTCTTGCCCTGTTTTTAGTGGTCCTCCTCATTTAGTTGCTTCCTGATAATTTAAGACCTTAAAAATTTGAAAATACCGTGATTTTATGTGCATGATGGGTAATTTGAGTGAGTACAGAATTCTAAGTTGGAAACTATTTTCCCTCAGATTTTTAAAGGCATATTCTATTTTCTTTTAGGCTTCTCTTCCTGTTGAAAGTACCATTCTGATTCCTTGATCCTTTGGGAGTCACTGTTTTTTAATCCTTGCAGGCTTTTAGGATCTTAGGATCTTGTCATCTGCTTTTAGTTACTTGAAATTTCATGATATTCCTTGATGTTAGATTTCTTTAACCCTTCTTATTAAGATTTCTTTTTACAGTTTGTTTCCTGCAAGTACCTTTTTTTGTTTACCTTGTTTGTTGCCTTTTTATACTAGAGCCTTTTTTTCAGTTGTCTAGTGAATCTTAGTGGTCTCTTCATATTTAAGAGTGGAAACCTAAAATGGTGGTTGGAAGTTCTGTTTTTGTAGTAAAATTTGTGCCTTGGTAGATTTTACTGTGCTGTGATCTGTCTGGGCCATGTCATTGTAGATGTCCAGGTGTTAATAATAATCTACAGGCTTTTTAAACTTGGCTTGATAGGTTTTTCAGACAAATCTCTCCTGCTTCGAAGTCTGATAACTACAAATCTTCTCAGCCAGGTGGGGCAGAGGGAAGGTACATTTTGAATGCTTTCACTTAGTAACTCTGTTTTTACTCTTGCCTTCAGCTGTGTCTGAGTCTAGAGGCTCTCCAATTCTGGGACTCAAGAGAGTAAACATCTAATATGCCAGGGTTGGGAAAGGAAAGACTATGACTCTGACTGATTCCTATACGTACTTTTAACAACTCTTCTGTTTGTAAGTCCCAGTTGGAACCTCTCTTTTAGAGGTGCCTTATATGTTGAATTAATGGTCTTAAGGGTTTCTCCATAAACATAAATCTGTATCCTGTGCTTTCTCCATTGCTAGCATGTTTCTGCTCTCTCTGGACTGATTACTTGCTGCTGATCTGCTTTCCAACTGAAGAAAAATTGGTTGACATGTCCCATGTAATCCCTTCTCTTTTCATACTTCTGGGTTTGTACATTTTTAAAAAATCCTAATGAGGTTTTAAGAGGAACAAAGTATAGTGAAAGTTTGCTTTTGTTTTCTTTATGTAATTGAGTTCCATAGTATATTCACTGAACAGCAGTGCAGTGGCTTCCTCATTTATATATTTCCATATTGGTAGATTTTTAGGTTGTTTCCATCAATTCATTATTACAGTGATGTAGTGATGTGCATCTTTTGTTCATGCCTCCTCATGCACATGTTGTAAACTGAAGTTTCTAGGATATGCACATTTCAGTTTCAATGAAATTGTTAAATATTGAGACGCCTGGGTGGCTCAGTGGTTGAGCGCCTGCCTTAGGCCCAGGGCGTAATCCTGGAGACCTAGGATTGAGTCCCACATCGGGCTTCCTGCATGAAGCCTGCCCTCTGCCTCTCTCTCTGTGTCTCTCATGAATAAATAAATAAAATCTTAGAAAAAAAATTGTTAAATATTTTCAGTTTTTTCTGCAAGATGCTTTACCAGTTTTTTTCCCCCATATGCAATATATGAATGAGATTTCCCTTTTCTAGATTTTTAAAATTTATGACGATTTATTTCAGATTTACAAAAGAAAATATGCATTATGTAAAGCATTAAAAATAATATAAATGAACACTTACGTACCCATCCCTCAATGTAAGAAATATCCATACTTCAGCATCAGTGTGTCCCTTTCTGATCCTGTTCTTCAACCTCTCCTCCCTGCACAGAGGTAACCACTATCTTGAATTTTCTGTTCATCATTCCCCTCCTTTATTTTATAATTTTACCACATAATGGGTGTGTTGCTGACATTTGTTCAGCACTTTCTCCCCTACCTCTGACAGGTCGACAGGTCCCATTATCATCCACATGTTGGTGCTTCACTAGAAGGACTCCTGAAACTCATCGTATAGTTGTACTTGTGACTGAGATTTATTATAGGCATATAGTGAGGATATACAGCCAGATCGGGAAAGGAAAAAGACACACCAAGCAGTCTGGAGGAACCATGTCAAGGGTACCTGTGGGGATCACAGAAAACGTGTTGCTTCCAGCAGTGAAATGTGTACAGTCTTTCTGCCCAGGGAAGCTTTCTGAGGCTTACCCCATTTTTATTCGGGACTGGTTACATAGGCACTCTCTGCCCACCCAAATCCTGTTCTCTCTGAAGAAAAAAAAGCAGATGTTCACTGTAAATCACATTTTTATACAGTCTAAGCAGCTGCCTAGTAGGCACAACCTTATCATTTGGTAATGGGGGAAACATTCTGAAAGCCAAGTCCCCAGTTGCCAACCAAGGACTGCCCTGTGAGCTGCTTTAAATGATCAGGCCTGCTATGTTAATTCCTCCATTGAGTGAATCTCTAAAATATATGTATATATATAAATATATGTATGTGTGTATATATATATATATATATATATATATATATATAGTTTCACATGTATCTACTTTGAACTTTATGTAAATAGGACTGTGACATACTTCTATGACCTGATTTTTTTTTTCGTGGTTAACTGTCATTTATTCTTATTGCTGTGTCTTAGTCATTTCATTGTTGAATGTGTGATGTTACAGGACTATACCATAATTTACCCAGTTTACTATCAGAATAGTTCTTTGTTATCCAGAGCAGCATTGTTTCTGTGTTAGGTTATTTGAAATTTCAACTTTACTAGATAATGCCACATTGTTTGTTTGTTCTTTCTTTTCTTTTCTTTTCTTTTCTTTTCTTTTCTTTTCTTTCTTCTTTTCTTTTCTTTCTTTCTTTCTTTCTTTCTTTCTTTCTTTCTTTCTTTCTTTCTTTCTTTCTTTCTCTTTCTTTCTTTCTTTCTTCTTCCACATTGTTTTCTAAAGTAGTTACTTAAGTATACAACTCTACCAGCTGGTTTATTGTTTTTAAATACTTGCTTTTTTTCCAATTTAAAAAACAAATGTATTTAATCAGAATTACTAATTTTTATTAGATCTAATGGTGTCTATCTCTTAGGCTCAGTGCCAGAAATCTCATCTGAAGTCAGTTCCAGTTTCTTCAAGGAAGAAAGAAAGTGAAGGTGTCAACAGATCAGGTTGGTGGCATCTCCATGGATGTTATTTGCTTAGACATTTAAAAGGAGATTTTGAAGGTGTCACGTGTGTTGGCTTGAGTGATAGGTTCACGGGTCAGTGTAGACAGAGTGGTCAGTGTTTTGTTTTGTTTTTTTAAACACGAGTAATACGCTTTGAGTATTCCTTTGTTTTAGTGGTAAGAACATTGATTATTAGTATATGGTAAGAGACATTAAAGTGGTAAGAACATTGATTATTAGTATATGGTAAGAGACATTAAATAAAAATTATTGCATAGACTATAGTTTTAAGACTTTTCAAATAGATTAGTCTCCCTCCCCTCTCCCAATGAATAAATGAATTAATCCAAGAATAAACCAATGAATATTAAATCACACATCTATGGGTCAGGAATTGAGAAGCAGCTTAGATAAATGGTTCTGGCTTGAAATTTTTCATGAGGTGTCAGTCAAGATGTTGGTCAGTGTTGCAGTCATCTGAAGGCTTAATGGGGGATAGGGATATATTTCCAAGATGACTCATGTGGGGCTATGCAGGCAGGAAGTCTTAATTCCTTCTCACATGGACCTTTTCATGGGCTTCTTGAGCATTTTTTTTTTAAATTTTATTTATTTATGATAGTCATCACAGAGAGAGAGGCAGAGACACAGGCAGAGGGAGAAGCAGGCTCCATGCAGGGAGCCTGACGTGGGATTCGATCCCGGGTCTCCAGGATCGCGCCCTGGGCCAAAGGCAGGCGCCAAACCGCTGCGCCACCCAGGGATCCCAACATATTTTTTTTTAATTGAGATATGTGACATGTAACATGTTAGCTTCAAGTATATAACATTCAATATTTGTGTATACATGGTTAGTGTTCTTTTTTTATTCTTTTGTTCATTTCCTTTTATTAAATATATGTGCTGCAACTTTTAAAAGTTGGTTTACATTTTTTCAAATCAGAAAAATTTTGCTCATTTGAAGTAAGCCTCAAAGATTAAAAAAGTAAAGCTACTAATTGTTATTTCCATTGTCCTGCTGAGGTAACCTTTGAATGAAAACATATATAAATGTATGTGTGTGTGCACAGAAGAGGTTGTACAATTTTTTTTACACTAGCAATGTGGGAAAGTACTTTTTACCTGATAGATCATTTGCTTTTTTTTTTTTTTTTTTTTGCCAGTTTGATTGGTATTACATGATCTCATTGTCCCTCTAAAATATCTGTGATATCCAGGGAGTGCCTGAGTGGCTCAGTTGGTTGAGTGTCTGCTCTTGGCTCAGATCATGATCCCAGCATCCTGGGATCAAGCCCCACATTGGGCTCCCTGCTCAGCGGGGAGCCTGCTTCTCCCTCTCCCTCTGCTGTTCTTCCTGCTTGTGCTCTCTGCTCTTTCACTCTGTTAAATAACTAAAATATTTTTTAAAAAAGATATCTGTGATATCAATTGCATTTGAGTACTTTTTAATTTATTTATTGGCTATTTGAATTTCCTTTTATCTGAGTTGGCTATTCATATCCTTTCACGTTAGTTTTTTCTTGTTAATGAGAGGTCTTTGAGTTGAGTATCTGTATCTGTTGATTTGTGTGAGAGGTGTTTGCCTTTCCAATGATCCCTTGACTTTTACAGATTTTGTTTTATAGTATCTTAAACCATATGGTGAGTAAGATTTTTAATTTTAATTGTCAAATTTGTGACTTCTATAGTTTTTGACCTTCTTGTTTTGGTTAAAAGGTCTATCTTATTCTTTTTGTTTTTTTTT
This sequence comes from Nyctereutes procyonoides, assembly GCF_905146905.1. Lineage (NCBI taxonomy): Eukaryota > Metazoa > Chordata > Mammalia > Carnivora > Canidae > Nyctereutes > Nyctereutes procyonoides. Next base: position 2,945,077 of record NW_026575023.1, on the reverse strand, counting down.
TTTTAATTTTTTATTTATTTATGATAGTCACTCAGAGAGAGAGAGAGAGAGAGAGGCAGAGAGGCAGAGACATAGGCAGAGGGAGAAGCAGGCTCCATGCTCCGGGAGCCCGACGTGGGATTTGATCCTGGGTCTCCAGGATCGTGCCCTGGGCCAAAGGCAGGCGCCAAACCGCTGCGCCACCCAGGGATCCCGGTCTATCTTATTCTAATGGTAGAGTAGAGTCTTAGATTTTCATCTTTTTTTTTTTTTAAGTTTTTATTTAAATTCCAGTTTGTTAACATACAGTGTAGTATTAGTTTCAGATATATAATATAGTGATTCAACAATTCCATACAATACCTGGTGCCCATCAAATCCCCATCACCTATTTCACCCATCCCCCAACCCACATCCCCTCTGGTGACCATCAATTTGTTCTCTATAGTTAAGAGTCTATTTCTTGGTTTTCCTCTCTCTCCCCTTTCCCCCCCATACGTTCATTTGTTTCTTAAATTTCAGATATGAGTGAAATCATAGAGTATTTTGTCTTTCTCTGATTTATTTACTTAGTATTATACTTTCTAGATCCACCCATGACTACATTTTGTTTTGTTCATTTATCCACTGATGAATATTTTGGCAGTTTCCACTTTTTGCTTATTCACTGCTGTGAATGCAAGTGTACAGATACCTCTTGCAGTCTCTGCTTTCAATTCTTTTGGAGACATACTCAAAAAAGAAATTATTGGATCATACAGTAATTGTATTTTTAACTTTTAGGGGAACCACTAAACTGTTTTTTATAGTGGCTGCATCGTTTCTACATTTCCACCAGCAGTGTATAAGGGTTCCAGTTGCTCCATATCTTCAACAATACTTTTTTTTTTTTTTTGCATGTGTGTGTTTTGTTGATAATAGCCATCCTAGTGGGTATGAAGTTGTATCTCATTGTGATTTTGATTTGTTCATCATTGTTATTAGGAATTTTTTTTTGTCATTAGGGAATTTTAAATTAATAATTAGATACCACTGCACACTGTAAGAATGGCTAAAATCCAAAATCCAAAAACCTGGTTCTTCTTCTTTTTTTTTTTTAATTTATTTATTTATGATAGTCACAGAGAGAGAGAGAGAGAGAGAGAGAGAGAGAGGCAGAGACACAGGCAGAGGGAGAAGCAGGCTCCATGCACCGGGAGCCCGATATGGGATTCGATCCCGGGTCTCCAGGACTGCGCCCTGAGCCAAAGGCAAGCGCCAAACCGCTGCGCCACCCTGGGATCCCTGGTTCTTTGTAACTCATTTTTTTGAGAGTTTGTCTTTTTATTTGTTTCAGGAGAGTTTGTAGTTGATTGTTAAAACATTTTTATGATGGATATTTTAAAATTCTTATTAAATAATTTTAACATTTGATTCATCTTGTTTATTTGTGCCCATTGATCATATTTTTCTTGTTCAGGTTGTGCTTTTCTGAGTTTTGGTATGCTCCATCATTTTGATTGTATTCTTGACATTTCGGTTAATATTTTAGGAAACTCTCGATTCTATTTAAATCTTTTGTTATAGTATACAGTTGCCTTGTTTTGGTTTAATGTGTAGGTTATTGCTTGCTTCTGTGGATTTTATTTCCAGTGGCAGTTAAGTGTTTAGAATCCTAACAGTGATATTTTGGTCTGTTTCATTTCCTGATGCTGCTGAGATTCCCGCTCAGTTCTTGGAGGTGCTGTGTCAGATGAATGGAAGATGTTTCAGAGTACCCCATGTCTTTATTCACTCAAGTGAGGGTTGGGGTGAGAAACTATTGAGATTGGATCTTCTTAAATGACTGGGTAGAGGACAAGATGGGGGGGTGTAGGGTTTTCTTAAGTTCTTCCTGCCTCAGGTTAGACTGCCCATAGAGGCCCCCCATGTGAAGTAAGGCCTCGGTTGTTGATACTAACAGTGGTTCAAAATGTCACCTTGGTCTGTGCAGCAGTGGCTGGGAAGGTCAAAAGTTTCACTTCTCTGCAGCTATTTGTGGATCATTTGGCCTGCTATCCTTGATTGTTGAAGTGGAGACTGGGTTGGTCCAGGAACAAGGTTAGCCTAGGACTTTGCTCTTTTACTACTGCTGTCCTGTATAACTTACAGAGTGGGACCTGGCATGGCCTGAGGCTTTCCTGCTTTTACAAGGCCACTATAGAATGGAGTATTTAGTGGGTTAGGTTGTGGAATTAAGAGTTGGGGCTCCCTGCTAGAGGTCCTTGTTGAGTTTCCCTTCTTCAAGTCTTTTGGCCAGAGAATGGAGGATTTTTTCCCCTATGCCTGTTGGTGGTTCTGGGTTGCATACCTCTAGAATCCAGTCTAGGGGGGTATATGGGAGATAAAAGGACAACCTAAAGGATTCACCATATTGTCTTTTGTTGCTTAAAGCTTGAGGTTCCTAGCAAATACACCTTTTTCTTTCCAGCTTTTAGAGTTCTGTTATTGTTGTTGGATAGATAATTACCAGGAATTTAGTTTAGTTGTATTTAGAGGGAAAAGCAGAGAAAACTGAGTATACTGTCTTGTTCCATAACCTTCTAAAAGATGTTTTTTGATTGTATTTAAAATTTTTAATCTTTGCTTTTTAAAAAAATTAATTAAGTAATTTATTTTTGAGAGGGAGAGAGGCAGAGTGCATGGGGTTCAGGGAGAGAGAGGCAGAGGGAGGAGGAGAGAGAAACCCAAGCGGATTTCGCTATATGCTGAACCAAATGCGGGACTTGATCTCACCACCCTGAGATCATGACCTGAGCTGAAATCAAGAGTGAATGCTAAACCAACTGAGATACCCAGGTGCCCCTGATCTTTGCTTTGTAAGAATGTGAATCAGTACAAATACTCCTCAGCAGTTCTACTTTTTCTTTGATATTTGAAGGTATGAGGCTAAGAGAATATGTATGCTCTTTATATAAAGGTACATGTATATATGTATGTGTATGTATTATATACACAAATATTCTTTTACATATAAAAATATTTTTACATATGTATCTTTACATATATTTACACACAAATCTTATATATCTCTGCATATATCTGTTATGGGTCTGTAAGTGTATATATCTGTATATGTGGTTATCTAGCTGCCATAGTTTACTGACTTTTAACCTAAAAAATCGAATCTCATAATTTCTCTAGCATTACTTCATTATTTTAACTGCGTATAGATTTATTCAAATCTTGAGTAAATTGACTATCCATATAATTGTGAATTTTCTGTTTGAGAATTTTTGCCATTTCAAAACTTAAGAGCAAGGAGCAAATACATCTTTATATTCATTGATTTCATAAATTAGAACTTGTAAAGCACTTACATATTTTAATCATAGATCTTTGATTATAAACTTAATGAACTGTGAGTCTTCTGAAAACTATTTCTAATTATTGCTATTGAATTTTAAAACACATTTTGTTCTAATATTTGAAAAATTTTAATATCTTCATATAATTTTCTTCTAGCTCAAGACCATGAAGTTCATCAGGAAATTTTGGCAACTGATGTTGGTTCTAAAAATACACCTGGCTTAAGAAGAACGTCAAGTAAAAAACTCAGAGATCACCACAGTGAAGCCAGTGAAAAATTTCACTTATCTGTTGGCTCACCTTTAGTTCTTTTGGATGCAAAAGCTTCTGTATTGCAAAATGCTGTTCCATCTGTGGCCCAAAAGGGAGAGACCTATACTTCTGAAAATTCAGTAAATATATTGCCTTCAAGTACAGAAATTTCTCTTAAAACCAGAAAAAGGTAAATTTTTTACCTATTCAAATAATAATGTGAATCCTACTTTGAAAATTTTAAGTTATTTATTTTTAATGTATTTTATAGTAAGTATTGAGGAATCTTAACATGAGAAGAGCATAACATACATCAGTTTATATTCAGTTTATATTTGATACAGAAAGCTTAAGGTATGCTTCAGAGAAGTTTGTGGGTAAACATTTCTATAGGCTGGAAAAAAAAGTATTTTCTTCTGATAATATGTGTTCTATAACTTCCTAAGAGTATTTTCTCTGTGTCATTTGTAATTACAGTGGTAGGTATGTGTTGGGTCATTTGTAGGGTAGCAGAAGGTAAGTATTTTGAGGGTAAATGGTGGTAAATCTATGTCTGTTTCTTGGGGCTTTCATTTTGGCCTTTAAGAGGCAAAGTAGATCATTCAAAGTCCTTTGCTACTGGGTACCTTTGCAATGAGTGTAACTGTCTGCCTAGTGTCTTGTGTAATTCTTGAAGCCAAGGAGTTAAGTACATTCTAAGATTTTGCTATTCAAAATATTCTGTGGCTCAGGATCAAGAACAGTGAATGCATTATCTGGCAATTTTTTAGAAATACAGAATTTCAAAGCCTACCCTAGACCTACTGAATCAGAATCTATATTTTGATAAGATTCTTCATATTATTCAAAATCTCATGAAATGTTTGAGAACTAGTCCTCTAAGATACATATTTCCTTGGTCTATCTCTTACTTTTTTCCATTGACAAATAAGAAATGTAATTTTCTTTGTATATTTTAAGAGATTACAGATCAGAACGTGGAGATTTTAAAGGCCTAGTGGAAAAATTTTTTTTTAAGATTTTATTTATTTGTACATAAGAGAGACCAAGAAAGAGGCAGAGACAAAGGCAGAGGGAGAACCAGAGGGGGAGCCTGATGCCGGATTTGATCCTAAGACCCTGGGATCACCACCTGAGCCAAAGGCAGACGCTCAACCCACTGAGCCACCCAAGTGTCCCGGCCTAGTGGAAAATTTTTTAAGTGGTCTGTATTGTCACTGAAAACTTTATTGTTCAGGAAAACTTATAACTCAGCAAACTGTGAGATTATACAACTTGCCTTCCTTTTAACCTTCAAGGTTAAATTTTGAAGATAAAAGTGTTTTGAAGAAAGGAGAAATAGCAAATAAAGTATCAGAAATAGAGGATAAAATATCAGAAGAAACACAAAAGAGGAGATCATCAAGAATATCTCAGAAAAGAGTACAAGACTCAGAAGATGAAATTCAGCCACAAACTAAAAAAAGTTTTTCAACATTGTTTTTAGAAACTGTAAAACGAAAAAGTGAATCCAGGTGAGTTACTAGGAAGCTGCCTTTGAGGCAATTTTATTTTACATTCTGTGAACAATATCAAGGATTCTTAATGCTATTTAAATAAATTCTTAATGCTAAATGCTATTTATATAGAAGTTAATCTTAATTGGTACAAATTTTAATTGAAATTATGCCTAACTCTCACAGCAAATCACTCCCAAAGCCATCATTAAATATCTACTAAATTAAATGTGAAAGACAATAAGTTTTTTCAGCTTTCATTGCTTTTGGTCATTAGCACTTTCAAATCTGTATGATACCAAAGAATGAAGGCAGTATTTAGAAACAGAATTATGTCATGATGTATTTCACCATTAAGGGCTTTAACATTTTTATTTTTCTTCTGCTTGTGTTAATAAATTTTAGTCTGTTTTGGCCTCCTTAAAACCTTTAGAGGTTCTTCAGTGTCCATACAGTGATCTTCACTGTGGCTGCACATTACAGTTAACTACAATTAATGTCAGCTAGGGTTGAGAACCACTGGCGTATATAAACTTCAGATTTGTCAGCTGGTATTTACAACCTTCACTCTCCCTGGTTAACTGTTTCTGCCAACTTGGTCATACACATTTGCATTTGTCTGTTTTGGCATACCATTTTCCCCTTGTCATATGCTAGTCTTTTTCTTTTCTGGTGACATCTGCTTCCTGGGTCATGGATGGCTATCTTCTTTTTTTTTTGGCTATCTTCTTTCTATAACCTCACATGGCAGATGATAGCAAGAAGGCTTTCTGAGGCTTCTTTTATGAGGGTATTAATTCTATTCATTAGTGTTCTACCCTCATGACTTAATCACCTTGTAAAAGCCCCATCCCCAAATACTATTCCACTGGGGATTAGGTTTCAGTTTATAAATTTTGGAAATATACAGACATTCAGTCTATAGCAAGTGTCAACGTTGTTTCCTAAGGATATCTTCAGTTTGACTAATCATGATGTTTTGGAAGTCCCTTGAAGTAAAATAGAGGTGCAAATTTAGAGAATTCTTATTGGCCGGTTTAGGAAGGCTTAATTTTTAAATTCTTAGCATTACTTCTTTATATACAAAAACTTAATAGATGAGTTATATACAGTAAGGCAAATTAAACCTGTTTATAACAGATTGGCTATATCTTTAAATGTTGAAAAGTAACATTTCTGTTTAAATATTCATACATTGTGGTTTTCTATTTATATTGACTTGGTTTTCATTAGATTTTCTAGACTTTTCTAATCATATAAACTTGCAAAACTCTACCTGTTAGAAGATAGTATATTTCTTAGTGTGTATATATATATATGTGTGTGTGTGTGTGTGTGTGTGTGTATATATATATTTATATATATAGATAAATCTTATGTAAAACTAGTTTTACATTATAAAATGTAAATTTTATAATTTGAGATTATAGAGAAGTAGAGAAGGCATTTTCATTTCATAATCTTTTTGTATATTTTATTTTTTTTATTTTTTATTTTTTTTATTTTTATTTTTTTGTATATTTTATTAATGAAAAGATAGAAGAGACAGACACGATAATGCTTAAGCATCCTGACTCAAGTGGAAAAGGCAGAAACAGGAGTACATATGCTAGCTTCAGAGTTTGGGTGTTTACCCTAAGTTTTTACTTATGCATATCTCACTTTAGTAGGTGTTTTGCTTGAGGCTGTTGTTATAAAAACGAAGGAAATGGAGAAGAGTCCATCAGATTACTATCCTTTGAATAATTCCTTCTCTAGAAAGCTTTCCCAACTAATTGGAAGAGATGCTGTTTAATTCCTATTAGATTACCTTTCTAGATAGTTTTCATTTATTTCTATACTGTGATTGCAATATTAAAACTTATTTGAAGGCGTACGTGAATTATCAAACTTGGAATGAATTTTTATATTTAGTGCATACATTTGTAGTGTTTTCTTAGACTATTAGACTTGAAGATGCCTTGGAAATGACATTGTTTTGGATGTGAAGAAATCTGGCCCCTAAGAGACATCTATACAGGCATAGAATTAGTATAACAGTATAAATAATAATGGCATGCATTTTTGGACTGTAGATCAATGTATCTGGGCTGTTTAACACATCTGCGGGTTTCAACTATTCAATATATATACTGGGTTGGGGGAGCCTTAAATTAGTTGATGTCTATGCTTCCTTCCAGCTCTGAACTTCTGTGATTTCATTAGTGTTTTAAATGAGTATAATTGGGTATTACAGAAATGTAAAAGGAGAGGAGGATTTTCAAGGGTAAGAGAAAATTGAGGAGATGTATACTGTTCTTTAAAAGATACATAGATTATATTTCCTATTTAGATTATTTTCTTCACAAAGCAAAGGTAAAAACTTTATTTTTCGAGCTATTACTTATTGTAACATCCTGTTTAGTCCTGTTGTTAGGCATATAGCAACTGCTCCACCTCATTCATCTCCTTCAAATGACCTAAAGTTGTTAGAGGATGAATTTATAATTGATGAATCAGAAAGCAGTATTGCCAGTCAACCTTGGATTACTATACCCAGAAAGGCTGGGTCTCTGAAACAGTACACAGTGTACCCTGCAGAGAGCTCTGCACTCCTTCAAAGTAAGAAGTCAAAAGAAAAACATCACAGCGTGTCACCTACAGCTTTGACAAGTGACAAACATTCTGGCACAGCTTATGCAGTAGAGACATCTCAGCCCTCTGAACAAAAAAGACTGGGTAGAAGTTGTGCTTTGACAAATGAACTGGAAAATGATTATAGATCTACAAAACATGAAATGTATTATGAGAATGCAGAGAAATCATCTGGAAAGAAAAAGACTATACAACAACAAGAGAGAGGAAAATTTAAGGCCAATATCCTTGAAGAACAGGTTGATATGGAACAATCGAAAGGTAACAATATAAATGTGTCACATATCACCCAAGATAAATTACAGAGAAATTCAGATAGAAATATGGAATGAGTGTGAAAAGGTGATAAATGTTGGTATTTCCAATAAACAGGTGCTGCCTGTGGGTAAGTGTTTTATATTAAGTATAACTATGAACAGTATTCCACAACTTTGTTTTTATAATATTTCTGTTTAGCTTTGGGAAGTAGGCAAAGTAAAACTAAATCTGTAGGCTCTTTTCTAGCATCTGTCTTTTACCTACAACTAAATTCTGAGTCACTTGAGTTTTGTGTAGCTTCTAAGATGGTAGTATATATATATAAAGGAAAAAGTGAATGGGAAAGACTCATAAACCAGGTAGTTACCAGAATATGAATAAGACAACATCATATATTCTTTGAGGTTTATTGAAATATATACTGGGGGAAAAAAAAACAAGATTAGTATGGGGCTATTTCTTACAGAATAAAATTCATACTCTTTTATTCCATCATTTTCTCATTAATCTAACAGTAAATTGCTAGACACTGTATTTAGGTAGTGAAATTACAAAGATTACTGAGACACAGTTATCACCATTAAAAAAATCGATCTAGTAGTGTTTGTAGACTAGCAGATATACACATATATTCATAGGCCACTAGTAGAATTAGAGACCGTTATCCAAGTAATATCTCAATAGATATTTTTATCTTGTTTCACTATATTACTTATCCAAGCTGGGAGACTTGAGAATAAGAGGGGATGTCAGGACAGGAAGCATAAACTGAGATTGTCTCAGACAAAGCTGGAGTATGGTTATCCTCTTTATGTCATTATTGTATAGTGATTAAGGTTTGTAATGATGAAACTCTCATGAAGAAAAGATCCATTTATATTCTTTATACTGCTTTCTAAGTAATAGAAAAGGTAATTATTCTTACAGGTTTCTTTAGAATAGTTAATGGAATAGGAAACACTTAATAAATGTATTAGATATTTTATATGTACATAATATAATTTAATCCTTCTTGATAATCCCATATGTTAGGAGATAACACTCAAGGTTAAAAATACTGGCTGAGGATCTGTCTCCTCGTTAGAGCCTATATTTTTTAAGCACTATCAAGAAGTTTTGAAATAAGTGGAAGTGTTTTTGGTAGTCATTTGAAAAAGCTATTAGTTAACCAGAAAACTCTCTTCACTATAATTGTGTTTGTACCTAGAGGTTCTAGATGACTATAACATATTGCTGATAAAGAAGGGAGAAAGAGGTAAAGTACGGTGTTTAAGCTAGTTTTTATGAAAAATTCCACTTTAATTATTACTTATTCAATTACTTTAGCTTTTTGTATAATCTATAACATAGACTTTAAATTACCTGAATTAATGGTTGTCACACATTAGTTTTGTCTGTTCGTACCTTTGTGTATTTGAAAAATTCTGCTTAAAATAAAGGGAGAAAAAAGCCACTGTTTTTATTTTGTGGACCTCTCTTGTAAATGTCCAAATGTCCCAGGTTATTTTTTAAAAATATTTTTATTTATTTATTAGAGAGAGAGAGCATGAGCCAGGGTGGTGGTGGCAGAGGGAGAGAGAGAAACAGACTCCTCGCTCAGCAGGGAGCCCGATAATCAGGGCTAGAACCCAGAACCTTTGGAATCGTGACCTGAGCCTAAGGCAGATGCTTAAGTGATTGAGCCACCCAGGCTGGCCGGCTGGCTGGCCTGCCTGCCTGCCTTCTTTCCTTTTCTCAGGAGGTGGCTATTTTAAGAAAATAAAAAGAACCTGACTAAACTGAAGTTACATTATAGGAAAGTTTTTTTTTTCTTATTAGTCCCTTAAAATATGAATTCACAAAATTTGAAGCTACAAAAATTTTTATTTATCCTAAGTTCTTAGGAAAAAAACATTGTATCAAGAAAGTATACTTGAAGGATACTCTGTTTAATTAAATGCCAAATTCTTCCCATTGATTTTCATGTATATTAAATTCTTCTTTATCTAGATTGTTTAGTGACTATAATTTCTGATTACCAGTTGTATTAATTTTCTATCACTGTCATAACAAATTACCACATACTTAGTGACTTAAAAAACATACATGTATTTTATAGTTCTATGGGTCACAAGTCTGAAATAGATTTCATTGGGCTAAAATCAATGTGTTGACAAGGTTGCTTTTCCTGTGATTCTGGGTGAGAATCTGCTTCCTTGTCTTTTCCAGCCTCTTGAAGTTGTTTATATCCTTGTATCATGATTTCCTTCTTTTATCTTCCAAGCCAGCAATACCAGCCTTCTTACATTTCCATTTTCTTTTACCTCTTTTACCATTGCCCTTTCTGACCACTACTTTTAAGAACACATATAATTAGATTGGACCAGCCTAGATAATCCAGGATAAGTCTGATTCTCGTATTTTTTTGTTTGATTTCCTTCTATGTCTTTATTGACTTCTTTTTCTCATTTCACTTATAAATTTTGGTGATTCTTTCCATATTCCTCAAGTTTAATAGTTTGCCCTTTGTTCTTCCTTTATATTCATACCTTGAGAAAATTATTCCTTTGCTTCCGTCTGAATTATTTTCCCAAATTTACCTTCAGAGTGAAAGTCTGGTCTTGTATTTCCTGTATTTCCAGATTTCAACCCGAATTATGTTCTCATTTTTTTGAAAAGTTCTGTACAGTTTCATATTTAATTATGTGATTATGTATAATACCTATCTGCTCCTTTGGTCTTACAGACTTTATGTAATTTGTTTACTCCATGAATATTTCCTACTTAATAGGGGTTTAATTCTTTTTTTGGATCAGAAGTCTTTTCTCAGATGCTTCATAAATGCTGGTTTCTTGATTTATTTGATGATCAAGAAAATTTTTCATTCTGTCTACTAACATCTAATATTTTAAACCTCTTCCTGAAAAAAATTTTCCATTTTGGTGGTTGTGCCCCTCTTTGCTGTAATATTTGTATTGAAATACCTTGTATTTCCCTGATTTTTCCTTCTTGTTGTCAGCCACAAAAAACAAAACTAGAATTGATCCCACCTTTCTGTTAGATTCTTTTCTTACGTCATTGGGATGAAATGAAGTTACTACTGGTACCAGACCTTTACATTAGCTATGATTGCTTGCCATATTCATTGTTTCTTTTCAGTCTTTTTTTTCTTTTTCTTTTTTTTTTTTTTTTTTAATTTATGATAGAGAGAGGGAGAGGCAGAGACACAGGCAGAGGGAGAAGCAGGCTCCATGCATCAGGAGCCCGATGTGGGATTCGATCCCGGGTCTCCAGGATCGCGCCCTGGGCCAAAGGCAGGCGCCAAACCACTGCGCCACCCAGGGATCCCCTCTTTTTTCTTTTTAAATTCTATTCACAAAAATAATGTTTTTCCTTCATATAGGAACATCTTTTGAAACTTCATTTTAGGGCAGCCCGGATGGGGTTTAGTGGTTTAGTGCTGCCTTCAGCCCAGGACGTGATCCTGAAGACCCGGGATCGAGTCCCACGTCAGGCTCCCTGCATGGAGCCTGCTTCTCCCTCTGCCTGTCTCTCTGTGCCTCTCTTTCTCTGTGTCTCTCTCGTGAATGGATAAATAAAATCTTTTAAAAAAAGAAAAAAACTTCATTTTAAATCTCTTCTTTCAAAAATTAGTTTGACAAAATCATGACTATTCAAAACAGAAAAACAATGGTTACCTTTTTTTTTTGATTTGGGACATTGGTCAGTAGTTGGAAGAAGCCACATACTTTTCCTTTTCAGAATGTACTCAGAATTCAGAATGTACATTTTTTTGGGCTCAGAAGTATATGTTCTCAAGCTATGTGAAAGGTTTACATTTAACTGACAGAAACAGATCTTATTGAGAACATTTGACTTAAAAAAAAAAGGAGATGAAAGAAGCCTACAGAATAAATTTAAGACATAATTGAAAGGGTTTTTTTTTTTTTAATCTGTTGTGATTTTCTGAAAACTCTGGTTCCATAGATTGTAATTTTTTTTTTATTTTCTTTAGGAAGCAAGAAAAATAGCACCAATGTTCCTTATACAGTGTATCAGAAAAAAGATAAGAAATCTAAAAAGAAGCATTTTCCTAGTGGGTCCAAGAAGAATAAGCTTATACCTGATGAAGTGACTTCAACTATTACAAGAAGTCGAAGAATTTCCCGGCGCCCATCTGATTGGTGGGTGGTAAAATCAGAGCAGAGTAAGTATTTTATTTAAATGATGTTCTTGGAGAGCTCCGAAAAGTCATTGTATAGGAGGCTTTATGTTTGATTTATAGTCCCATTTTCCACAGAAAATTTAATGAGGACAAAGTTAAATTGGGTCATTGATAGAAATATTAAATCAATTAAAGTATAAAGATACTGGGCTCTACTATACACTATATTCTAGATATAAGGATATAGCTGTGGAAAAATAAACTGTTCTCATGGGACTTACATTTAAGTAAAGGAAGACCAGCAATATAGATGTATAATTCATGCAGTGATAGGTAATAAAGAAAAATAAAGCAGATAAATGATAGAGATGAGAAGTAGATGGCAGAAGTAGGGGTAGGTAAGAGAATACTGTTCTTATAAAAGGTGTAATAAGAGTCCATTTTGATCTTTCAGAGAAAATATCTTAGAAAAATGAAGAGGGGAACCATACAAATAACTTGGTGTGTAACATTTCAGACTAAGAGAACAGTATTTGTAAAGGTGCTAATGGAGCATACTTGGCATGTTTGAGGGATTCAAGAAGGCCAGTATGGCTAAAGATGAGTAAGCCAGGAGAGATGAAGTCAGAGAGGCAGACTGGGATAGAGAGTTTAGATGAAGTGTATTGGGAAGCTGCTGGAAGATTTTAAGCAGTAAAGTGACTTGGTTGAGTCTTCTTTTATTTATTTATTTATTTATTTATTTATTTATTTATTTATTTATTTATTTATTTATTTATTTATTTTTTATGATAGTCACACAGAGAGAGAGAGAGAGAGGCAGAGACACAGGCAGAGGGAGAAGCAGGCTCCATGCACCGGGAGCCCGACGTGGGATTCGATCCCGGGTCTCCAGGATCGCGCCCTGGGCCAAAGGCAGGCGCCAAACCGCTGCGCCACCCAGGGATCCCCTTGAGTCTTCTTTTAAAAGATTTTCTTACTGCTATATGGAGAAGAAACTAGGGCATGGGCACTAGGTAAGAGATTGTCAGAGGGAAGAGATGAAAAGTGTTTGGATTTGGTACTAACGGAGAGAGAACCAGGAGTCTAGGATGACTCAGACTTATTTTTGCCTGAACAAATAGAATATTCGAGCTCTATTGTTTACTGAGATGAGGAAAAGTATGAAAGAAGCAGATATGGGAAGGATGTCAAGATTTCAGGTTGTAATAAATTAATTAGATATCAAAGTAGATATATTGAGGAAATAGCTTGGTAAATGAATTTAAAGTTAGGGAGAAGGATTTGGGAGGATGTATAATTAGGGACCTAACAATATATAGATGATTTTTAAAACTTTAGGACTGTTTGAAATCACATAATGACACAATGAACCTGGAGAAGAAAGCCAAGGATTTAGTCCTGAGAGACTAATCAGGAGTCAAGACGAAAAGGTAGATCCATCCACCAAAAGAAACTAAACAGGAACAGTTAGTAAGATTAAAGGAAAATGAAGAGCACTTAGGTTTATGGAAGCAAAGTAATGAAAGCATTTTAAGGATGAGTGATGAACTCTTAAATACTGCTGATGGCTTGAAGTGGATGAGAGTTAAGAAATGACAATAGAATTTTGGCCACATGGAAGTTGTTGGTCACTTTGATAGAAATGGTTTCTGTGGAATGATAGATCAAAAGCCTGATTCAAGTGGTTTTAAGAGAATAGGAAGTGAGGAAGGAGAGATAGTAAGATAAGGGAGCATAGAGATGTGGGGTCAAGGAAAGGTCTTTGTGTTTTTGGTAATTTACAGGATGTTACATCAATTTATCTGCTCATTTAAAATAACCTCATAGAATGTAGGGGAGGGAGAACCCTCTTGTACTGTGGTGGGAATACAAACTGGTGCAGCCACTGTGGAAAACGGTATGGATATTCCTCAAAGAGTTAAAAATAGCTGTGATCCAGCAATTGCATTACTAGGTATTTGAACCCAATGAAATACTAATTCAAAGGGATACATGCACTCTGATGTTTATAGCAGTGTTATTTACACTTGCCAAATTATGGAAGCAGCCCAAGTGTCCATCACTTATGAATGGATAAAGAAGCCTGGAGGTGATCACCTAGACACCGTCTACCTAGTAAGTACTAAAATTCCAGACTCCCTGAAGGAAAGCAAGTATTTGACATAAACCGTATTTTTTGCAAAGCAGTTTAGGCGCACTAAGCCACATTTATCAGTTAGGAAATAATGGGAACCCTCCAAAATTTGAGTTCCCACAATCTAGTCAAGAGGTAACTTTGCAAGCAGGTCTTTCTAAAGATGACATTCTTCGGTCTGCTATACTATCTCTTCTCTGTACGACGTGAAACATTTATTGTTTTGGAAACATTTTTAATCTTTTAAAGGAAGTAATCATGAGAAGATGGTAGAAGATTAAAAATGAAAAAAGAATATTTACATTTGCAGAATCTGTTGTCTCTGGTATTTAGATCAACAAGTGAGAGTAGAACAAATAGGGCACTACATCTGAGGCATTGTTGCTATGAATTTTTGAGTCATTGGGATCCTTGATAGTAGAAAGAGAAATTCTCTTGTAGCCTTCCTTGGATTTTGGACTTAGATCTGGGTTTAAATTACGATTTCTCCACTTTTCAGTTATTTTGTTCAGTTTCTTATTTTGTAACATTATTACAAATCCTTCTACCTCCGTAGAAGGAGTAAGTGGCATGTAGTTAGTATATAAAATATTATCAACTGTTACTATTTTTTTTAAAGATTTATTTATTTATTTTATGATAGACCTAGTGAGAGGCAGAGACACAGGCAGAGGGAGAAGCAGGCCCCATGCTGGGAGCCCGACGTGGGACTCGATCCCGGGACTCCAGGATAGTGCCCTGGGCCAAAGGCAGGCGCCAAACTGCTGAGCCACCCAGGGATCCCCTCCTGTTACTATTTTGATGAACTCACCTTTCTGCCCCAGGTGTCTGAAACTGTACTATGGCAGATGAGCATGTAAATATATAGGTAAATAAAAATCTACAAAGCTTGGATAAGTTTTCTAGAACTCTGAGACTTACCAATACTTCTTCTGATAGAAAAAGTCTGAAGCTCAAAAAAGCAATATGACTTGGAACCTAAAGTCATAGGCCTTTGTGCTAGAACTGGAAAACAGTAGAATTCAAGTTTTCTGGCTGTTGATCCATTGCTTATTTCCCTAGTAAGCAACCAAACTGCCTATATAAATGTGGCCCCGCTGCTTTTTCATGTATGTTGAGAAACATTTATCGAGTGCCCACTCTGAGGCAGGAATGGTGTTAGGCAAGGCCCAATACTAGAGTGGAGCAAGTGATGAGTAACAAAGAATGAGAAATTTGCAGAAGCACTTGGTCTCAGGGTTGTGTGAGTTCAGATTCAGTGTTTGTATGACTCTGAGAGTGAGCACCTTCTTAAATTTTCCAAACTCATTAAATTTTTTTATGATGAGAACTTTAAGTTTTACTCTTTGGTATTCATTTTGTAATATATACATATATAAAATTATTATATTGTGTATCTTAAACTTATACAATGTTATATGTCATTTATATCTCAGTAGAACTGGAAAAAAAAATTGCTTCACCACAGTCCTGCTCCTGGTGTTAGGCATTCGGAATGTAAAAGAGCAATTTTGATCTTAGGGGTTGTCAGTATGCTGGAAGAGAAAGATAAGTAAACAGTTAGATGGCTAATAAATACTATCAAAGAGTTGAGAGAGAGCTACTTAATTTGGGGATGGGAATTCGAGAAAGCTTCCTGAAGGATGAATTAGCAATCAACTGAGTGAATGGGGTGAGAAGGAAGGATGGAATGTTTTCAGTAGAGTAGCATCTGGAGATTAGAGTTTAACCTTTTAAAAATTGTTTTATCAGAGTTATTTGGAGGGCTTGTTAAAACACAGATTATTGGGCTCTACTCAGAGTTTTTGATTTAGTAGGTCTGAAGTGAAGCCTGAAAATTTGCATTTCAAACTAGTTCTCAAGTGATACTGATCCTGCTGGTCCAGGGAGCAACCTTTTAAGATGCAGTGCTTTAGAGAAATGCAAGTAGTTCAGTATTGCCGGATTTTTTTGGTTTGTTTATTTGACAGCGAATGTTAAACATTTTTGATTAATGAAATAAATAGGTGTAGAAATAAATAATTGAAAATATTTGGGCTTAATCCTTAAGTTACAGATAATCACTAAAAGATTTTAACAACATTGTCATGATCCAACTTGTGTTTTCCTAAGATGATTCTTGAAGCAGTGTGAAGAATGGATTGAAGAATGGCAAGACTAGAGAAAGGGAGACTAACAGGCTGCTTTAATAATCCAGTTAAGAAATGTTGAGGATCCCTGCAGGAGAGCTATGGAAGAAGTAGATTTGAGAGATAGTAAGAATGTAGAAATGACAGAATTAGGGGATTGATTGTGAGTAGGTACAGGAGTCTTCAATGATTCAGATTCCTGATGTAGATATCTGGGTCAATAGTTATGCTTTTCATTAAGATAGGAACTAAAACCAGAGGGGAAGATTTAGGAAAGAGTTGTAGGTGAATATTATACCAGTATCTACATAGTAATTACAGTTTAAGGGTAGAAGGGTCCCTCAAAGTAGGTGCATAGAGTGAGAAGCTGAAGCTGGAGCCTTGGGAAATAACCAGATCTTAAGGATGGCCCAAAGAGTAGTGGGTAGAGACACAGAAGGTGGTTTTGTTTTCTTTTTTTTTTTTTTAATTTTTATTTATTTATGATAGTGACACACACAGAGAGAGAGAGAGAGAGAGAGGCAGAGACACAGGCAGAGGGAGAAGCAGGCTCCACGCACCGGGAGCCCGACATGGGATTCTATCCCGGGTCTCCAGGATCGTGCCCTGGGCCAAAGGCAGGCGCTAAACCGCTGCGCCACCCAGGGATCCCCAGAAGGTGGTTTTGGAAGCCTGTGATGAATTTAAAGGGGTTGGTGCATATACCTAAAAATTGAAAAGCTGTACAGTATATGTATTTAATTTGAAAACAAACATAGCCTATGAGATTGGTGTGTGTGTGTTTACATCTAAGTAAATAATGTTGGTATTTCAGTGAGCTCAATAATCTAGATAAACATTATGCTAACTTTAGGTTATCATTGACTCTTTCAGGTCTTGTTTATAGCAATTCTCCGAGAAGAAATGAATTGTCATTGTCTTACAACTGTAGACAAAAACTTGCTGAAAAACCAAATCAGTCATCTAAGAATACTAAGGAAAAAACTATCCCATTTAAAGAGCGGGAGATAACTACTTCAGGCAGCTCAGGAGCACAGGAGTTTTTAAATGCTAAAGATTCTGGAAGAATTACTGACCATGATGAAATTTCTGGTTGTTGCCAGAATGAGTCATTAGAAAGTGATGAGGAAGACCTGGTTACGAAGAAAAATCATTCTGGGTAATGTCTGTTATGTATACAATATAGTTATTTTTGTTGTTTAGCATTTAATAGTTTGTCAGTGTCATTTAATCATTTGTGAAGAAGTAAGAAGCTCTGCTGTCTGACAAACCTGGTTGTAAATCCATGCTCACCTGTTAGTTAGGGGTTGCCCCAGGACAAAGTAGTACTCTGCATTTGTTTCCTCATATTAAAATGGGGACTATTATGTAGTACATGGCATGTGAGTGATACATTTAAAAAGGTAAGTATTATTGTCACTTAAAAGTTTTTTAAGTTTTTTTTAAGGTGGTAAAAGCACATAAAATTTACCATTTTAGTTATTTTAAAAAATGTATTTTGTATTTTAATTCCAGTATAATTAACTATCTTAGTAATTTTTTTAAAAGATCTTATTTATTTAAGAGAGAGTTAGAGAGCGAGCGAGCGAGCAGGAGCAGGGGGAGGGGCAGACAGAGAGGGAGAAGCAGGCTGAGCAGGGTGCCAGAGGCGGAGCTCCATCCCAGGACTCTGGGATCATGAATTGTTTTTTTTTTTTAATTTTATTTTTAATTTTTTTTAAATTTATTTATGATAGTCACAGAGAGAGAGAGAGAGGCGCAGAGACACAGGCAGAGGGAGAAGCAGGCTCCATGCACCGGGAGCCCGATGTGGGATTCGATCCTGGGTCTCCAGGATCGCGCCCTGGGCCAAAGGCAGGCGCCAAACCGCTGCGCCACCCAGGGATCCCTGGGATCATGAATTGAGCGGAAGGTAGATACTTAACAAGCTGAGCCAACCAGGTGCCCCTTAGTCATTTTTAATGTCTAGTTTGATTTGCTTCCTTTTGAGTCAGGTTAATGTGGTTTCAATAATTGGGAATATATCTTAATACTTCTTCTCCTCAGGTGATAATAGTCAACATACTTTGAGTGCTTATTTGTGCCAAGTATTTGCTAGGAACTTTCAATGAATTTTCATCAGTCCTAACAACCTAGTGAGTTAGGTATTGTTCTTGCATATTTTTGTTTATTGACATAGTATTTATTCTTTTATTTTTCAACAAATAATATATATATATGAGAAACTTGCAAGGTGCTAGGGGTGTATGAAAATAAATGATCATAGTGCCCTAAAGCATAGTAGTATATGTCATTGTAGTACCAAAAAAAAAAAAAATCCTATACACATTCTAACTTTTTCACACCAGTTTCATACAACTTTTCAGTTTCTTTATATTTCAGGTTAAAAAAAAAAAAAGTAAAACCCCTGATTCCCTCATGATTTCACTTAAGAAATAAAACATAGTGACCACTGAAATCCCATGTATACTTTTGCTGAGCCCATTCTCATGGATATTTTTATACTTTTTCTACATGTACATGTATATATGAACAGCAGTGGTATGGTTTTAAAAGTTTATAAAAATGGTTTCATTAGTATACACATCCTTCTGTGACTTGCTTTTTTTCCAGTTCATTTTTAAGATTATTCATGTTGATAGATGATTTATTTTTATTCCTTTATAAAGAGTGGAGGTTGGCAAACTTTCTTAAAGGGCCAGAGAGTAAATATTTTAGACTTTGCTGGCCAAGAGGCAAAATGGAAATAGTTATCTAGATAAATAACCATTTAAGATATAACTTTTGAAAATATACAAACCATTAACTCTCATTATATATATATATAATAAAAAACAAGTGGTTGGTTGATTTATAGTTATTACCTTGTATGGTTATATGAAAATGTTTAATCTCTCCCCTTTTTTTGTACTCACTCCTTTTTATTGCAAGTAATGTACCACTTTTTATTCATTCATTGAAGGGTGAGCATTTGAGTTGTTTCCACTTTTATTTTTTATTTTTTTATTTTTATTTTTTTAAATATTTTATTTATTTATTCATAGAAACACAGAGAGAGAATGAGAGGCAGAGACACAGGCAGAGGGAGAAGCAGGCTCCATGCAGGGAGCCTGACGTGGGACTTGATCCAGGGTCTCCAGGATCACGCCCTGGGCTGCAGGCGGTGCTAAACCGCTGCGCCACTGGGGCTGCCCCACTTTTATTTTTTAAAATGATAATTTTTATTTATTTTCAGATGTGATTCTTTTTCTTCAGGTGTTAACACTGTGTTATATTTTCAGGTATACAATGTATTTAGTCTCTTGATAATTCATCACTCTGAAAAAAGATTTTTGCCTGTACATACATTTTATACATGTTTCCTTGAGCAAATGTGTAAGAGATTCCTTGTAGTAGTATATATAGGAGAAATAGAATTACTAAGTTTTAGGGTATGTACATGTTTAACTTGTCCTAATACTGCTGCATCATTCTCAAAATTGGATGAGCCGATTTATAACCCCATAGCAAGGTATGAGAATTCGTTTTTTTAAAAATTAATTTGAAAGAGAGAGTGAGCGAGCAAGTGAGAGCTCAAGCAGAGGAGAGGGTCAGAGGGAGAGGAAGAAGCAGACACCTTGCTGAGCAGGGTACCTGACTCAGGACTCTGTCCCAGGACCCTGGGATCATGACCTGAGCCGAAGGCAGACCCTCAACTGACTGAGCCACCAGGTGCCCAAAGGTGTGAGAATTCTTATTGTCCCATGTACTTATTGAAATGTGTTGGTGTTAGACTTGTTATTTTTTGACAGTGTACTGGGGTATATTTCTGGATTTAATTTGCATTTCCCTAATTATTAGTGAGGTTAAATAGTTAAATATCTTTCATTTGCTTTTTGTTCATTTTTAAATGAATTGCCTCTTTGTAAGTTGCTTGGCTCAGTTTTCTATTTTTTAGAAACTCTATTTTGGCTTGTAATCCTTAATGGGTATTAATGTCTTTTATACAAAAGACATAATTTTATTTATTTATTTATTTTCAGAAGACATAATTTTAATGTACAGTTAAGGCTGTACATTAAACAGCCTTGGGGGTTAGGAGCCCTGACCCCCACACAGTCAGAAATTTGCTTATACCTTTTGTCTTCTTAAAAATGTAACTACGTACTTACTGTTGACTCGAAACCTTACTGAAAACATAAACAATTAGCACATATTTTATATTTTACATGTATTATATGCTATATTCTTAAAATCTAGAAATAGAAAAGAAAGTGTTATTAAGAAAATCATAAGGAAGAGAAAAAACATTTTCAGTATTGTGTATATTGAAAAAAAATCATGAGTAAGTGGACCCGCACCCTTTAAACCTGTGTTGTTCAAGGATCAGCTATAGAATTTATCAGACTTTTTGAACATTTGCTTTTTGTATTGATTCCAAGATCATAAAGATCTATTTTTCTATATTTTCTTCTCAAAACTTTAACTTGCGGGATGCCTGGGTGTCTCAGCAGTTAAGTGTCTGCCTTTGGCCCAGGGCATGATCCTGGAGTTCTGGGATTGAGTCCCACACCAGGCTCCCTGTAAAGAGCCTGCTTCTCCCTCTGCCTATGTCTCTGCCTCTCTCTCTTTGTGAGAGAGAATAAATAATAAAATCTTTAGATAAATAAATCTTTCATGAATTAAATAAATCTTTAAAAAAACTTGCTTTTTTAGTATTTACTTCTTTAAATCATCTGTAATTTATTTAGGAAATTTAAATTCTTTTTTCCCTATGTAGATAATCAGTTTATTGAATAGTATGTTTCCGCCCACTGATTTGTTAATGACCTTTCTGTCTTTTATCAGATTTCCATATTTATATCAGCTTGTTTCTTATTTATTTGCATAAGATTCCTGAGAAGTGTATAGTACAGGTATTAGCTCCATTTTTATAAATGAGGAAGGTCTACATAGATTAAATAGTGTGTCATTAGATACCTAGGCCTTCTAACTAGTAGTCCAGTAGTTTTTACTTGAATGTATTAATAAAATAAATCCAAGTTTTATTAAATAAGGCAGATGAGCCTTAGTTATAAGTTGAGAGAAATGTTAAGGTAAAAAGTGATTTACGTTGAGTTATAAAATTTGAGCTAGTATTCCTACAACAAACCTTACCTTTTGTGTAAAATGAGGAGTTAGCCTAATTAGAAATATCCAAAGTTGATAGTTGCTAAAATGTTTGCTGAAGAAAACCTATTAGGTATCTGAATTCATAGACAGATCTTTGAGACATTTGTTTCATCAGGATATGTGATCATTAAGCTACTTTATACACACAGAAGAGCAAACGTGTTTTGGTATTCTCCCTGACATAAGGTGAAAAGATAAATCTTTGTGGTTACCCAGTGGTCCTTATGGAAACTTCAAAGAATATTTGGATATAAAATACATATTAACAGTTGTATGGTTCTGTATTTAGGAAAGTTAGACAAAAAAACTGGTCAGAGAAAACTGGGTATTACATTAAAATATGAATAGATCATGGGTGCCTACAGGGAGGCAGATGATTGGTCCCTTTTCATGATAATATTTAAAACATGCATCAGTAACAGTAAGCTCTTTTAGAAGGAAGGAGCTTGGGGCATCTGGGTGGCTCAGTGGTTGAATGTCTGCCTTTGGCTCAGGTTATGATCCCAGGGTGCTGGAATTGAGTCCCACATCAGCTCCCTGCAGGGAGTCTGCTTCTCCCTCTGCCTATGTCTCTGCCTCTCTGTGTCTCTCATGAATAAATAAATAAAATCTTAAAACAAAAAAAAAAGGTGCTTATGTCAAAAATGGCTTAACAGATGCCAGAAGAGATTAGGATTTATAATATTTTTTGTTCATCATTGGTAAGCTCTTTAAAAACTGTAAATCTTAATATACATTTATATGTGTATACTTAAACATATGTACATGTATAAGTACAAGGAAAATGTTAAGTTTTGGCATCAGTTTTAACTTGAACTTATTGTTAAATAAAATTATAATTTGTATTAACCTGCCCTTATCATTAAATAAGATAGTATATAATTTGTATTGATTTTACCTTTTTTCCTTTTTTTAAAAATTCAATTTGCCAACATAGAGTATAACATCCAGTGCTCATCCCATCAAATTGATTTTACATTCTTAATAAATTGTAAGAATTGATTTGATATATAAACATATTCATTACTTTGTGTATACATTTGTATTTCTCCGTAATTGTTTTATTTAGTGTAGTGCCAAGATTTTTCAACCTCTAAGCAATCAACTTTTGTTTCCTCTGGCCATAGGGATATATGAATGTAGGTAGTCAAGAACTAGTATCTAGCTAAGGCCCTGTCCAAGTACATGTAACATAAACCTTTTAACGTTTTCATAATGGCTAACATGAATTGTATATTAGCATCTGAAGGAATTGCTTCATTTTTAGTCTGTTTAACTGATGGTCATTTAAAAATGTATGAGACAGGAGTAAATTAAAACTATGTTTAGAAACCAGTTTTGTGGGGATCCCTGGGTGGCTCAGCAGTTTGGTTCCTGCCTTCAGCCCAGGGTGTGAACCTGGAGACCCGAGATCAAGTCCCATGTCAGGCTCCTTGCATAGAGCCTGCTTCTCCCTCTGCCTGTGTCTCTGCCTCTCTCTCTCTCTCTCTCTCTCATGAATAAATAAATAAAATCTTAAAAAAAAAAAGAAAAAAGAAACCAGTTTTGTATCTTTTATCTTAGGAATTGTCCATGGATCCAAAAATTAATTATTAACATAATTCAATATTAATCTAAAGTCTTAAAGCTAACTAAGGGGTTTGAAAACACAATTTAGCTTGATACTTTGAGTTCTTATAATTTATGGCACTATAAAAATTCTGGGATGATTGGGTAGCTCAGTTGATTGAACCTCCAGCTCTTGTTTTGGGCTCAGGTCATGATCCTGGGGTCGTGGGGTAGAACCCCACCATGGGCTTTGTGCTCAGTGAGGAATCTGCTTCCCTCTGCCCCTCCCCCCACTTTGTGTGCTCTCTTTCTCTCAATAAAATAAATTTTTCTTTAAAAAAAAAATTAATTGCTTTTTTAAAAAAGACGTTACCAGGGCACCTGGGTGGCTCAGTCAGTTAAGTGTCCAACTAATGCTTTCAGCTCAGGTCATGATCTCATGGGTTGTGGAATCGAGCCCCACATGTTGAGTGGGGAGTCTCCTTGAGATTCTCTCCCTCTGCTCTGCTGCCTCCCCCCCCCCGTTTGCGTTTTCTTTCAAATAAATAAATGAATGTTAAAAAAAGACATTATATTGTCTATTATTATTATTTAACTTAGTTGGGCACATAATTTTATATTTTGTAATGTTCAAAGATGTTATTCATACCATTCGTACCAGGAGAGGAATTTTAGGAATTAAAACTTACTAGGATTTTTGGGAGAAAATAAATTTAAACCTTTTTAATACTAGAATATTATGTGATATACCCATATACATACACACACATACACATGTTGAAATCAGAGAGGAGTTGGGTAATAGTTTTTAAGCCGAAATTGATTAATTTGTCTAAGGCATCTAGCTTTTTTTTAAAATTAAGGCAGCTTCCTGATTAGAAATGTTGTGAGTTACTTCTCTACAAGTATGTGACGATATTGAAACTTTTAAGTGTTATTTTTTATTTTTTTATAACCATGAGCATTAATAAATGCTAACTTCCTTCTTCCCTGTTAAAACTTTTGGGAACAAAAGTTTAAGGGCTAGAGGACTTAAATCATAAACAGTTTCCACTGAGTTTCTTTCATTTAAATTTATGGAATCACTTAATTTCTGTATTATTTCTATAAGCTGGATGGAACAGAAGCTCATTACAGTAGACTTAAAATTCACTCATGAAATGTGCACAACTCAATGGTTTTTAAATATATTCACAGGAAGGTGCAAACCATCAACATAGTCCATTTTGGAGCATTTTCAGCACTTCACAAAGAAGCCAGTGCCCTTTAGTTAGCATTTCTGTAGTCCCTCTTCCACTGCTTTAAGCAGCCACTAATATAATTTTTGTTTGTATAGATTTTACATTTTGGATTTTAATCTGAATGAAATCCTGTAATATGAGTTTTTTGTATTGGCTTCTTTCTGTTTGGATATTTTCTTTCTTTTTTTTTACCCCATGGGGCTTGAACTTAGGACCCTGAAATCAAGACCTGAGCTGAGATCAAGAGTCAGTTACTTAACCGCCTGAGCCACCCAGGTGCCCCCTGTTTGGATATTTTCAGGTTTTATTCATGTTGTAGCATGTATCAGTACTTTATTACTTTTTAGGACCAAATATTTTATTTTACGGTTTTGCCATGTTTCGTTTATTTAGTCATTCGTTGATGGACATTTGGGTTCTTTTAGCTCTTGTGAATAATGCTGGCATAAACATTTGTGTAACAGGTTTCTATATGAACATATGTTTTCATGTCTCTTGGACATATACCTAGGATTGGAATTGCTTAGTCATATGGTAACTCTATATTTAAATTGTTTGAGGTACTGCAAGACTGTTTTCCAAAGCATCTGCACCATTTTACATTTCTACCAGCAGTGTATGAGGATTCCAGTATTTCTACATCCTTGCCAGCAGTTGTTATCATCTGACTTTGATTCTAGCTATCCTAGTTGGTATGAAAGTGGTATCTCATTGTGGTTTTCATTTGCATTTCCCAGATGACTAATGATGTTGAGCATCTTTTCGTGTGTTTATTCGTCATTTGCATGTCTTTAGAAAAAGATCTGTTCAGCCTAATTTTTAGTCGGATTGCCTTTTTTTTAAATTTATGTTGTAAGAAAAAAATTATGCTGTAAAAGATCTTTATATATTTGGATACAAGTCTCTTGTCAAATAAGGGATTTGCAGGTATTTTCTCCTTTGGGTTGTTTTTTTTGCTTCTTCATGGTGTCCTTTGAAGCTCATAAGCTTTTAATTTTTATAAAGTCCAATCTATTTTATCATTTTGTTGTTTATACTTTTGATGTCATATCTAAGAATCCCAAGTTCATGAAGATTTGCCTCTATCTTTTCTTCTAAGAGTTTTATAGTTTTAACTCTCTTACATTTAGGTCTTTCATCCATCTTGCTAATTTTTATATATTCTGTGAAGTAAAGGTTTCACTATTCTTCTCCATGTTGACTATCCAATTGTCCCATTAGTGTTTGTTGAAAAGACTTGTTTTCCCCATAGAATGGTCTTGACACCATTATTGAAAATCAGTTGACCGTAATATATGAGAGTTTCTTTCTGGGTTCTCAATTTTTTCCTTCTTGATTTGTGTATCAGTTCTGGGTCTAGTACTATACTGTTGTGATTACCATTGCTATGATAAGATTTGAGATCAAGAGGTATGAGTCCTTTTTATTTTTCCTTTATAGAATTGTTTTGACTATTATGCGTTCCTTGCAATCCCATATACATTTTAAAATCAGCATGCCAATTTCTACGAAGACTTCATTTGAGATTCTGATACGGATTGCATTGGATTTGTGTATCAGTTTGAGGGAACATTGCCATTTTAACAATAAATATATTGATACATGAACATGTGATATTTTTCCATTTATTGAGATCTTTAACTTATTGCAAGAGTGTTTTCAGAGCATAAGTTTTATACTTATTTTGTTAAATCATCCCTAAGCATTTTATTTGTTTTGATGGTATTGTGAAAGGAATTGCTTTTTATTTATTTATTTATTTTTTAGAAGATTATTTATTTATTTGCTTATTTATTTATTTATTTATTCAGAGAGAGAGGGAGGCAGAAACACAGGCAGAGGGAGAAGCAGGCTCCATGCAGGGAGCCTGAAGCAGGACTCGATCCTGGGTCTCCAGGATCACACCCTGGGCTGAAGGTGGCGCTAAACCGCTGCGCCAACGGGGCTGCCCAGGAATTGCTTTTTAAATTTTATTTTTGGATGTTCATTGCAAGTGTATGGAAATACAATTAATATTTGATCTTGTATTATGCAACCTTGCTAAAGTCATTTATTAGTTTTGATAGCTTTTTAGTGGATTTCATAGGATTTTCTGAGTACAAAAACCATATCATTTGTGAATAGAGATACTTTTACCCTTCTTTTCAAATCTTGTATTTATTTATTTTATATTGCCTAATTGCCCCGGCTAAAGTCTTTAGTACAGTGTTTAATAGAAGTGGCAACAGCAGACTTCTTTGTCTTGTTCCTAAATTTTAAGAGGAAAGCATCCATTCTTTCACCATTTAGTGTGTTGCTAGCTGTAGGTTTTTCATATATACTCTTTATCAGGTTGAGGCAGTTCCCGTCTAGTTCTAGTTTGTTGGGTGTTTCTTTCATAAAAAGCTATTTGATTTTGTGGAATGCTTTTTTTTTTTTTGCATCTTTTAATATGATATGATTTTTGTTTCTTACTCAGATGATATATTAATTGGTTTTAGTATGGTAGACCAAACTGCGTCTCTGGTATAAATCCCATTTGGGCACGATGGGACCAATGGGACATATAATTCTATTTATACATTGCTAGATTTCTTTTGCTATTATGTTATTGAGTTATTTTGGTCTCTGGTTTTCTTGTGACGTCTTTGTTGAGTTTTGTTATCAAAATAATCCTGGCTTCATAAGATAAGTTCTCTTCTGTCTTTTGAAAGAGTTTGTGAAGAATTTGTATTCTTTGAATGCTTGGTAGAATTCATCAATGAAACCATTTGGGCCTGGGCTTTTCTTTCTAGGGAGTTTTTTTGATTACTGATTCATTCTCTTGTTACAGGTCTTTTGGGATTATTTCTTCTTGAATCAGTTTTGGTAATTAGCGTATCTTTAGGAATTTTTCCACTTCATCTAGGTTATCTAATTTGTTGATGTATAATTGTTCATAATATTCTCTTATAATCCCTTTTATTTCTTTAGACTCTGATCATAGGACCTAGACCAATAGTAGAACCTTCAGAAATAAAATATCAAAGAATACTCAAAAGTTTGCATGCTCTTTAGTTATGTCGTATGCAAATTTCTTCCTCAAGTATAATAAGAGTAGGCTGTTAGAATGAGTCAAGAAACAAAGTAAAACATAGGGCTTAGAAAGGTGAGAAAAGTTGTAGTATAGTTTGGGAATAGTATATCCTATATGCATATATAGGAGATAAACTAATTAGATGTTAGCTATTAAAGAGGTGAGCCTGAGTGCCTCTTAGCCCCCTACTGTTCCTCAATAGGCTGGATAGGGGTGTCAAAGAAAACAGTTTCAGTTGTTTGTGGATTTTCAAAAAAAAGATAAATGTGTAAAATACATTATATCCTGCCTGTAGGTAGTGTCTCCCCGTGTTCTCCTGTCATCACTTCCATCTTAGGCCAGGTGTCTACCAGTTTTCTTATCAGAATTATTCTTAGTAGGTCCTAGAATCAAATTTCTTTTTCCTACTCTAGTAAGTCCTAAGACCTGAACAGGATTATCTGATATTTGTTACAGCCAGTATTATATTCTCTACTCATTGTGTATTGTTTCTGGAAGAATATTTTATGGAGGAATGAAAACAATTTTACACTTTACATTTTTACAGAGGTCTAGGAAATCCAAAGAAGCAAGGTAATATGACCACACAAAATGTTCATCTGAAGTCTCAGATCAAGGAATTTACATGCAAGACTCCAGCAGAATCTAACTTGGATTCTGGAGAGCCTAAGACTTCAGTTTTGGAAGGAAGGTATGTATATATCTGAAGTCATATACCCTTTTTTAAAATGAAGGAATGGTAAATTATAACAGATTCCCAAGACTTTTAAGTGATGGCTAAGATTTCTTTACTGTTTGGTGAGTTATGACTAGTAGGCCTATCCTGGATTCATAATAGAAGGAAAGGAATCTAGGACTAGGATAAGCTGAATTATCTCTGAGCAATTTCTGGACCATATTTTAAATTCCACTTGTTTTTTACTGTATTTTTTAACTAAGACAAGCTGATTTATTTCTAATTTTTTATGATTTAATTTTTATCAAGGGGTGTTGCTTGAGTTGACTTAAAATTTATAACTGATTCATGAAGCTTAAAAGGTTATAAAATTCAGCATTTGTTTTCAGCATTTGACGGTTATAAGACTAAATTATAGATTGTTTTATGCATCATGTACATATATATTTGGTGACCTATAACATCAATGTTAGTTTTATAAGAAGGAAACCTTTGGCAGTTTTGGGAGAAAAATGACCATCAAGGTACATAATTAGATATATGTATTATAAATGCACAAATTTATGGTTTACTTTTTTATCTTAAAGTGGACCTTTCAGGATTAAGAATTATTTAACATCTGGAAAGAATAATTCCGATGTGGATGACAAGGAAGTTTCGGGAAGTTCAAGTAAGTTATTATTTATTGTCTGTTGTCTTGATATTTATGGCATTATGCATATAGAGTAAGGTGTGCTGTGTTTTATATAAATTATGACCAGTGGCAAATGTGAATTGAGTACTTACTCCTAAGAGCCTTACCAAATGTTTAGAGATTTGTAAGACCTTACACCTAGGTGACAGAGGGAGGAAGAGAAAGAATGACAGAGTGACAGTCCTTTCTTTGAGGTAGAACATAATATTTGACACTGAAAATATCTACTCTAGTATTTATTTATTTATTTTTTAATTTTTATTTATTTATGATAGTCACAGAGAGAGAGGAGAGAGAGAGAGAGAGAGGCGCAGAGACACAGGCAGAGGGAGAAGCAGGCTCCATGCACCGGGAGCCCGACGTGGGACTCGATCCCGGGTCTCCAGGATCGCGCCCTGGGCCAAAGGCAGGCGCCAAACCGCTGCGCCACCCAGGGATCCCTCTACTCTAGTATTTAAAAATGTTCAGGGGTGCCTGGGTGGTGTAGTCAGTTGGGCACCTGACTCTTGGTTTTGGCTCAGGTCATGATCTCAAGGGTAGTAGTAAGAGAGAGCCCAGCATCGGGCCCATGCTCAGTACAGAGTCTGCTTGAGACTTTCCCTGTGCCCCTGCTTGCCATGTGCTTTCTCTCTCTTTCTCAAATAAATACATCTTTTTAAAAAAAAAAAAATGTTAAGCTGATACGGGAATAAATGAAGCAAGATAAGCCATTTATTAATTATTGTGGGTATATGATGGGTATATCATCTGATTATATCATTTTTTTCTGCCTTAAATATGTTTGAAACTGTAAAGTTTTTAAAGTTTTTGAAATGCCTCTTAATAGTTTTGTAACTTTTTATGCTGCCAAAGAAAGTGTGCTTGAAATATGATGTTTTACTATCTATTTTTTCTTCCTGATTCACTAATTCATTTTCCTTTTATTTATTTTTTTAAATTGGAATATCATTTTTTTTTTGAGAGAGAGACAGAGGCCAGCACACATGGGTGTACCCACGAGCAGGGTTGGTTGAGGGGGGTTGCCAGGAGGAGAGACTCTTTTTTTTTTTAAGGTTTATTTATTTATATTTATTCATTCATTCATTCATTCATTCATTCATCAGAGACAGAGAGAGAGAGAGAGGGAGAGAGAGGCAGAAACACAGGCAGAGGGAGAAGCAGGCTCCATGCAGGGAGCCTGACATGGGACTTGATCCCGGGTCTCCAGGATCACACCATGGCTGAAGGCGGCTCTAAACTGCTGAGCCATGTGGGCTGCCCCAAAAGGAGAGACTCTTAAGCAGACTTTTTGGAGCTAGACGTGGGGCTGATCTCACAACCTTGAGATTATGACCTGAGCTGGATATAAGAGTTGAATGCTCAACTGACAGAGCCACCGAATGCCCCACTTTTTCCTTTTAATTTGCATCTCTTGAAATGCTAGAAAGGTAGAATTTTTTTTTTTTAAAGATTGTATTTTTTTTTTAAAGATTGTATTTTTAAGTAATCTCTATACCTAATGTGGGATTTGAATGTAAAAACCCTGATAGCAAAGAGTCATAGCCTCTACCAACTAAACCAGCCAGGCATCCCCTTTGCTTTTTCCTTTAAATTGTTTTTTTCCCCTGTGTTTAGATTTATTTTATTATTTTTCTCCTCTAAGTTGAATGCTTTCTATAATTATTTTTCTATTTTTTATTTGATAATTTTTCATTTGAAAAAAAAATTTCCTGATTATAGTTTTGGCTTCAGTTTTTAGCTTTTTATTAAAAAAATTTTAAAAGGATTTATTTAATTTTTTGGAGAGAATGTGAGCAGGATTGGGGCAGAGGGAGAGGGGAAAAATCTGAAGCAGACTTTGTGCTGAGGGCAGAGCACCCACTTGGAGCACGATCTCACAACTCTGAGATGACCTGAGCGAGAAAGAGTTGGACTCTCAGTTCAGTGAGCCACCCAGGCACCCAATTTTATAGCTTTTTAAATGTTTTTTTGTTGTTGTTGTTTTGTTTTTCTTTTAAAGATTTATTTATTTTAGAGAGAGAGAGAGAACATGAGCAGAAAGGGGGCAGAGGGAGAGAAAATCTTCATCAGACTCCTCGTTGAGTGCAGAGCCTAGTGTGGGTCTCGATCCCATGACCCTGAGATCATGACCTGAGCCGAAGTCGAGAGTTGGACACTAAGCCAACTGAGCCACCTAGGCAGTCCCAAATGTTGTGTTCTTATTGTAGTGTGCCATAAATTACAGTGATTTTTCTTTGACCTACGAGTTTTTTTAAAGAGTATATTTAATCAAGAACTTGGTCTCCAGAGTCTGGAACTTGGGGTTGAATCTAGCTCTACCACTTATTTACTATGTTATCTTGAGTAAAAAATTTCATTGCTCTTACATTTAACATCCTATCTGTAAAATGGGGATATCATTGCCAATCCCTTAGCTTTCTTGTTTAGTTTACTTATTAATTTATTTTTAAAGATTTTATTTATTTATTCCTGAGAGACACAGAGAGAGAGGCACAGACATAGGCAGAGAGAGAAGTAGGCTCCATGCAGGAGCCTGATGCAGTAGTCGATCCTGGGATTCCAGGATCACACCCTGAGCCAAAGGCAGAGGCTTAAATGCTGAGCCACCCAGATGTCCCTCTTGTTTAGTTTAATATCTGGTTTGTGGTAGAACATAATGTTGGCTGTTGTCCTAAAGTGTTTTGTTCTTTGTTAAGAATTTCTAGTTTCATTTCACTGTTCTAGGGTACTTTGGCTTGTATTATAAATTTTTTGAAAAATAGATCTTTATTAAGGTTTTCTTTGTGTTCTATAGTATACTTAGAACATATAAAATTCATGTAAGAATTTTATAATTCTCCCATAGGGTGCTTGAAAAAAGAATATTCTTCTGTGTACATGTATGGATTGAAAAATATCCACTTGTTTTATTGATATAAGTGGATATATATTTTTGAATATATGTAGCACTCTTAAATATTTTTTTAATTTTTAAAGATTTTTATTTATTTGAGAGACAATGAATGAGCACGAACGGGAGTGGGGTGGGTAAGGGAAAGGGAGTCTGAATTCTCCCTTTGAGGGAGACTCCTCATTGAGTAGGCGGCCTGAAGACTCGGGGCTCTATCCTAAGACCCTGAGATAATGACCTAAGCTAAGCCCAAGGCAGATGCTTAAACCCAAGCACCTCGGAATTTCTTAAATATTTATAGACTATTATGATTCTTATGATAACTTTAATGATTTTGGGTTGAGCACCTGAAAGAATGGTCGTGTCATTATGTGATTTGGAGACTACTAGGGAAGGAGTGGATTTGGGGAAAAGAACAGGATCTTAGAATGGAACATGTTACATAGATATTATTTTGATCCTTTATCTTTATATCCTTGCTTGTGATTTGTGTAATCTGCTGAAGACTGCCAGAGTTGCAGTAAAGTGCTTCTCCTGCAGTGGTCTGCTTTTTTCTCCTTCTGTCTTCTGTAGTGTTTGCTCTGTATATTTCAGTGCTTTTACTAAGCAGGTAAGCATTTATATGGAATGTAACTGCTTAAGTCAAATTTATCTTCTTGATCTTGTTACAGTGCTTTTAACTTATAGTCTGTTTTGCCTAATATTGTGATGCCTGCTTTCTTTTGGTTCTTATTTTTTTGTTTTTAACTTCTTCTGTCAGTATTTTCTCCTTTAATAAATGTTTAATACATTTGTACTTACTGTCAGGACAGATAGCCTTGATATTTCTTTTTAAAGTTGGTAGACATTCTCACATATGCTAGCGAAAACTCAGGAAAAAATATATATATTTATATATATTTTTTTACAACCAGTTGAATGGTAAAAATAATCTTTGAGTCATAATCTTTTCTTCCTTTAAACTAGCTGGCTATTGATCTTTTGCCTCATAGCTAATGCTCATGAGCAGAAATTCAAAAGCAGGCTTACTTCTTGTTTTCTTTGTAGGTAATCTGTTCTATCTCCATGCTTATTAAGATTCTTAAATGTTTGAAACAGAAGTTGTTTTTTTTATTGCTCTTTTTTTAAAATAATTTTTTTGGGGCAGCCCCAGTGGCGCAGTGGTTTAGCGCCACCTGCAGCCTGGGGTGTGATCCTGGAGACCCAGGATCGAGTCCCCCGTCAGGCTCCCTCATGGAGCCTGCTTCTCCCTCTGCCTGTGTCTCTGCCTCTCCTCTCTCTCTCTCTCTCTCTCTCTCTCTCTCTCTGAATAAATAAAAAAATCTTTAGAAAAATGTTTTTTGGAAATTATTAAATTTATTAAGTTATTAAATTTTGGAAATTTTTAAACTCTCCCTGAAATCCCATATTTGTTTCATCCAGTTTCCACAATTGTCAACATTTTATATTTGTTTCATTTTCCTTCCTGCCTCCAGTACATCCATGTTCATACACACTTCTGTTAGACCTTAAAAAAATTTTTTTTTAAAGTAGGCTCTGCACTTTGCCTGAAGCCCAACGTGGGGCCTGAACTCATGACCCCAAGGTTAAGACCTGAGCTGAGATCAACTTGGATACTCAGCTGACTAAGTCACCCATGCACCCCTTAAAATTATTTTTATCGAAATAGGTATACAACAGAATGATTCAGCATTTTTATACTTTATTCAATCTTTATCATATGCGTACTCTTAATTCCCTTTATCTGTGTCATTCATTGCTCACCCACCTCTCCTCTGGCAACCACCATTATGTTCTTTGTATTTAAGAGTCTGGTTTTCTTTATTCAGTTGTTTTGTTTCTTAAATTCCACTTGTGAGGGACTGTGAGGGACACCTGGGTGGCTCAGCAGTTGAGCATCTGCCTTCAGCTCAGGGCGTGATCCTGGGATCTGGATCAACTCCCAGATCTGGCTCCTTGCCGGGAGCCTATTTCTCCTTCTGCTTGTCTCTGTCTCTCTTACGTGAATAAGTAAATAAAATCTTAAAAAAAAAAAAATATCCACATGTGCGTGAAATCATATGGCATTTATCTTTCCCTGACTGACTTGTTTCACGTAGCATTATACTGTCCGTCCATTCCATCTATGTTGTAGATTGCAAGATGTCACTATTTTTATGCCTAAATTCTATTCTGTGTGTGTGTGTGGTTTGTATACATACGTGTTCTTTATTAATTCACTTATGGATGAACATTTGGGTTGCTTCTGTATCTTGGCTGTTGTAAATAATGCTACAGTAAACATAGGGGTGCAATATATCTTTTTGAATTAGTGTTTTTGTTTTCTTTGGGTAAATACTGAGTAGTGGAATTACTGGATCATATAGTAATTCTGTTTTTAATTTTTTGAGGACCTCCATATTGTTTTCCACAGTGGCTATAGCAGTTTGCATTTCTACCAACAGTGCACGAAGGTTCATTTTTCTCCACATCCTTGCCAACATGTTTCTTATCTTTTTGATTATAGCCATTCTACCAGGTATAAGGTTATAGTTTATAATGGTTTTGATACGCATTTCCCTGATGGTAAGTAATATTGAGTATCTTTTCATGTGTCTTTTGGCCATCTGGATGTCTTTTTTGGAAAAATGTATATTCAGGTCCTCTGCCCACTTTTAAATTGGATTATTTGGTTTTTGGTGTTGCATTGTTTAAATTCTTTATATATTTTAAATATTAACCCCTTAATGGGTTATATCATTTGCAAATAATCTTCTCCCATTCAGTAGACTGCCTTTTCATTTTTGTTGGTTTCCGTTGTTGTGCAAAAGCTTTTTATTTTGGTGTAGTCCTAATAGTTTATTTTTGCTTTTGTTTGCCTTGCCCAAGGACACTTATCTAGAAAAATGTTACTGCAGCCAATATCAGTGAGATTACTGCCTCTTTTCTTTATGGTTTCAGATCTCACTTTCAGATCTCTAATCCATTGGAGTTTATTTTGTGTAAGGTGGAAGAGAGTGTGGTCCAGTTTCATTTTTTTTTTTTTTTTTTTGCATGTAGCTCTCTGGTTTTTCCAACACCGTTGATTAATATGCTGTCTTCTCCCTGTTGTATATTCTTGCCTCCTTTGTCATAGATTAATTGATTATATAAGCATGAGTTATAAGTGGGCTCTCTGTTTTGTTCCATTTATCTATGTGTCTATTTTTGTTCCATTATCATACTGTTTTGATTTACTACATCTTTGTAGTGTATCTTGAAATCTGGTATTGTGATACCTCCAGTTTTGTTCTTTCTCAGGATTGCTTTGGCTATCAGCCTTTTCTGTACTATTTGAGAGCAAGTTGCAGACATACTATGTGTAAGTATATGCAGATATGATGCAAGATAAGAACATAATCACAGTTTAACCATCCAACTCAGGAAATCAACATTAATATAACGCCAGTATTCCTTCACTGATTCCATGCAGATTTTACGAGCAGTAGAAGCAAAACACATGTATGTGTTTTGGTTCAAGATCCAATCCAGGATCATAGATTGCATTTAGTTCTCCTGTTCCTAAGTTTCCTTCAGTAAGGCACAGTTCATTAGGCATTTTCTAATTTTCCTGACCTTTACATTTTTGTGAGAGAGTACAAGCTTTTTATTCTTCAGAATGACTTTGAAACTGAGTCTTTCTGATATTTCCTCGTGCTCAGATGCCAGCCATGCATATGTGACAGATGTAGTACAGAAATGATGCTGTGTTCTTTGTGCATCACATTAGGAGACAGTGTTTACCCATCTCGTATTAATGGTGTTAATCTTGATCACCTGTTCAAGTTATTTTCTCTAAGATATGGTTCTTTTATAATTAGTAAGTATTTTGTGGTATGCTACTCTGGTGCTATTACAATAATGTGTTTCTTTTTAAACCTTCACAGCAATCTTAACATCTGTTCAAGACCTTGACTTGAATCATTAGCCCCTAATGATGAAACCAATTTGTGCTGTTCTATTTTTCCTAATTCCTCTCTGTTAATTAGTGGTATTCTGGAAAAAAAAGTTTTTCTTGTCTCATTTCTTTATTTATATAATTATGGGCTGCTACTGGGTTCCTATTTTATTTGATGGATTGTAATCTATATCATTTATTCTGATACTCATTGTGCCATATTTGACCAGTAGGCTTCCTTTCAACTGAATACTGTCTTGTTTTTTGGCATAAGGTATTCTGGCCTATTTCTCCTGTTTCAACACTGGAATCACTTATTTTCTCTTACGGAACCTGGTTCTTTTTAGTAGAGAATAGCATTTAGAAAGTCGGTTCTGGGAAGTTGGTGTACTCTCTTGTTACTGGGATATCATTGCTTCTAGGCTTTCTCAGTGGACTGTCCTCAATATATGTACTTATTGCTTCATTCCTTCTCTGTTCCTATCTGCTGCTTCCCACAGCTCATTGCTGTGGGATAATTTTCAGCCAGTGACTAGCTCTCTACCTTTTCTACTTGGGATTGCATGAGAAATTAGATTTTTTTTTGTATATTTTTTTATTGGACTTCGATTTGCCAACATATAGTACAACACCCAGTGCTCATCCTGTCAAGTGCCCCCCTGAGTGCTTGTCACCCAGTCACCCCATTCCCCCACCCACCTCCCCTTCCACATCCCTTTGTTTGTTTCCCAGAGTTAGGAGTCTCTCATGGTTTGTCTCCCTCTCTAATTTTTCCCACTCAGTTTCTCTCCTTTCCCTTACAGTCCTTTTCACTATTTCTTATATTTTCCATATGAGTGAAACTATATGATGATTGTCCTTCTCTGATTGACTTGACTTCAGCCAGCATAATACTGTCCAGTTCCATCCACGTCCAAACAAATGGTGGGTATTTGTCATTTCTAATGGCCGAGGAATATTCCATTGTATATATAGACCACATCTTCTTTATCCATTCATCTGTTGAAGGACGTTGAGGCTCCTTCCACAGTTTGGCTATTGTGGACATTGCTGCTATGAACATTGGGGTGCAGGTGTCTCGGCTTTTCACTGCATCTCTATCTTTGGGGTAAATCCCCAGCAGTGCAATTGCTGGGTCTAGGGCAGGTCTATTTTTTACTCTTTGAGGAACCTCCACACAGTTTTCCAGAGTGGCTGTACCAGTTCACATTCCCACCAACAGTGCAAGAGGGTTCCCCTTTCTCCACATCCTCTCCAACATTTGTTATTTCCTGTCTTGTTAATTTTCACCATTCTCACTGGTGTGAGGTGGTATCTCATCGTGCTTTTGATTTGTATTTCCCTGATGGCAAGTGATGTGGAGCATTTTCTCATATGCTTGTTGGCCATGTGTATGTCTTCTTTGGTGAACTTTCTGTTCATGTCTTTTGCCCATTTCATGATTGGATTGTTTGTTTCCTTGCTGTTGAATTTAATAAGTTCTTTATAGATCTTGAATACTAGACCTTTATGTGAAAAGTTATTTGCAAATATCTTCTCCCATTCTGTAGGTTGCCTTTTAGTTTTGTTGACTGTTTTCTTTTGCTGTGCAGAAGCTTTTTATCTTGATGAAGTCCCAGTACTTCATTTTGCTTTTGTTTCCCTTGCCTTCATAGATGTATCTTGGAAAAAGTTGCTGTGCCCAAGTTCAGAAATGTTGCCTGTGTTCTCCTCTAGGATTTTGATGGATTCTTGTCTCCCATTTAGATCTTTCATCCATTTTGAGTTTATCTTTGTGTATGGTGTAAGAGAATGGTCTAGTTTCATTCTTCTGCACGTGGCTGTCCAATTTTCCCAGCACCATTTATGGAAGAGACTTTTTCCAGTGGATAGATTTTCCTGCTTTGTCGAATATTAGTTGACCATAGAGTTTAGGGCCCATTTCTGGGTTCCTGTTCTGTTCCATTGATCTATGTGTCTGTTTTTGTGCCAGTACCACACTGTCTTGATGACCACAGCTTTGTAGTACAACTTTAAATCCAGCATTGTGATGCCCCGGCTCTAGTTTTCTTTTTCAATATTCCCCTGGCTGTCCAGGGTCGTTTTGATTCCACATAAATCTTAAGATGATTTATTCCAACTCTCTGAAGAAAGTTCATGGTATTTTGATAGGGATTGCATTGAACATGTAAATCGCCCTGGGTAACATTGACATTTTCACAATATTCTTCCAATCCATGAACATGGAATATTTTTCCATCTCTTTGTATCTTCCTCAGTTTCTTTCAGAAGTGTTCTGCAGTTTTTGGGGTATAGATCCTTTATCTCTTTGGTTAGGTTTATTCCTAGATATCTTATGCAATTTTGGGTGCAATTGTAAATGGGATTGACTCCTTTATTTCTTTTTCTTCAGTCTCATTGTTAGTATATAGAAATGCCACTGATTTCTGGGCATTGATTTTGTATCCTGCCATTCTGCCGAATTTCTATATGAGTTGTAGCAATCTTGGGATGGAGTCTTTTGTGTTTTCTATGTACAGTATCATGTCATCTGCGAAGAGGGAGAGTTTGACTTCTTTGCCAGTTTGAATGCTTTTTGTTTCTTTTTGTTGCCTGATTGCTGAAGGCTAGGACTTCTAGTACTATGTTGAATAGCAGTGGTGAGAGTGGACATCCCTGTCGTGTTCCTGATCTTAGGGGAAAGGCTCTCAGTGTTTCCCCATTGAGAATGATATTTGCTGTGGGCTTTTCATAGATGGCTTTTAAGATGCTGAGGAATGTTCCCTCTATCCCTACACTCTGAAGAGTTTTGATCAGGAATGGATGTCAAATGCTTTCTCTGCATCTATTGAGAGGATCATGTGGTTCTTGTTTTTTTTGTTGTTGACATAATCTGTTACGTTGATTGTTTTACAAGTGTTGAGCCAGCCTTGCATCCCGGCGATAAATCCCACTTGGTCATGGTGAATAATCTTGTCAATGTACTGTTGGATCCTACTGGCTAGTATCTTATTGAGAATTTTTGCATCTGTGGTCTTCAGGGATATTGCTCTGTAATTCTCCCTTTTGGTGGGGTCTTTGTCTGGTTTTGGAATTAAGGTGATGCTGGCCTCATAAAAGGAATTTGTAAGTATTCTGTCCCTTTCTATCTTTAGGAACAGCTTTAGTAGAATAGGTATGGTTTCTTCTTTAAACATTTGATAGAATTCCCCTGGGAAGCCATCTGGTCTTTTGTGTCTTGGGAGGTTTTTGATGACTGCTTCAATTTCCTCCCTGGTTATCGGTTTTTCATTCCTTCAGGTTTTCTGTTCCTTCTTCTTCCAGTTTTGGTAGTTTGTAGTTTTCCAGGAATGTGTCCATTTCTTCTAGATTGCCTAATTTATTGACATATAGCTGCTTATAATATGTTTTTAAAATTGTTTATAAGGGTCCCTGGGTGGCTTAGCGGTTTGGCGCTTGCCTTCGGCTCAGGGCGTGATTCTAGAGTCCTGGGATTGAGTCCCACATCAGGTTCCCTACATGGAGCCTGCTTCTACTAGCTTCTCCCTCTACCTGTGTCTCTGCCTCTCTCATGAATAAATAAATAAAATCTAAAAAAAAAAAATCGTTTGTATTTCCTTGGTATTGGTTGTGATCTCTCCTTTTTCATTCATGATTTTATTAATTTGAGTCTTTTTTCTTTTTAGTAAGGCTGGCTAAAGGTTTATCTATATTATTAATTCTTTCAAAGAACCAACTCCTGGTTTTGTTGATCTGTTCTACAGTTCTGGTCTCTATTTCATTGAGTTCAGCTTGAATCTTTATTAATCCTCTTCTTCTGCTTGGTGTAGGTTTTATTTGCTATTCTTTCTCCAGTTCCTTCAAGTGCAAGGTTAGCTTGTGTATTTGAGTTTTTTCCAGTTTTGAGGGATGCGTAGTGTGATGTATTTACCTCTTAGGACTGCTTTTGCTGTATCCCAAAGATTTTGAACGGTTGTATCTTCATTTTCATTGGTTTCCATGAATCTTTTAAATTCTTCTCTAATTTCCTGGTTGACCCATTCATCTTTTAGCAGGAATCTTTAACCTCTACGTGTTTGAGTTTTCTTCCAAATTTCTTCTTGTGATTGAGTTCTAGTTTCAAAGCATTATGTTCTGAAAATATGCAGGGGACAACCCGAATATTTTGGTTTCGGTTGAGACCTGATTTGTGACGCCGTATGTGGTCTATTCTGGAGAAAGTTCCATGTGCACTTGAGAAGAATGTGTCTTCAGTTGTGTTTGGATGCAAAGTTCTGTATATATCTATGAAATCCATCTGGTCCAGTGTATCATTTAAAGCTCTTGTTTCTTTGGAGATGTTGTGCTTTGAAGATCTGTCATTTGCAGAAAGTGCTGTGTTGATGTCTACTATTAGTGTATTAGTATCTAAGTCTGTCTTTACTTTGGTTATTAGTTGATTGATATACTTGGCAGCTCCCACATTAGGGACATAGATATTCATGACCATTAGGTCCTCTTGTTGGATAGATCCTTTAAGTATGATATAGTGTCCCTCTTCATCTCTTACTACAGTTTTTGGGATAAACTTTAATTTATCTGATATGAGGATTGGTACCCCAGCTTTCTTTTGAGGACCATTTGAATGGTAAATGGTTCTCCAACCTTTCATTTTCAGGCTGTAAGTGTCCTTAGGTCTAAAATGAGTCTCTTGTAGCCAGCAAATAGATGGGTCTTGCTTCTTAATCCAGTCTGCATCTTTTGATGGGATCATTTAGTCCATTCACGTTCAGAGTTACTATTGAAAGATACGAATTTAGTATCATCATTATACCTATTTAGTCCCTGTTTTTGTGGATTATTACTTTGGTCTTCCTCTTTCTTTTACGGAGTCCTCCTTAATATTTCTTGCATAGTTGTTCAGTGGTCGCATATTCTTTCTTTTTCTGCCTATCTTGAAAGCTCTTTATCTCTCCTCCATTCTGAATGAGAGCCTTGCTGGATAGAGTATTCTTGGCTGCATGTTCTTCTCATTTAGTACCCTGAATATATCCTGCCAGACCTTTCTGGCCTGCCAGGTCTTTGGAGAGGTCTGCTGTTATTCTAATATTTCTCTCCATATAAGTTAGGGATTTCTTGTCTCTTATTGCTTTAAGGGTTTTCTTTTTATCTTTGGAATTTACAGGTTTCACTATTAAATGTCGAGGTGTTGAACGGTTTTCATAGATTTTGGGGGGGACTTCTCTGTCTCCTGGATCTGAATGCCTGTTTCCCTCCCCAGATAAGGGAAGTTCTCAGCTATGATTTGTTCAAATACACTTTCTGTCCCTCTGGGTGCTCTATGGAACCCCAATTATACGTAGATTTTTCCTTTGAGGCTATCAGTTATTTCCCTTAACCTTTCCTCATGGTCTTTTAATTGTTTTTCTCTTTTTTCTTCAGCTTCCTTCCTTGCCATCAACTTGTCTTCTGTGTCACTCACTCTTTCTTCTACCTCAGTAACCCTCATCGTTAGGACCTCCAGTTTGGATTGCATCTCATTTAATTGATTTTTAATTTTGGCCTGATTAGATCTAAATTCTGCAGTCATGAAGTCTCTTGATTCCTTTATGCTTTTTTCCAGACTACCAGTAGGTTTATAATTATGCTTCTGAATTCGCTGACATTGAATTGTAATCCAAATTCTGTAACTCTGTGGGAGAGTACTGTTTCTGATTCTTTCTTTTGTGGTGAGTTCTTTTTAGTCATTTTGCTCAGTGTAGAGTGGCTGTATGAGTGGGCTGAGTCACGATTATTGGCCACGACCTAAGTAAATTTCACCCTAGATGATTCTGCTGAGGTTAGAGACCAGAAATTGAAAACAAAGATCAGAACGACATAAAACAAAAGGACCACTAAAGTGAAAAACAAATTTTAAAACAAAGCAGTAAAAAATAAAAGGCCAGGAATCGTAAAGAAGAGGAAAAAAAAGAAAAGCAAAGGAGGAAAAAAAAAGAAGAAAAAAAGGGGGAGGGACTGGGAGATGGTGGTGGTGACGAAGTTGTAGTGGAGGGAGAATGTAGTCTACCTGAGGGGTTCTAGAGAGTAATCCTCTTATGTCTGAATATATTAAGTTCTGTATGTTAGAAGATGCTCAGTTCCAAATTCATATAAACCAGAAATACTTGTAGAGGGCCCCCACTTTGACCAACAAAACAAATGAGATAAAACGGGGGCAGAATGGGAATGAGGAATGTTACAGAATGAACCAGCACGGTACACCACTTGGTTCTGGGTGCGTGCTGGTCATGTTTTAGAAGGTATTAACTTCCACCATTGTAGAGCAAAATGAGGCAGAGAAAACAAAAAAACAAAACAAAACATATCTTGTCTGTCTCCCAAAATTAAGTTGAGTATGTTGAAGGGAATCTAGAAGTGGAAAATATATCTAGGACCTGTAATTGTAGAAATATGAAAGGCAGAATCTTAAAAATGAAGAGTTGCTAAACTATTGTAGTTAAGGTGGGGAAAAAAAAGGAAATTTACAGACTGACACAAAAACGAGTTGTACTTGAAAAAGGAAGAGGAGAAAAATAGGAGGGGTACCCTCTGGTTCTATATACTGTAAATCTGTCGACTTCCCCTGGAGCTTTCCCGCACTGCTCAGTCCAGAACTTGCTCTTCCCCTGTCCTTCCAGCTGGTCTTCTGGGGGAGGGGCTGCTGTACTGGTTCTCAGGTGTGTGCACCTGGGGGAGCTGCTCCCCTCTACCCGCCTGGTGCTGGGTTCAGTGGGAGCTGTTTACCCCGTGAGTCCCCTGTTCCCTGGTGCCCCCCTCCCCCCCCCCCAGACACAGGGTGACACCAGGAGGAACACCACCACTGGTGGGGGCCAGGTCCCCAGCCCTGGAGTCAGCTCCCCTAGTAACTACCACAGTCTCCCAGTCCACACTGGCCTGGGTGCTCCTGGGTCAATGCGGAGGGCGCTGACCTGCACAGCTTGGGGTGCCCGGCAACAGGAGCGTCTTCGCTGTCCTGGGCCCTCCCCGCCTTTGCCTGTCCGGAGCACAGGATCCTGGCTGTGTCCCCCCGGTGCCCTGGGATCCAGGGCCTGTGCTGCTGGCATCGTGCTCCCGGGGCTGTGGCTTCTTGTTAGAAGCGAAAACCCCTCTCTGTAGTGTTCCTGGTGTTCTCTCTTTAAATCTCAGGTTGAATTCGTAGGTGTTCAGGCTGGTTTGAAAGTTATCTAGGTGAGTTGGTGGGGGCACGTGAGTTGAGGACCCCCACTCCTGCCATCTTCCTATTTCCCCAGATTTTTTTTTTTTGTAACAGTTTTTTTGAGATATATGTTGAGATATCCGGATACCATAAAATTTACCCATTTATGGTATATAATTCAATGGTGTGTAACCATCACCGCAATAAATTTTAGAACATTTTTATTATCCCCAGAAGAAACCCCATATTCTTTATCTTCAGCAGGCATCTTTTATTCCCTCCCTCTCATACCTTGTGTGCCTATGGCATCCAGTAATCTACTTTTAATTTCTATAGATCTATGTAAGATTTGCCTGTTCTGGATAGGGAAATTGGATTTTATGATCGCTCAAGTTTCTTCTTACCCAGCAATTTTATAAAGTATCTAATTCAGCCATTTAATTTTTTTTTTTTTTTTTAGAGAGTGTGTGTGTATACACGAGTGGGGTGGGGAGGGGCAGAGGAAGAGAGAAAGAGAAAATCTTAAGCAGGCTCCATGCTTAGCATGGAGCCCAACGTGGGGCTTGAGCTTATGACCTAGAGATCATGACCTGAACTGAAATCAAGAGTTAGTTGCTTAACTGACTGAACCAGTCAACCAGGTGCCCCAGTTCAATAATTTTAAATAGTCTTTTGCTATCACAGACTCATTTAAAAATACAACGAAAGCTTTGACTTACTTTTTGGAAATGGATATTACATGTAAAATTGTATTAGAAATTTTAGGTCATTCATAGACATTAAGTGTTCCAGTGACATGTGGCTCAGAGCATGTGATCCCAGAACTTAGTAGCTTGATTTATCTTTTATTGTTCTATGGGATTGACGTAGCTTAGTTGGGCAGTTCTCACTTGGGCTCTCTCATTCATTTATAGTTAAATGCAGGCTACTGAGGCTGGAGTCATTTGAAATCTCAACTGGGTTGGAAGTCCAGGGTGACTTTTTTACTTACATATTTAGCACTTAGCTGGGGTGGCTGGAACAGTTGAGGGCTGACCAACTATATCTTTTTCTCCACATGGCCTTCTCCTGTGGTTAGTTTGGGTTTCTTCACAGTATGGCAATTTTGGGATGGTCTTCATATATGATGTCTATCTTTCTCCAGAGTGAAATTCCAAGAGACCCAGGTGGTACCTGCATATCTTTTTAGGACTTAGCCTTTGAAGTCCCAGAATGTCATTTCTGCTGTGTTTTGTTAGTCAAGCAAGTCATTCAGATCAGAGATGCAAAGGAAAGGAGACTAGACTGTTTCATGATAACATTTGTGCATAGGGATAGAAAGAATTAATGGTAGCTATCTTTTTTAAGAATTTATTCATTCAGGAGAAACAGAGAGAGAGAGAGAGAGAGAGAGGCAGAGACAAAGGCAGAGGGAGAAGCAGACTCCATTCAGGGAGCCCGATGTGGGACTTGATCCCAGCACTCTGGGATCACATGCTCTGAGCCAAAGGCAGACGCTCAACCGCTGAGCCACCCAGGCATCCCAATGGCAGCTATCTTTAGGTGCTATTTACAATACTAAAGTTGAAAACTCTGGCCTAATTGACACACTGCTAAATTTAGCATACTTGTACTATTTTAGAACTTGAAAGATCATATATTACATTATTAGCATGTCTATTCATTATTACACCCTACATTTTCGTGTATCAAGTGACTTATTTCACCTGAAATCCAGAAAAACCTGCTTATTTT
This sequence comes from Nyctereutes procyonoides, assembly GCF_905146905.1. Lineage (NCBI taxonomy): Eukaryota > Metazoa > Chordata > Mammalia > Carnivora > Canidae > Nyctereutes > Nyctereutes procyonoides. The sequence continues at coordinate 2,900,663 of NW_026575023.1, read as the reverse complement.
TTGTTATTTTTAAGTGTTAGGTTCTTTCGACATGCACACGGACATGGTAGCAAAATCTAGAGAAATGTTACACTGTTTTTCATTAGCCTTTATTCCTCAGCAGTAAAAAGTAAAAGAAGTAATAACATGTATTGTCAGGTTAAATTTAATTAAAGTACGTATATTGAAATTGACCAACTAACACACTTTAATTCAAGATGGAATTAGCAGCCTTGCCCATGATATATCATTTGTATTTTGCAGGTGACTCAAGTTTAAAACTGCCTCCTATAATATCAGAACATAAAATACATCACAAGTTAGGTAAGACTGTTTGTCTTTTAATATCTTCATATTATAAAACCTCTGTACTAAATAGGACTTGATTTTTCTCAAGCGGGGGGATGTGTTTGGATTGACAGATAAAACTATTTATTTCGTTTTCATGACTTTCATAAGTCATCACAGGCCAGTGATGTTCTTTGTTGTTCATTTATAAAGCCTGTGTTCCTCTCACTCCTGTATTAAGGAGCATGATTTCACCTAGGCTAAGAAGCTAGGGTGGAGAATTCTATAAAATTATAACTGCTAAGCAGATGATATCCCTGAAAACTCCTGCTTTTATCCAGTTTACTTATAAACAAAGCAGTAGCTGGAATAAGTAGGCAAAGATGGGAGCTTGGGAACCCATGGAGAGGCCATGGAGAATTAAAATTCTGTGGTTCCCAATGAGAAAGCTGCCAGTCATGATTCATGGCACCTCTCAACTTTGTGGGATTGGAGTGACCTTTTATGTTTCTCTCAATTCCTGAGGTTGTGAATGCTCCTGCACTTGTACCTGAAGAGAACCACTAGAAGAGAAGCTCCTCAAATGGCTTTAACCAAAAACTCACATCTTATCAGTATTTTGTGGGCCCATATGAAGAAAGACCATTCTGACTTTTAGTACTTAATGCTTTCTTGGAGGGGAATGATAACTAGTCAGGAGTGAGCAGACAAATAAAAATGTTCCTGAGCAGGGGTTTTAGCAACTAAAGAGAGGAAAAGCAAGCCTTATGCCTAAAAACAGTAGGCAACTGCTGGTAAGCTAGAATTTTTGCAGTAGGTTCTTAACAATTTTAATAATAAAAGAAAGATGATCATTTCAGAGATCATTTCAGTTACAGCATAGAAAACTTTCTGGTACTGAAAATCCTATTCTTTTGATTTAAAAAGTAGATGAAGTGAATGTAAAGGTAATCACTGTTATTTAGAGCTGAATTAGTAACTGGTGTTGATATGGAAGAAATTCCTCAGAGACAAAATACAAAAAGTTGGAAATCATAATGGGGAAAAAGGTTTACCATGGAAATAATAAGTAGGCAGCTGAGAAAACTTGCAAGTAATAGGATTGCCAGAAAAGAGAAATAGGTGGAGGAGAGAAAAGAGTTAAAAGAGGTATGTTAAAGAAAACTTCCCTAGATTAAGGATGGTTTGCATGCACAACTTTAATGACTAGCACTGTTATTCCATGTAAAATTGGAAGGATAAAATGACATCCATAGCCTTTTTAAGAAATGTGGTACAATTCAATAATCGTATACCTAGCCGAGATACTTTCCTTTCCAATTAGTGAGTTTATTTTGCAGAAAATGCAGAGATTCAGTGGACTCTATATCCTCCGCGTAGAATACTTATGTGAGGTTTTCTAACCAAGTATATAAATCAAAACTGAGTCCAGATAGAGGAAACAGTGGTGAGGAATAATTCTTGTAATATATTGGTTAAATTTAAATAGTGTGTATTTGTTTTCTGTTGCTGTGTACTAAATTACCACAGTTCATTGGTTTAGACAACATATATTTCTTTATCATCCATATTTTCTGTGGGTCAGAAGCCCAGGCACACATTAGCTGGGTCCTCTGTTCAGGAATATCACAGGCTTCAATCAAGTGTCAGCATGGGCTGTGGTCTCATCTGAGGTGTGAGATTGTATTCCAAGCTGATATGGATGTTAGAATTCAATTCCTTGCAATTGCGGGACTAAGGTACCTGTTTTCTTGATGGCTTTCAGCCATAGGCCATCATCTTCTAAAAGCTACCTGCAGTTCCTTGCTATATGACCTCTTCCATCACCTTGACTCTTCAGAGTCCACAAGGAAAAATTCTCTCTGCTTCAGCTAGATGGTGTCTTATATGTATAATATCATATATTGCCATATATATATATAATCATCATGTGATCATAGGACTGATTCTCTGTCATTATTGCCGTATTCTGCAGATGAGAAGAAAGTCATAGTTCCCACATACATCTTAGGGGAGGAGGGGATTATTACTCAAGGATGTGAATCATCACAAAATAAAAATGCAAAATTTTACATCATACATATAAACATGGAAGGGAAGCAAAAATGTAGTGCTTTTTAAATGTACTGGAACTTAACCATCAACTTAATATAGACTTCTATATACATAGAATGTTATATGGACCTCATGTTAATACTATAAATAAAAAACCTCTAATGGAAACAAAAAATAAAAAAGAACATAACACTAAAGAAAGTCATCAAATCACATGAAAAAAAAAAACAGAGGCCACAAAAACAACTAGAAACAATGAAAAAAAGAGCAGTAAGTACATAACTATCAATAATTGCTTTATATGTAAATGGACTGAATGCTCTGATCAAAAGACATGGATAAAAAACAAGACCCATCAATATGCTGTCTACAATAAACTCATTTTATACCTAATGACACATACAAATTGAAGCTGGTATCAAAAAAGACTCCATGCAAATGGAGGTAAAAAAAAAAAAAAAGCCAGGGTAGCAATAACTGCATCAAACCAAAAATAACTTGAAAATAAAGACTACAAGAGACAGAGAAAGGAATTACATAATTATGAGGGATCAGTTCAACAAGAGGATATAACAGTTTTAAATACAAATGCACCCAACATAGGAGCACTTAAATATATAAAGTAAATATTAACAGATACAAAGGGAGAAACTGAGAGTAAGAAAATAGCAGTAGACTTCAGGGGCACCTAGGTGGCTGAGTTGGTTAAGTGTCTGCCTTTGGCTGGGGTCATGATCCCAGGGTCCTGGGACTGAGCCCCATGTCAGGCTCCCTGCGCAGCAGGGAGTCTCTCGCTCTCCCTCTGCCCCTCCCCCTGCTTGTACTCTCACTCTCTCAAATAAATAAAACCTTTAAAAAAAACAGCAATAGAGATCAACATCTTGCATCAATGAATATTTCATCTAGATGGAAAATCAATAAGGAAACAGTGGCTCTGAATGACACATTAGACCATCTGGATTTAATAGATTTATACAGAACATTCCATCTAAAACCAGCAGAATACACATTCAAGTACACATGAAACAATCACCAGAATAGATCAAGTTAGGCCACAAAACAAGTCTCAATAAATTCAAAAATATTAAAATCATATCAAGCATCTTAGGAAAGCAACAATAAAGATCACACTGAAAATACAGACTAAAAAAAAAACAAAAAAACAAAAAAAAAAATCAATGAAACCGTGAGCTGGTTTTAAAAAAGATAAACAAGTTGATAAAACCTTTAGCCAGACCCATCAAGAAACAACAAGAAAACTCAATTAAATAAAATTAGAAATGAAAAAAGTTACAACCGATACCATAGAAACACAAAATGTGGGACTCCATCCCGGGACTCCGGGATCAGGCCCTGGGCTGGAGGCGGCGCTAAGTGTTAACCACCCGGGCTGCCTTATATATTAAATTCTTAATCAAGTTATTGCTAAATTATCTTATGTCAGTTTACTTTTCTACTTAGAATATATATGAATTTCTGTGTACCTTTAACATCATTCACCTTGGGTATTACCAAGTTTTTTAATCTGTGAATCTAGCAGCTTGTTTTTTGATTGGTATTTCTTTAACTCTTAGAACAAATACATTGTAAAATTTTGTTTTTCTACTGTTTTGTCTAGAAGCATTAGTGTTCTAGAGGGTAGTATCAGTCTTTCCACTAGAGTAACATTCAGTTAAACGTGTATATGTGTACAATTTTGTGTCATCTTTTTACAGTATTGCCTTCCAACACACCAAATGTTCGCAGGACCAAGAGAACACGATTGAAACCTTTGGAATATTGGCGGGGAGAACGAATAGATTATCATGGAAGGCCATCAGGTGAGAATTCCAATTTACACTTTAATATCTGATAGTAAAAAATAATATTGAGGATGCTATAGTTTATGTATATTACATACAAAGCACTGTCTTACATATTTATATAAATTACCTCATTTTATCATTATCCTCCAGAAATGAGGCCAGAATAAATTCAAGTACAGATTGCTCTGATTACTTTAGAGATGCTTCTCTTTTTCTCTCTTTGGTAGCAATTTGAGGTGAGTGTGTGGCTTTATAGAGTGTTATTCCATACTGTTGAACAAGGTTAATTGCACAAAATAAGTCATTAGATCAGAATGTAAGAAAATTAGTAACTGGCAAAGGTTAAGTATTCCCCTTTACTATTCTCACCCCATTTTCTCATCATATTTATCTACAGAAATATAGACAGTGGGCAAGAAAGATATTTCCTTTCTATGATATATTTAAGTCAAAAAACTAAGCTCACATGGGGTTTATTATAAATATTTCCTTGCTGGCTTTTGTATAAGCTCACATGGGGATTATTATAAATATTTCCTTGCTGGCTTTTGTGTTGTTTTTCAACCTGACTGTTGATTTCAAGCAACAGAGATCATTCTAATCATGTTTCATCAGTGTATCTAGAATTTGGATAGTAGAAATATAAGTGGAATTGGTTGGTATTTGTGTTGTTTGAGTTATTAGCTGTAGAATGTAGTAATAGTAATATGTTCTTTGGAGTCTGAAAGGAAATGTGCTATAATAATTTAAATTTTGTTTCAATATTTCTACTTTCTCAGGTGTAATACTTTACCTTTTTTGTTGTTAACTTTTAGGTGGATTTGTTATCGGTGGAATACTATCCCCAGACACAGTATCATGTAAAACAAAGTCAAAAGGAAATATTGGAAAAGTCAACAAAATGGCTAATAGGAAAAGGATCTGTCTTGATGATGAGGAAAGAAGTATGAACTTATTCCTGAAAATATCTTTTAGATTTTATTTTAAATAATAGTGCTCTGAGAAGTAGCTCTTTATAAATTTTGAAATTTATTTGTAAAAATGTTAAAAGTCGTACTTTAGGGTGCATTCACTTTATTTTTTTTATTAAATTTTTTATTTTAATTCCAGTATAGTTAATACACAGTGTTATATTAGTTTCAGATGTACAGTATAGTAATTCAGTAATTCTAAACGTCATTACTGGGATGCCTGGGTGGCTCAGTGGTTGAGCGTCTGCCTTTGGCTCAGGGTATGATGCCAAAGTCCTGGGATAGAATCCCGCATCAGGCTTCCTGCATGGAGCCTGCTTCTCCCTCTGCCTGTGTCTCTGCCTCTGTCTTTCTCTCTCTCTGTGTCTCATGAATAAATGGGTTCAATCTTTAAAAAAAAAAAAAAAAAACTAAATGTCATTGATGCTCATCATATTAAGTATACTCTTAATCCCCTTAACTACTCACCCTCCTCCCACCTACCTCCCTTCTGATATGCTTTATTTTAAATGAGTACCCTCAGTTAAAGTTACTTTTTTTCAACAAAGAACATTTTCAAGTTGAAGCATACTGCAGAATGCATGGTTCTAAAAGATATATAGAGAGATGTCTGGGTGGCTCAGCGGTTGAGCCACCTGCTTTTGGCTCAGGGCGTGATCCTGGGGTCTGGGATCGAGTTTCAGCATCCGGCTCACTGTGGGGAGCCTGCTTCTCCCTTCTGCCTATGTCTCTGCCTCTCTCTGTCACTCATGAATGAATAAACAAAATCTTTAAAAAAGTGTATGTAAAACATTCCACCCAAGAAAAATAGAATCCACATTTTCTTCAAGTACACATAGAAGAAGAATCCCCCTGGATAAACTACATAAAAAGAAACATAACAAATATTTCAAATTTAAGAAGACTGAAATCATACTAAGTATATTTTCCAATCACAATGATATAAAGCTAAAGATCAACAATAAGACAAAGCTGGAAAATGAGTGTAAGCTTTTAAATATTTAGTATGTGAATATTAAATAATACACTACTGTGTAAGCAAGCATTGGGCTAAATAAATCAAATGGTAAAACTGGTCATTTCTTTCAATGTTATTGATTAATCTGGTCTGTTTTATTTATTTCTGATTTTTGTTATTTCCTTTTTCTTCTAAATTTCAGCCAGGTGTTTTTGTAGTTTGTTGTGGTATAATGTCAAATTGTTTCTTTGAACTTTATTTCTTAATATAAGCATAAATTTATTTCTTAATATAAGCATAAATTTCACTCTTAACATCTGCTTTTGCTGCATCCTATAGGTTTTGGAATATTCTGTTTTTTCTCTTGTTTTGAATTCACTTTTAAATGTCCACTTTTTTTCCAAATCCTGAAAATAAACTGAGTTTGCTCTTTTAAAAAATTATTAATAGCATAATCTAAAACACATCCTCATGAGTAAATTTCCCTGTCATTGAAGCTCACCTCTCCTGCTCAAACTGATTAAAATAGGCATTTTAATGAATTTTAAAGTGTGATGAATTTGAAGTGTGATTTAAAGTGTAATGAATTTGAAGTGTGTTACATACTTAAACCTCTCTAAGAAAATATTCAAAACATTCTTCATGATGCAAGAATATCAAGAATTGTCATAATAGGTTTATAGAAAATAAGTTTAGTATGTTTCTTCATTAAATCATTCTGGTTTTTAAATTTTTATCAGAGAGTGGTCATTTATACATAGGAAAATAGGAAGAGATTGTTAGCCTGTGGCAGGTTTTTTTTTTTTTTAAACAACTTGTCCGTAGCTGTGTTTCATACCAGACTTTTTTTTTTTAATTTACAAGAATTTTAAGTAAGTAGTTTGTATTATAGTGATACTTTTTTTGCAGAGAAGAAATTCATGGTAAATCTGAATATACCTTTGGGAGATCCGTTGCAGCCAACAAGGGTCCAGGACCCAGAAACAAGAGAGATTATTACCATGGGTAAGATTAAGGATAATGAAAATGCTTATTTAACAGTAAGGACAAATTGCTGGCTTTTTCTTTTTCTTCTCAGCTCTTTTAGAGCCCAAAGTCCAGTAAAGTACCTAATTCTAGTAAGCAGCCTATGTGAGGACTACTCTGGAGGAGCTTTGATAGCAAACAATGTCTAGGGGACAGAAAGCACAATGCATTTGTCATCTGGGATACAAGTGCTATCATCAGGAGTGTTGCCTTCCCTAGTAGAATCCAGGCTTTCTTTGGCCAAGATGTCTGTCACATACGGACAGGTGCTTTTTTTTTTTTTTTCTTCTTCCATATTTTATATATTTGAGAGAGAGTGTGAGTGAGCAATGGGGGGGGGGGGGACGACGACTGCACAAGCCAGGGGAGAGGCAAAGGGAGAGAGAGAAGCAGATTCCCTGCTGAGCAGAGAGCCCAATGCAGGGCTTGATCCCAGCACCCTGGGATCATGACCTGAGCCCAAAGTAGACACTTAACCGACTGAGCCACTGGGACAGGGGCTTTTTATGGGTAATTATTACAGTTTAGCTGGTGGTAGATCACAGAATACATACCCTTACTGTGAGACCCGGCAGGGATTGTGGGCAGGTTTAAACAGCCTTTTGGGCCATGGTATGCCAATAATAGTACCTGGGAAATCAGACCTTTTAGGGTAATGACAAGTAAAAGCATTGACCTTCCACACAAATGCCAGGCTTAACGTTAAGGCCAGCACAGGGTCCTAGAGTTTTATCTAATAGGCATTAAAAATACATTGTCTCCAAGACCATGATTGATTGGTTCCAAAGGATGGGCTGTAATGTGGTAAGGGCAAGTAGGGGGACACACAGCTGTTTACCAACAGCCACTATTTACATACAGGAAGTATTTAAATGTTTTAGCTGTTTTGACCATACCAATGAGTTCTGAGGACTATGTATGTTAAGTCAGATGACAAATAGGTCAAAACTACAGAGGCAGTAATGGTATTCTGACTTAAAATTTTGGCTCTGAAATAGGTTCCATTTGTCATCTTAAGTAGTAAAGTTATTTTTATGATCAGATTGTTTATTTGGCAACAGATGTAGAAGTACAGAAAATTTTGCTTAGCTCTTAACTAAAAACATTGTATCAAGTTAGAAAAGTTGTGAGTGTGGCCAGGAGTTCACAACTTTTTATCTGTTTCTTGAGTCTATGTATTTTCTATATCCTGTAATCTGTGAGATTACTAACATTCCCAGATATCCAAGGAAACAGAAGTTGATTGTAGAAGAATGTTTTAACTCTGTATTTGGAGAGGTGTAAAAGGGAAATTCAAAATTGAGATAGTGATTGGTAAGCAACAGTAAGAACTCTTGCTTAACTTGATAAAAATCTTGCTATTTAGGGGTGTCTGGGTGGGTCAGTGGGTTAGGCACCTGCCTTCAGCTCAGGTCATGATCCCAGCATCCTGGGATTGAGCCCCATTTTGGGCTCCCTGCTCCGGGGAGAGTCTACTTCTCCCTCTCCCACTGCCGTGCCCCTTGCTTGTATGTGTGCATGCTATCTCTCTGTCAAATAAAGAAAATCTTTAAAAAATAATCTTGCTATTTAATAATCAGTCAAGCAAGCACAAAATATTATCATGATGATACATGTCTTAATTGTAGGCTATGTTAAACTGTTTAAAGATGAGGAATTCTTGTTTTGTAGCTAATTTTGTTTTCTGAGCTAAAATGGAAATAATAATACTGCCATTATTATTTTTAATAATTTTTTAATTTAAATTCTATTTGCCAACATAATAGTATTACACCCAGTGCTCATCCCATGAAGTATCCTCCTCAGTGCCTGTCACCCAGTTACCCCAACCCTTCCAACCTACCTCCCCTTCCACATCTCTTTGTTTGTTTCCCAGAGTTAGGAGTCTCTCATGGTTTGTCTCCCTCTCTAATTTTTCCCACTCAGTTCCCCTCCTTTCCCTTACAGTCCCTTTCATTATTTCTTATATTCTTCGTATGAGTGAAACCAAATGATGATTGTTCTTCTCTGATTGACTTAACTTCACTCAGCATAATACCCTCCAGTTCCATCCATGTCAAAGCAAATGGTGCATATTTGTTGCTTCTAATGGCCGAGGAATATTCCATTGTATATACCACATTTTCTTTATCCATTCATCTGTTGAAGGACATTGAGGCTCCTTCCACAGTTTGGCTAATGAACATTGGGGTGCAGGTGTCTCGGCTTTTCACTGCATCTGTATCTTTGGGGTAAATCCCCAGCAGTGCAGTTGCTGGGTCGTAGGGTAGTTCTATTTTTAACTCTTTGAGGAACCTCCACACAGTTTTCCAAGTAACTGTACCAGTTTGCATATTCAGCAACAGTGCAAGAGGGTTCCCCTTTCTCCACATCCTCTCCAACATTTGTTGTTTCATGTCTTGTTAATTTTCCCCATTCTCACTGGTGTGAGGTAGTATCTCATCATCTCATCATGCTTTTGATTTGTATTTCCCTGATGGCAAGTGATGTGGAGCACTTTGTTTCTCATGTGCTTGTTGGCCATGTGTATGTCTTCTTTGGTGAACTTTCTGTTCATGTCTTCGGCCCATTTCATGATTGGATTGTTTGTTTCTTGGGTGTTGAGTTGGATTAAGTTCTCTATAGATCTTGGATACTAGCCCTTTATCTGATAGGTCATTTGCAAATATCTTCTCCCATTCTGTAGGTTGTCTTAGTTTTGTTGACTGTTTCTTTTGCTTTGCAGAAGCTTTTTATCCTGGTTAAGTCCCAGTAGTTCATTTTTTTGCTTTTGTTTCCGTTGCCTTCAGAGATGTATCTTGCAAGAAATTGCTGTGCCCAAGTTCAGAATGGTGGTTGCCTGTGTTCTCTAGGATTTTGATGGATTCTTGTCTCCCATTTAGATCTTTCATCCATTTTGAGTTTCTCTTTGTGTGTATGGTGTAAGAGAATGGTCTAGTTTCATTCTTCTGCATGCCATTATTACTAATAGCTAAGACCTACCTAATGCTTATTTTGTGCCAGACATTAATACTTTATGCACATTAATTTATTTGATATTCACAACTCTAAGTGGATGAACTATTGTCCCATTTTATAGAAAAGGAGACAGAGGCATAGAAAGAGAAGTGCCTTGCTTGGTTGCATAGCTTGAGAGACAGACAAAATTTGACATCTATCATTCTAGCTCGAGTAAATGACCTTAATCATTTCTGTCTTTGTAAGGCAGGTTTATATCTAGGAATAGTTGTGTTGTATATGTGTTTATATGTTATATCATTGAGCATATTACTCTATTGCTTTATATTTATACTAGTGTTTTTCCTTTAGATCTTTTAAGACCACGAGATACATATCAATTTTTTGTTGAGCATGATGAGTTGAAAGTATATAAAACACTGGATACACCTCTTTTTTCTACTGGAAAATTGATATTAGGACCACATCAAGAAAAGGGAAAGCAGCATGTTGGCTCAGATATATTGGTGAGTGTATTTCTCCATAGTTTGTTTCTCTGTTGTTATAACTCTGATTTATTAGACTTGGTGAGGCATTAAAAATGCTGTTTTCTCAGAAATGATACTATTGTAGTGCATAGAGAATTTTTTTGTTAAATCTGTTTAGAGTCCATCAGCCAGTGGTTATTTAAAAGTACCTGTTCTGTGCATAGCAGTGTGATTTGAAATTCATGTTTAAGGAATGTTTTTAAAATAACTGTAGAATATAGGTTTGCAAATAAATCATTAGAGCTGATGAAAATTAAATCTAAATTTCATTTCACTGGTCATGCCTCTTAGCAATAATGAGGTTTTAAAAGTCTTCTTCAAAATCAGGTGATTAGCAGTAAACTGAGGACCAGGAGCTACTAGTTACTTCAATAAGTACTAAATAATGTATTACTATATGTGGCAGTATTACTGGCTGAAATTATAATGAGGTTTAAGGTGAGTCCGTCTTTCTTATTGGAGATACACACCATTGATGTTAGAGATATATATGGTAAACTTGTACATTACAGTATTTGAAAATCAAATTTTAAAAATATTTACTATTTAAAAATATTGAGTCTAAGGTACATTTTTTTAGTAAGCAGCATTTCAGGAACCTGTGATATAATGGATTATTGGAATTTTTACATTCAAAACAATTATTTTACTGATAAAATGAAAGTAAACTCAAGAAAGAAAAGAAGAAAACATCAAGGTCCTTGAGTTATATTAACAAAGAAGGGCAAATTGAGGCAAGAAAAGAAGGTACACATGAAAGTCAGTGAATAATTCATTAATACATTAGTATATCTAGAGTCTGGATTTAAAATACTTTAAAATATGCTTTAATCCAATCTTAAGTGATATAGATCTCCAGGTGCTATTAAAAGAGTAAAAATAACACATTTAACTAACCAAAGTAATGACTTCTGCATAATTGTTAAGGAACAATTAGTAAGATAAACATTATGAAATATCATTGAAATAATGCAGGTTACCCATTAAATTGTAATGCTTTTATTATACAAAAGAAAATTTGAACAGTAGATGTTTGAAAGTATTTAACCGGGCTACTATTCAAAGGAATCCGCATTAAAAACAAACATATTTTGTATTTACTAAGCTAGTAGAAATTATTGGAAGAATATTTGTATCCTTTGATCTATGAATCTCATTTCAGAGTATTTTCCTAGAAAAATAATATAAAGGTTAGGGAAGCTGGACATATATAGGTATTTATTATAACATTGACAAAAATTAGAAACCATCGAAAAGTGTTGCAGGAAGAAATGGTTATATTTTATATTTTGACAAGTCATTACATGATAATAACTAGTTATATAGCACTTAGATGTTCCAGGTACTGTAATAAGTATTTTTATACCAGTTTAAGCATATTGTTTTTGAAGACTAGCCATATAAGAAGACCTTTAAGATAAGTATTTAAAACTTACAGAAAATAGAGAATTCTCTATTTTGTTTTGATTAGAATTTAAAAATGATAATGGAAGGAACTGTAGAAAAATAACATATTATTAGGTGATTATAGTTGATTTTTATTTCTTCTAAATATTGTTTTTAACTTTTTATAATGAAAATCAGAATTAAAATGTTTTGTTTTAATAATGGTATCTTTTTAAACATGAAGCACATTTTTAAATATATGCTTTTGAGAAACAAAAGGGACTAGATGGAGAACAAGCATAGGCCATTAACTCTTTCCTTCAAACTCAGTGTGAAAGAGTGTGTATGAGAGAGATAATAGCAGTAGTAGATTTGTTAAAATCACCACAGAAGAATAACAGATTAATAACTATGGAAGTTGGTTGTGGAGCTCTCCAAAAAGACAAGTAGAGATTAGGAAATGGAAAATATCAAAGTGTAGTGATGTGGAGAACAGAAAAAAAACAGGAGAAGAAAGGAAAAAACACAAATAAGGAAAGTGGTGGAGGTATTTGAAAAATTAGACAGTAAATGTACCAGAACTAAAAAACAAAAAAGTGAGAGCAAAAACACTTAAAGGAACCAGAGTTCCTTAGAGAACTAAATGCAAGCCTGGAGCTGAGCTCGATTTTTTTTTTTTTTTTAAGATTTATTTTTTTATTTTAGAGAACTTAGGGGGGGAGGAAGGGCAGAGGGAGAGAGAGAGTCTCAAGCAGGCTCTGTGCTGAGTGTGGAGCATGACGCAGGGCTTAATCCCATTAACCTGAGATTGTGACCTGAGCTGAAACCCAAAGAGTCAGAGGCCTACTTGACTGGGCTCCCCAGGTGCCCCTGAGCTTGAAATGTTTTTATCATGACTGCTAGCAGACTTATCAAAGACCATTAGAATTGGGTCATAGAGTCTCAGGATCCAACTTGAAGATGCTCTCACTGGACAAAGATGTGAAAACTTGGAATCAATAAAAATAACTTGTGGATTGCTACATATCCATAATATCTAAATATATGAATTTGAAGACTACTACAAAAAGAAAAACTAATTCACCACTTTTAGAGAATTCTAGGAGGCTAACTCATTTTGACAATGAATATGGTAAATAAAGGGAAATATAATCAAATATTTATTCTACCATTTTCCTGTAGACTGTACTTTATATAACCAAATAAAAATGAGGTGAACTTTGTTCTTGTTAGAAATATTCCAATTAGGTCAGCCCCGGTGGCCCAGCGGTTTAGCGCCACGCGGGGTGTGATCCTGGAAACCCCGGTTCAGGTCCCACATCAGGCTCCCTGCATGGTGCCTGCTTCTCCCTCTGCCTGTGTTTCTGCCTCTCTCTCTCTCTGTCATGAATAAATAAGTAAAATCTTAAAAAAAAAAAAAAGAAACATTCCAATTAATAAATGAAAAAGGAATGTTAGAATATAATATCACCATTTTGCAATTCCTGATAAATTGTTGGATCTATGTAGGCATTAAGCATCAGTGTCTGCTAACATCTAAAAAGAAGACAACCAGACCTTCATTATGTGCCTCTTGATGGAAGAATACAATACTGTTTATGAAGTAGTCTTGCCTCTTCCATCTCCTTAAAGGAAAGCAAAGCACACAAACAAAAAACAAACCAGAAAAAAACCCCCTAAAACAAAAACAAAAATATCGGAATTTGGTAAAGACTCTAATATCTAACTACCAATTTATAGGAAATAAAGAATCGATGACCTTTCAGATGACACCCTGGGGTTGTAATCAGCAAAATTCAGTTGTGCAAAGATTTTTACAGCAAACTTTGCTGCTTGATTTCTTGAATAAATAAGTTGAAGGGAATAAAAAAAGAACCAAGTAGAACCTCTAGATCAATGTTTCTCAACCATGGCACTTATTGACATTTTAGACTGAATAACGCCATGTTGTAGAGGGGCTTCCTGTGCATTGTGAGATGTTTGTAGCATCCCTGGCCTCTACCAACTAGATTCTAGTAGTTCTCCTCTAGTTTTAAGAATGAGAAATGTCCCCAGACATTGCCTCTTACCTCCTGAAATTGAGATATTACCCCCAAATTGAGATCCACTATAGATTAAGCAATTTAAGAGGACGAACTCTTAAAAATACATTTAAGAGACAATTGGAAATTTTAGTACTGACTGGGTAGTTGATATTAAATATTCATTTATGTTTAAGTGTGATAACACTGTTGTCATGTTTTTAAAAAGGACCTTGAGGGGTGGGGTGCCTGACTGGTTCTGTTGGTAGAGCATGTGATTCTTGATCTTGGGGTGTGGGTTCAAGCCACATACAGAGTATGGAAATTACTAAAAAAAATTAAAATTAAAAAAACTAAAATTAAAAAACACCTTGATTTTTTTTTAGTACACACTGAAATATTTACGGATGATTTATGATGCTGGGGTATATATTTGCAAAGTAATACGGAATGGGGGAAGTAAAGAGATGGAACAGGGAAGATTGTTGGTATTAGATATTCATGGGAATTCATCATTCTATTTTTTTGTATATCCGAAGCCTTCCTACTAAAATGTTTGCAGAAGTGGAGAGAGGTATACTTAGCTAAATTGAATAGACAAAAACTTTTAAACAAAAAAAAAAAAAACATTAGAAATACATGCTTTCCTTCCTGGGTTTGTTACCTTTTTGTCTTTTAAATTGAGGCAAAAATTTTTTAGATGTAATATTTTTTGTTTTGTTAAATTACAGAGTATCTTTGGAATCATCTGAGGGCTTTTTTCCTATTTAGGGAGTTAGCATATCATAGTGGTTAAGAGCATGAATTCTGGAATCAAAGTGTCTGAGTTCAAATCTCATTTCTGCCATTTACATTGTGAATTTTGGAAAATTACACCTCTCTGTTGCCTCATTTTCTTCATTGTATAAAGCTATTAAAATAGTACCTGTTTCTACTTACATATATTAAGTAAATGCGAATTAAATGTTCAGAATCCTGGCTGGCAAAGAGTAAGTGCTATATAAGTGTTATCTGCTATTTTCCTGGTATTTTAGGCTCAATTTACAAAGTGTTAAGAAAGAAAAAAAAGGGGGAGTAATTCTCTGAGGCAAAATATTCTTGATGGCTGAATCTCAAAATTTGAATTTGAATGTTTGAAGGCTTTAGTTTTTTAGTTGCTCAAAACCAGATCATTACCAGGATGCTACCTATGTATAAAATGTAAAATTTGCCATGAATATGAATATGGAAGCCTTTATGGTTGAGAGTTAGATTATCCTCTTTTACTTTCTTAATGTTGATGCTTGTTTAAATATATCATTTATTAGTTTTGCTTTTTGTTCTCTCTGGTCTTTCAGATTGAATTACATGTCCTAAGTATGTAACCTTTTAAAGAGGTGTATATAAAACCTAACTATTTTTGGAGAATAGCTAAGTGATATTATTTATAGTACTGAATTTTCATAAGCTGGTAAATAATAAGAACAAAAGCAATTTCTTCCTGGATTAGTTTTCTGTTGCTGTTTTAACAAATTGCTATAAATTCAGTGACTGAAAACAATATCCATTTATTTATTATCTCATAGTTCTATTGATTAGAATCCTGATTATCTTGGCTGAGTATTCTGTTTAGAGTATCACAAGACTGGAATCAAGATGTTGGGAGCTCTGTATTCTCTGGAGACTCTTCTGCTTTCAGGTTTATTTGGGTTGTTGACAGAATTCAGTTCCATATTGTAGGACTTAGGCTCCCATTTCCTTGTTGGCTGTTGGCTAGAGTATCATTCTTAGCTTCTAGAAATAGTCTGTATTTCTTGGCTCATGGCCCTCTTATCTTCAGTGCCGGCAACAGCAACAGTGTGTCCTTTTCATACTTTAAATGTCTCTGGCTTTTCCTCTGCCTCATCTCTCTTCTGCTTCCAAGAGAAATTCTCCAGTTTTAAGGGTTTGTGTGATTAGAATAGGCCAGACTAGTTAATCCAGACCAACCTATTTCTCAATCTCAAAGTCCCTTTTGCCATGTAACGGAACAAGTTCTGGAGATTAGAGCATAGACATCTTTGGAGGGCTGTTATTCTGCTTACCACATTTCCTATAAGCTTCATTGTAGTGTGTTTTGGCGGTTCAATTTGAAATGAGATTTTAATTTTTAATTTTACAGGTTTTTTATGTTAACTTTGGTGACCTTTTATGTACCTTGCATGAAACATCTTATATAATAACAGCTGGGGATTCATTCTATGTTCCTTCAGGTAAGAAAAATAAAGACATTTTCTTTCATATAGCTAAAATATTTATATAGTTGCTCATGAGTACCATGTAGCTGGAAGCCACAGTAGTCAAAATGAAACATCATTTGACTCATGCCAGTACATATTTTATCATTAGGTAAGTATGTTAGTATTTGGGTACATGTAAATTGAACAAGAGTTGCTTCTTGAAAAATATAAAAATATTTAGCTGTGTCCAAGGTAGGAGGAAAATTATTTCTGCTTTATTATCTCTAAGACATTATGTAGTCAAACAATTTTTAGTAGATTATTTTAAACATACAGAATAGTGTGCTTCATTAGCCATTGAAGAGCATGTCTCTGGAAAGAGGATTTTTTAATTTGTTCATTTATTTATTCATCATTCAACAAAGGTGTTTGAGTGTCTGTCACACACTGCTCTAAGAGTATAGGATACATGAGTGACCAAAACGGGGGAAGAAATCCCTGCCCTCATTGAGCTTACTTACATTCTAATGAAAGGACACTATAATAATAGTAGTGTTTATATAGTCCTTAATATGTACCTGCACTCTTGTGAACATATTATACTTATTATAACTCAGTTAATATGTATCAGTTTCTCGAACTAGGGGTGGTGGAAAGAGAGGTGGGCGGGGGGTGGGGGTGACTGGGTGACAGGCGCTGAGGGAGGCACTTGATGGGATGAGCACTGGGTGTTATCCTATATTTTGGCAAATTGAACACCAATAAAAAATAAATTTATTAAAAAATATGTATCAGTTTCTAATATAAAAAGTCAGGGTGTGTCACAGTGCTCAGTGCTATAAACCTGCCTTCTGTGTAGCTGTTCTGTATTTCACTTTTGCTCTTATTTATTACCTAAATAAGAGAAGCATTTGCTCTTTTTAAGCTTTGAGATTCAATTTTACTTAACAGTTTAATTTTAATACTTTATGCGCATATGTCTGGTTTAGGGGAATCCACACAGTTTCAGAGACCTAATTTTCAAGACCTAAAGACCTATAAAGCTGGGTCAGAGAGAAATTTTCTCTTGCTTCATCCTCGTCTAATTCATCTTTGCGTTCATTATCAGAATGATGTAAGACTTTCATTTCTTTCAAACCTTATCCTCATCACAGGTGATGGTGAACTCTTGGATTTTTATTTCATGAAATTAAATAAGATTTACTTTAGGTTAGATGAACTGATTTAAAAAAAATTGGTACTATATACCATAACTGCCCTATTGATGCCTAAATATTTAATCAAAAGGGAATGATTTCTATGGAAATAATTTTGTTTTTTTTTTCTTACCGCTTTACTTGTAGGTAATTATTACAACATCAAAAATCTCCTAAATGAGGAAAGTGTTCTTCTTTTTACTCAAATAAAAAGATGAAAGATGAAGCAAAGTTTAAATACATGTGTGTATATATATATGTGTGTGTGTGTGTGTGTATACACACATATAAAAAAGTTTGTACAATTGAGACATTAATTGTGATATTTTAAAATAAAAAATTGATTCAGTTTTGTGTCCTTTTATCTGATAAACATTTCAAACTCCCATGTGTCTTCTGATTTTTTTTTTACAAATATATACATAGCCTGTAGTGATGACCATACTCATAGTATTTTAATAACATGAGAATCACTGCTCTCCCAATGAAATATAGGACATTTCTTTTTTAGAAGAGATTTGATTAATATGTTAATTCATTTAAAAAACTTTTCTGAATGTTATTTTTAACTCCCCAACAAAATAACCCAGTAATAGAGAATTGTGATTTACAGGAATAGTACATCTGTATTACTTTTCTAGGACTTTGTAACAAAATAGTACAGACTGGGAGGAAGAGGCAAGATGGTGGAAGAGTAGCTAACATTTCATCTGGTCCCTTGAATTTAGCTAGATGACTATCAAATCATTCTGAACACCCATGAATTCAAAGTGAGATGTAAGAAAGGAATAGCTGGAACTCTACAAGTAAAAAAGTGATCACTTTCTGCAAGATAGGAGGTATGGAGAAGTGAATCAGAAGTGATATTTCAGAAGATAAACATGGGGAGAGGGAGCCTCCTTAAGCTGGCTATTGGAAAGTGACACAGCCCTGGAGCACAAAATTGGAACCCAAGAATTCTGCAGTCTGAGACATCCCTGCCTGAAAGGTGCTCAGGTGATGAAATGGGACAGAATCCTGCTTGGGATAGTGTGGTCTCAGGATCCCTGGAGTCACAAAGAATGGAGGTGCCTAAGCTGGTAGAGTTGCAAGCATTGGAGTGGATGGAGAAAGTGGCTATGGTCAGTGTGCCTGGGAGGGAGCACTTAGCTTGGTTCACTATAAACTCTGAGCTGCAGCCCAATCAAGTGACCTTTCTCCACATAGGGGCCCTGTAAAGGACAGTGTAGAGCAATGCTCTGCCTTCTCCCAGGAGGGGCAGAGTGGGTGCACTCACAACCTGGAGACTGTTCTCTGGTACAGGCTCTGCAAAGTGCAGAGATGGGGGAGGGGACCCTCCTCCTTCCCCAAGGAGGATTGGTGTGGTGTGCACCATAGGAGTCTACAGAGCTTGGCACACACAGACCTGAAGGCCATTTGTCCCTAAGGGGAAGTGTTTACAGAAGAGAGGGGCCTACGATCTTTTGGCTCTGGGGCTGGAAACTGGGGTGCACCATTTTTGTTTTGGTCCCCTAAAGAGGCACAGAAGGCACAGAACAAAGGCCACAGAGAGCACCCAGAGCTTACACTGTGCACAGCCCCCTGATGAGGGGTGGTACAACTCCACCCAGGCAAAGACACCGGAGAATCAGCATAGCAAGGTCTTCCTCCAGAAGACCAGCTGGAAGAACGGGTGAACAAGTTTATGGACCTCAGGGAACTGCAAAACTCCAGCGCTAAAGGAAAATATGATTTGCTTGTCTTTCAGTTTAAAATTTTCCATTTCTTTTTTTTCTTTTTTCCCTTTTCATGTAGTTCTCGTTTTATCAACTCTTTGATTTTGGTCTTTTTTTTAACTTCCATTTCTTATATTTTATGGGTATATTACTCATTTTTGGCTTCCTTTCACTCTATTCTGTTTTATTTCTGTGTGTGTGTGTATATATATATATATATTTTTTTGCTTTCTTTATTATTTTGGGGCTTGGTGTCTTCTAAAACAGGCCAAAATACACTCACGACCTGGTAGGTCACCTTGTTTTTTCTACCTTGTGAGATTATATTCTCTTCCCCTCCCCCATTTTTTTTTCTTCTCTTTTCCGTTTTTGGTTTCTGACTTTGGATTTGTCTAGTGTGTTTTGCTTGGGTCGCGGTTTATATTTTTTTATTTTGTTCACTTGTTCATCTATTCTTCCCTGGATTAGAAGGAGGATTTAACAACAAAAGAAAGAACCGGAGCTAATACTCTACCACAGATCTAATCCATATGGATGTAAGTGAAATGTCAGAGCTGGAATTCAGGATAACAATTATAAAGTTACTATCTGGACGTGAAAAAAACATGAAAGACACTAGAGAATTTCAGTACAGAAATGAGATCTAATCAGGCCAAAATTAAAAATGCTGTGAGATGCAGTCTAAATTGGTTGCTCTAACAGCTAGGGTAAATAAGGCAGAAGAGCGTAATATACAAGACAAGTTGATGGAAGTTGAAAAAATATTAATGGACCATGAGGGGAGACTTTGAGAAATCCATGATGCCATAAAATGAAAAAAATGCTAGAATATTGGAGTCCATGAGGGAGAAGAAAGGGACAGAAGATATATTTGAGTAAGTCATAGCTGAGAATTTACTGAATCTGGGGAAGGAAACAGGAGTTTAATAAGAGTTAGAGGCCCCTCCCCAAATCAAAAGTAGATCAATACCTCAACATACAATAGTGAAGCTTGCAAACTTCAGAGATAAGGAGATCCTTGGCATCAGACCTATCCAGAGAGACCTGGCAGACCAGAAAGTGGTATGATATATTCAGGGTATTAAAAGAAAAACTTGCCACCAAGAATACTTTATTCAGCAAGGCAGTCATTCAGAATAAAAGGACAGGTAGAGCTTCCAGGATGGACAGAAACTGAAAGAATATGTGACCGCTAAGCCAGCCCTGCAAGAAATATTAGGGGGGATTCAGTAAGCAAAGAGAGCTTACATAGACCAAGAAAGAGTAACAGACCAGAAAGAAACAATCTACAGAAACAGGAACTTTACAAGTAATACCACAAATTCATATCTTTCAATAGTTACTCTGAATGTAAATAGGCTAAATGCTCTAATCAAAAGTCACAGGGTGTCATATTGGGTAAAAAAGCAGGACTCCTCCATGCTATCTATAGGAGACTCGTTTTTGACCCAAAGACGCTTGCGGACTGAAAGTGAGGGGTTAGAGGACCATTTATCATACTATAGACCTCAAAAGAAAGGTGAGGTAGCAATCTTCGTATCAGACAAATTAGATTTTAAACCAGACTAGTAAGAGATGAAGAGAGACACTACATCACACTTAAGTGGTCTATCCAACAAGAAGATCTAACAAGTATAAATATTTATGCTCCTATCTTGGGAGCAGCCAATTATATAAACCAATTAATGACCAAATTAAAGAAAAAGAATAACAGTAGGGGGCTTCAACACCCTAGTCACAGCAATGGACAGATCATCTAAGCAGAAGATCATCAAGGGCTTTGAATGACACACTGGGCCAGATGGACTTCACACACAGAGCATTCCATCTTAAAGCAACAAAGTACATATTCTTCTGTAGTGGACATGGAGCATTATTAGATTTAATATTTGAGCATTTTCTTCTGGTAGCTCCCTAAAATCTTAGCAAAAATATCTGATGGTTAGAATATACTTTAAGGGACACCTGGGTGGCCCAATGGTTGGGCCTCTGCCTTTGGCTTGGGGTGTGATTCTGGGGTCTCGGGATCAAATCCCACATCGGGCTTCCTGTGGGCCTGCTTCTCCCTCTGCCTCCGTCTGCCTAGCTTTCTGTGTATTTCATGAATAATAAAATCTTTTTTTTTTTAAAGAATATACTTTAAAACAGGTCTCAAAAGGATTCAATGTGGGTAATAAAAACATTTTAATAAAACCATTTTAATAACTTCTGTCAGAAGGTTACTACAATTAGTGGAGTTGTAAAAATAATATTTCAATGAGGTAAAATTTTATTTATTTTATTTTTATTTATTTATGATAGTCACACACACACAGAGAGAGAGAGAGAGAGAGAGAGGCAGAGACACAGGCAGAGGGAGAAGCAGGCTCCATGCACCGGGAGCCTGATGTGGGATTCGATCCCGGGTCTCCAGGATCGCGCCCTGGGCCAAAGGCAGGCGCTAAACCGCTGCGCCACCCAGGGATCCCAATGAGGTAAAATTTTAGATGTTTAAAGAAAACTTGTTTAGGATTATATGTTTAGTCATGTTGCCTGATGAACCAGGGGGAGGGAAAATTCTAGATATCAAATTCTTATTCTAGTGAGGCGGATCAACCCTATAAAGATATCAAGGAATTGTTAGTAGCCTGGGAGATGTAATTTAGCAAATGAAAGATGTTGAACTTGAATAGTTATTTTAATATTTTTATCGTGCCATCTGCATTTAATTACAATCCAATTGTAGCTTATACACAGCTGCTTAATTCATTCAGTAATCCAAAAGTACTTACTGGACACCTGCTATTTTATGATTAAATGATATAACTAAAGTTGTTTGTAAACAATAAAGTGCTATAAAAATGCAAGGTAATGGTATACAACTCAATAGCAAAAACCCAAATAATCCAATTAAAATGAGCAGAGGACTTCAATATACATTTGCCCAAAGAAGGCGTAAAGATGGCCAACAGGTACATAACTAGGTACTCAACATCATTAACCATCAGGGAAATGCAAATCAAAACCACAGTGAGATATCATCACCTCACGCATGTTAGGATAGCTATTACCAAAAAGACAAGAAATACATGTTTGCAAGGATGTGGAGTTAAGAGAACTCTCATATACTATTTGTGTGAATGTAAATTAGTTCGATCGCTATTAGAAACTTTATGGGCTTTCCTTAAAAATAATTAAAAATTGGGGTGCTTGGGTGGCTCAATCAGTTAAGTGCCTTTGGCTTAGGTCATGATCTCAAGGTCCTGAGACTGAGCCCTGCATCTGGCTCTCCATTTAGCAGCAAGTCTGGTTCTCCTTCTCCCTCTCCCTGTGATCTCTCTCTCAAATAAATAAAATATTTTTAAAAATTAAAAATAGAACTACCATATGATTTAGCAATTCCACTTCTGGTACTTATCTGAAGAAAACAAAAACACTAATTCAAAAATATATGTACCCTCATATTCACTGCAGCATTATTTACAGTAGCTAAGGGGAAGAAACTAAATGTCTATTGATAGATAAATGGATAAAGAAAATGTAGTATATATATACAATGAAATATAATTCAGCCAAAAAAATAGAAGGAAATCTTGCCGTTTGTGACAGGTAACATGGATGGACTTTAAAAGAGGTACCATATAACTTCACGTATAAGTGGAATCTAAAAACAAAAACAAGCTCATAGATGCAGAGAATGGATTGGTAATTGCCAGAGATGATGGATGGGAGGTGAGAAAAGTGAGTGAAAGGGGTCAAAAGGTAAAAACTTCCAGTTATAAATAAATCATGGGGATATATTGTACAGCATTGTGACTATAGTTAATAATACTGTATTGCATAGTTGAAAGTTGCTAAAAGTAGATCTTAAAAGTTCTCATCACAAGAGAAAAATTGTAATGTATGATGAGAGGTGTTAACTAGACTAATTGTAGTGATCATTTTGCAATATATACGTATATTGAAACACTATGTGGCACACCTGAGGCTAATATATGTCAGTTATACCTCAATTTAAAAAATGCAAGGTTATGGTAACACACTGATGCAAGATTAATAACAAAGGAAACCGTTCTGTCAGGAGAAGGGGCAAATGGGAATTTTTTTGTACTTTACACTTAATTTTTCTGTATTCCTAAAACTAAAGGATAGAGTCTCTTCATGATGATGATGATGATGATGATGATAATAGTAATAAGCAGCAGCAAGAGAAGTTTGTTGTTGCTATTGAATACAAGGCAATCTAAATTTAATCATGCCTGCTAGCTAAAAAAGATAAGGTTTAAGAAACAAACTTAGAATTTCTGGTTCAAGATAATAGACTAAGCATCATATTTTCCCCTAAAATGGAGCAGATTGTTGAGCAGTTCCTGGTTTGGGTATTGTTTCCTGAAAAAGAAGTAGAACAGAGTTTGTGTCCTCAAAAATAGATACAGAGGAAAATTAAAAGAATAGGCAGCTGAATTTATGGGTTAAAATGCCGAATACCTTTGTGTCCTTATTTTTTCAAATGGTATGTCTGTTGACTAGTTCTCAAGCCACCCACCATGCAAGGAATCCTGCCTTTGACAAATGTCATTCCCTACATGAAACTCATTTTTCTCTTGAAATGAAAGGATTATTAGGGAAACAGAACAATCAAACTGCAGAGGAAACCCACACAGGGTGGAAAAAGTATGAAAAAGATCAGGATGAACTGACGCAAGCACAAGAGACAGAAACAATTCAGGTTGAGACAAGAAAATGTTAAAAAAAAAATACCCCAAAAATTCTAGTGTCTTTAGAAGTATTAAAGACGAAATTGAATCCATAAAAAAAGCATCACTGTTGTTAAAAAGAAAAAGAAAAAAAGTGTCAGGCAATAAGAGAAATCTCAATATTCAGTAGGCATGCTAGATACTAGAAAGGACATGATTGAAAAACCAATTGGCAATCTAAAAGAGATATAAGTATACTAAAGAGAATATGGTAGAAAAGTTAAAGGATGTGGTAGATAGATGTAGCAGGTCCAGTATTAATAGAAATTCCCTAAAGAAGGAACAGAAAGTGGAAAGGATGAAAAAATAATGGAAAGCAATTTTCTTGAGCTAAAGAAAAAGAAGAGTCTTCAGATTGAAAGAATCCCCTAAGAGCCAAAAAGAAAAGAAATTTGAAAAGTTGCATCTGGAAACATTTTGGTAATACTTTTTGAATTATTAAGAATAAAAAGGAAATCCTAAAAGCTTTCAGAAAGAAGTAGAACAAGATCCTTACAAAGGAACAAGAATCAACTCAGACATCTAATCCACAATAGTGGGCTGTATAAGACATAGAAAAATTCCTTCCAAGTATGAGATGAAATGACTTTGATTTTAGAATTTATACCCAGCCACATAATCAAGTGAAGATAAAATAGGTAAATTGTCAAAATGAAAACATTAAAAACATTTGTGACCAGTGGACATCAATGAAGAAAACTGAGAATGTACTTCAGGAAAATTTTTTTTTTTGCAAAGATGAATTCAGAAGATACTGGAAATAGTAAGAATTGGTAGGTCTTAAGAGGCACGTTTCTTGGGATGTTACTCTGCCTTGATTCTACTCTGAAAATTGTAATATTATTAAAATTCTATTGTAAAGGCTGTTTGTTTTTAGTTTTAAAATAAATTTATGTAGAAGGCCCAGAGATTTAATTTTAGTTACAGATCATAGTGTAAACCATCATAAATTTAACAACGCAAAAAAGGATATCAAAAATACAATTTAAATTTATAAATTCTCATTAAACCCAGTGGTTCTGTGTGACTTTCTCTTAGGGCCTGTGTTGGGCAGACAACAGACAAAAATTATCCATCCAGATTGCTTCAACCATCATTTTTATGCAGGTAAATGTTGAGTCTGTATTTTGAGCTCTTACTTCACTCTTGGACTCTAGTCTATGTTTCACACTGTCAGTTGAATGTCTTGCTCTGAGTGTCTTACTAGAATCTCAAACTCAACATGTTTCAGTCTGAATCCATCATGCATTTCTGGTTAAATGCCCAACAAACTTTTATGACTACCCTATCTCTAATTAACAGTACTTTAGCTACTTAGGCTTGCAAACTTAATCTTCCTAGATGCTTCCTTTCTCTCATACTCTTGCATATGATTGTTATAAAATTCTATATTTCTATTTTTGTCATGCATTTCAGATGATAAGATAGAGCCTTTGTATCTGAACTTATCCCAGCCTTTATTGTTTCTTGTCTAGACCATTGCATCAGCCTCCTAAATCTGCCTCCTGCCTTGTCTATAATATCTCCTTTATTATAGCCATAGTACCTATTATTATTATATTAATCATCCTCGAGTATAGACATAATTTGGTTATTCCCTTGCTCAAAAATTTGCAAGGCCATTTAATAGTTTCCTACCACCTATTGCAGGGGTTCTCAAATTTTAGTGTGACAAACAACACATGGAGAGGTAGCTACAAATGCACTTGTGGGAGGCTCACTTGTAGAGATTCTGATTTATTTAATCAAGAATAAGGCTCAGGAAACTATAACAAATGCTCCAGGTGAGTTGTTGAAATGTACTTATCCTTTGGAATGCATGGGAGATGAGAGACTCGGAGTTGTTGTACATTTATCTTTATTTATCCGGAGACCGCTGTTAAATTAACCCATTCAGTCAACAAGCTCTGAATATCTGACTTCCTATCTATTCCACTGTGGTCTGGGTTTCCTTTGGTGAGATTCAGGCTCAAGTTTTAGCTAAGTCAGCAGTCTGTACTGACACACCAGCCTCATTTAAGAAAAGGAGATATTAAAACAGTGACAGTATTTTTTTAAGCTTTTAAAAATTCATGTTTGGTTTTTTTGTTTGTTTTGTTTTGTTTTGTTTTGTTTTTTTATGACATGAGCTCTCTAGGAAATGTACCTCACCCCTGCAGTTTTCTTCTAAGTGTACTCATTTGGGAGCAAACTGCAATCACTCATAAGAGGCCCCTTTGATGTCAGGAGTCATCACTTGAGACCTTGTGATGCCGTGAACAGGTCCATTTGACTCATCAAAAGTTCAATGCAAAGTGCATAACTTGGAGCTCACTGTAACCTTTATTGATTTGCCTAACCATAAAATCTTGTTGTTATTTAAAAAAAATTTTGGACTTATCCAAATTCTTTAGCTTTATAATAATCTTCAGTTATTGGTTTCTAGAATACCCTTTTTACTTATCACCTTCCTACACATAAAAACACTTTAATGAAATGAGATTATTCCAAGTTCTCCAAACATCAAATATTCCAAACTTCATTGATTTTCTTAATCTTTTATCTCCAGCTAGATTATACTTCCTTTTTTTTTATGGGAATAACTAAAACCTTTATTAGATATGGTTTTCCAATAACAATGTGAAAATTGGAATTATCAATTCAAAGAGTACTGAGTCTGAAATTTAAAAAAGTAGACTAGATATTAAGGGATAAAAGGTAAAGGAAGACAAAAATGTTTAATACTATTCAATATATCCCCTCTGTACACAATGTTGCATCTATACAACTACTCCATTTTAATTTTATTGATTTTATAAAATAGTGAAATCCCCTTAAGCAACCTAGGGTATACAGATGGAGATTACACTTCCTATTAATTGCTGCTGGTTCCTCTCATTGTTAGGGGTCTGTTTGAATACCACCCCATCGATGGAACATTCCCCACCTCCTGACCAGATGTGAGCTCTTCTTTCTCTAAATTTCCATAGTAACAGAACAGTATAACTCTGCATAAGATTAGACCTAGGGATTTTTTTTTTAACCTTAGTGAACAAAGACTGATGAAGAAATTTCAAAAGTCAAGCCTAGTGTTCTATATCTTAAAAGGCAGAGGCTTAGATTTATCTCTAAGGCAAAGTTCACTTTGTTCTGGAGTGTAAGTGGGACTCAATGAAGCACCAGCCATGGATCCAGATTTTGCTTATGTTACAATCCACATAGTGTTTCACAGAGAATAGTTCTTGATCTTAAAGAAAGAGAGAAATATGGATATGTTTAGATTTTAATGTGACATATAAAAAATGAATGGCAAATGTATATCAGTTTGTTAGGTCTGCCATAACAAAGTACCACAGAGTATGTAGCTGAAAGAAGAGAAATTAATTTGCTCACAATTCCAGAGGCAAAAAGTCCAAGATTAGTGTGTCAGCAGGGTATATTTTTTTATGAGGACTCTTGGCTTGTAGATGGCTGTCTTCTCCTTGTGTCTTCACATGCTCTTTCCTCTGTGTGTGTGTCTGTGTCCAAATTCCTCCTCTTATAAGGATACCCATTATATTGGGTTAGAGCCCTCTCTAATGACCTCATTTTAATTTAATTACCTCTTTAAAGATTTATATTCAAATGCAGTCACATTCTGAGGTATTAGGGGTTAGGGCTTCAACATATGAATTTTGCAGGGTCACAGTTCAGCTCACAGAAGTGATTATAAGACATTACCATTGAAAATGAGAGATTAATGAAAATAGTTTTGATGACAATGCCATTGTCTTATTTTTTATATTTTAAGATTTTATTTACTTTTTTGGTATATTTTTTATTGGAGTTCAATTTGCCAACATATAGTATAACACCCAGTGCTCATCCCATCCAGTGCCCCCCTCAGTGCTGGTCACCCAGTCACCCCAACACCCTGCCCACCTCCCTTCCACTACCCCTTGTTCGTTTCCCAGAGTTAGGAGTCTCTCATGTTCTGTCATCCTCACTAATTTTCCCCATTCATTTTCTCTCTTTTCCCCTATAATCCCTTTCACTATTTTTTATATTCCCCAAATGAATGAGACCATATAATGTTTGTCCTTCTCTGATTGACTTACTTTACTCAGCATAATACCCTCCAGTTCCATCCACGTTGAAGCAAATGGTGGGTATTTGTCGTTTCTAATGGCTGAGTAATATTCCATTGTATACATAAACCACATCTTCTTTATCCATTCATCTTTCGACGGACACCACTGAAGGCTCCTTCCACAGTTTGGCTATTGTCGACATTGCTGCTATAAATATTGAGGTGCAGGTGTCCTGGTCTTTCACTGCATCTGTATCTTTGGGGTAAATCCCTAGCAGTGCAATTGCTGGGTTGTAGGGCAGTTCTATTCTTAACTCATTGAGGAACCTCCACACAGTTTTCCAGAGTGGCTGCACCAGTTCACATTCCCACCAACAGTGCAAGAGATTTCCCCTTTCTCCACATCCTCTCCAACATTTGTTGTTTCCTGTCTTGTTAATTTTCAGCATTCTCACTGGTGTGGTCTCATTGTGGTTTTGATTTGTATTTCCCTGATGAATGCCATTGTTTTAAAATTTTGTTTTATTTAAATTAACCCCTTCAAGTATGTATTTCAACAATATGTTCATTATCTTTATTAGTCTATATTATCTAAGGACCAGAATGTCCAATTTTTAATATTAAACTGTTCAGAATATCTCAAAAAAAAAAAACCCCAAACCATGAAGAGTTATCTCTTTTCCAATACTTGATTTTCCTCACTTTTTAGGTGTTACACATATTTAAAACCATATCCAAATATTATGGCAGAATATAGTTAACATTTCCAGAGTTGAGATCCAGAGAAGCAGGACTTGCTAAATCTGTCTGTCCAAATCTGTCTGAGGCCATGGACCATTCCCTTTATTAGTATACAAGGTTGCATATTCTCCCCTAAATTCATGTCCAGTTGGAACCTCAAAATTGATCTTATTTGGTACTAGGCTCTTTATAGATGTAATTAAGGCAGAGATGAGAGAATGGTAGATTACGGTGGGCCCTAAATCCATCAGTAAGTCCTTCTAAAAGATAGAAAATGACACCCAGAGACACACAGAGAAGGCCATGTAAAGATGGAGGCATAGATTGTAGTTATTCTAGTTAAGCTAAAGAAAGGATGTCAACAGCCACCACAACTGGAAAAGGTAAAGAAAGATCCTCCCCTAGAGCCTTCAGTAGGAGTGTGGTCTGTTAACATGTTGATTTCAGACTTGTAGCTACTAGAACAGTGAGAATAAATTTCTATTGTTTTAAGTCATCAAGTTTGTAGTGATTTGTTACAGTAGCCTTATGGACAGTTACCCGATTCCACTGCTTTCAGTTCTTTTGGGTATATACATAAGAGTGGAATTGCTGGGATATTGGAAATTTTATGTTTAACTTTTTGAGGAACCACCAAATTGTTTTCCACAGAAGATGCACCATTTTACAGTTTCACATTCCTGCCGGCAAAGCACTAGGGTTCCAATTTGTCTATATCCTTGCGAACACTTGTTATTTTGTGTATTTTAAAGAATTATAGCCATCCAAGTAGATGTGAAGTGGTATCATTGTTTTCTTAGCTGTGTTTTTTACATCAAAACAATTAAACAATTAATGAATTGCAATTGGGCAACAAAGTTAAAGTAACTTTTTGGCAACCAATGGATTTTTTATGATCAAAGTTAAGGTGGTTTGTAAGATAATTTAGTTTATCAAAATATTAGTAGCTTCTGCATCTCCTCTGACTCATTGAGAAATCACACATCCAGACTCCCCACCATGTTAGAAATGTCTTCTCCCAGTGATCCACTCTAAGCACATTGATACTGCTGCGCCTCTAATTCCATAAGGTGCTCCAATAACAAGAAATCACCAATATGTCCAATCACTTAGTTAACTTCACTAAGCTAAGGAATACCTAGATAGCTGGTATAATATTTCTGGTGTGTCTGTGATGGTGGTTCTGGAAGAGATTAGCATTTCATTGGTGAAATGAGTTAAATAGATGGTTCCCACTCCATTGTGAGTGGGCACCTTTGAGGATCCACATAGAACAAAAAAGCTAAAGAAGGGCAAATTCTCTTTCTCTCTGCTTGAGCTAAGACATCCACCTTCTACTTTTGGATATTGGTGTTCCTGGTTCTCAGGATTTTGGATTCAAATTGTAACTTCTACCATCAACTTCCTGATTCTCAAGACTTCAGACTTGGAATGACACACTATTGACTTTCCTGGTTCTCCAGATTGCAGATGGCTAATTGTGGGACTTCTCAGCCTCCATAACTACAGAGAGCCAATTCCTGTAATAAATCTCTTATCTATATCTACATATATCCTATTGGTTATGTTTCTCTGGAGAACACAAGAGTGTGCAAGAACGTACATGGGGAGAGAACAAAACTTTCATTAAAGTTGTCTTATTCTGTTTAGCCTGCTGTAACAAAAATACTATAGACTGGGTGGCTTAAACAACAGAAATTTATTCCTCAGAGTTCTGGAGGTAAGAAACTCCAAGATTAATACACCAGGAGATTCAGTATCTGGTGAGGTCCCCCTTCCTGTTGCAATAGAGTTCTGTTTCCTGTGTCCTCCTCATGGAAAGAGAATGGAGGAGGGGAAGCACACTCCCTCCTATCTCTTTATATAAGGACACTAGTTCTATCATGAGGGCTCCACTCATGACTTAATTATATACCAAAAGCCTCACCAAATAGCAACACATCGAGGAATTAGGATTTCAACATATGCATTTGGAGGGATAAAAACATTCATTCCACAACAAAAGTGGACATCATGAAAAATAAAAAAAGTTGTGCTTTGGTAAACATCATTAAT